>NC_135645.1:28213571-28534285 GCF_053574225.1 Canis aureus
CACAGTGTAATATTAGTTTCCAGTGTAGAATTTAGTGATTCATCTCTTACGTACAACACTCAGTGCTCAACACAATTGCCGTCTTTA
This sequence comes from Canis aureus, assembly GCF_053574225.1. Lineage (NCBI taxonomy): Eukaryota > Metazoa > Chordata > Mammalia > Carnivora > Canidae > Canis > Canis aureus. The sequence goes on from NC_135645.1 coordinate 28,213,659, forward strand.
ATACCCATGAGCCATTTAGCCTATCACTCACCCACTGGCCTCCACCAACCTTCAGTCTGTTCTGTATGGTTGAGTCTGTTGTATGGTTTGCCCCTTACTCACCCAATGTTCATCTTTTTTTGTTTCTTAAATTCACATGAGTGAAATCATATTATTTGTCTTTCTCTGACTGACTTAGAGTTTCATGATGTCCATACATATGATCACTTTAGTAAATTTGGTGAAATATTTAATCCATAATCAATTCCCTTCTATGTAATTAGTTCAATCTCCCATGCAATGCTGGAATTTAAAAATGCATTCACTCTCTATTAAAAGATGTAAAAGACATAGTCATAATAAAATGCACTATTTTAAGAGGCAGCACTTCCCATGATTGTTACAAAAACTTTCCTTGTTTTAACTTAATAATAACAAATGAGTAATTTCATTCTCTTGGACTTCTCACCAACTCATAGGTGAATATAGGTAATTCCTTGGAAGCTAAATTTATAATTTAAAAAAAAGGAAAAGAAAAAGAAAATCAATCAAACTAAGAATTATTGCATTATTCTAAGTTTCTAAGATTATTGAAATCAAATTATATGTTTAATCTAGCCACTATAATAGCTGTAAGGATAGCACATAATTTTAATCTATTTTTTTAGTTAGAAAACATTTATTGGGTGCCTGTTACTGTGCTTAGCTGTCTTTTTTCTATGAGATAGCAAATGTAATTGGATCCTTGATATTTTTGTTTAAAAAAAAAAAAGCAGAGAAAGAATAAGGAGGATAGAAGAAAGGAGAGAAGAAATGAAGGAAACGTTTTTTCTTCCCCTACATGACAGCCATGCAAGTTATATACTATCTTAGACCAACCAAATTTTCTTATGGGAAATTAAAAGTTACAAAATAACTGCAAATCCAAACGGATGTAATATAGGCTAAGTGAAATTATGGAAAATGTACAATATTACAAAGAAAGTGAAAATAATGAAGTCATTATTTTATAAATGAACTGAAAGTACTTTAAAGAAATAAATGTTGGAAATTAGAAAGATTATAGCAGAAATAAATCAGTAAACAATCAAAAATATTTTGGGAATTAAGCAAGGGGCGAAGAGTTCTTTGCCATGATGACAAAAACAAAAAAACAAACAAAAACAAACTATGGCAAACTAAAAATTATTCTAAATAAGCAAAAATAAAAGTTGAGAGTATAATTTTTGTTTCCTGAGATGAGAGTAAACTGACATAACATGATTATCTTAATGCTTTGAGTAGCTTCTAGTAATGTCAACACTTCACCAGACTTTCTACAGTTCATATATTATAGTGAGCCACCTCAGAATCAGAAAGTTGACTACTGAAATATGATCATATCTTCTACTTCAAAAACAGATTAATTATAATTTCATGAGATGTATTTATAAATCAGAATGCAAATATAGCTAAAACAAGAAGCACAGAGAAATATCATGTTACATAGATAATAATTGAATGTATAATAATTTATCAGAAATCCAATAATGTTATATTTTAATAAAAATGTAAAGACTATTTTAGTTCCAAAGCTTCTATTATATAACATATAAAATACAGCTTGATAAAAATGCTAATTATAAAATTACATTTTTGTAGCTATTAAGGAATATCTCCAAGGATCATGACAAAAGAAGACATTTTAAAAGACATAAACACTGATTTTATAAAATAAACATTAAAAATCAGAAAATGTGAGGTGCCGGGGTGGCTCAGTTGGTTAAGTTCCTGATTTCAGCTCAGTTCATGATCTCAGGGTCCTGGGATCAAGCCCTGGATCAAGCTCGGCCTTTGGCCAGGGAGTCTGCTTGTCCCTCTGCCCTTCCCCCAACTCATGCTTTTTCTCTCTCTCTCTCTCTCAAATAAAATCTTTAAAAAATCAGAAAATTTAAGTTTACAAAAAATAACATAAAATGAAAATAATAGATTGGCAAAAATGTGTCTGCATTATATAGCATTAATAAATGATATAGGCATATAAATGCAAAAGATTCTAATAGATGAGTGAACAAATACCGTCTTGGTCAATGGTCTGCAAAAAGACAAAGGCACGATTTTATTCAGTGTTGTATGCTTATATTTTGAGAACATGACAATAGATAAGCACTTATCACATAATTGCTGAATACATGGGTGGGTGGATCATTCAATGGATAAATACTGAGACTTCATTTTGTCCTGCTCTCTCTGATGAAATTGGATGAGGGTAAGTCAAGTTTCTGAATCTTTCAAGGTTAGGCCAAAATCATGGTGATTTACTCCACTTATGTGACTGTCTCTTGCCTGACGAATTACTTGAATGTGAATTTCAAATTTGACAATAACCAACCAATAAGAAAGGTATGTGTGTAAAGAATAATAACAAATGTTTCATAAACAAAATAGATTTAAGGTAAAGATACACCCTGATATTTTGCATCCTATTTTATTTCATTTCAACAAAGTTGATTGCAAGTAACCAAAAGTATTCAGACTTGGTAATGAGACACAACTCCAATTTAGAGCAATCCCCAGATTTTGCAGTTGAGATTAGGAGAAGTACATAATTTACCATAGTTTATTCAGCTCAGTAATGTGTCATAACGTAAGGTTTTTGATGCCTAGCAGAGCGCATTTCCATCACTATATTCAAAGTCAGTATTTATATCCAGTCTTCAAATAAGCAAATAATGTTATAACTAAATAGGAATTACATCTCTTGCAAACCCTTAAATATGCATACTTAGTAGGTAATGCTAAAAATGTTTAACTGATTTTATTAAACATAATATGTTATTATGACTAAAGCAAATTATCCAAAAGTCCCTTTATATTTGTTCACATTTTGAGCAAAGCTGATATTTTTTTTTGTTTTTAGTTTTTTTTTTTTTTTTTTTTTTAAGGAATTTACTTCTTTCTTTTTTTTCCCTCTTTCTCTCAACATTTATTCGTCATCTCACCTTTATGGATCCATCCATACAGCCACACAAGCCTACCTCAAAAATGCCAAACAATTATTTAAATTTGCAAACCACAAATGTCTATTAAAAAACTTCTGATGAATCCAGAGCTCTGTATTTCTCATATATGCTGATGTATGTGTAGTTCCTCAATATGAGAAACAGAATTTCAGATAAACCATTTGGATTAACAACTTTATTTAATAAACCATAACATTTTCAAAAAAGGTTATTCATGTAATCCATGCACTTATTTAAACTTGTCTTTTAAGAATGAATTAAGCCAGTAGACATTTCATTAGTATTTCATAAATTTTGACTTCTTAAAAATTTAGATATTTGATAAAGATATAAACTATATAATAAACCTATATTACATACCTGATATGATAAAACTATATTAATATACCTAAATAAGTAAAGTATCATAGTAGCATTTATTGAAGAATGAAGTTTATTGAATCTACTTACTTAAAGACTAAAAATATGAGAGATTCAACCGAAGTTTCAGTTTTATTATTATGGGACTATAACTAGACTATCAAGATCTATTGTTTTACTGTTCAGAGAGTTCATTTACTATCAATATGAATTAACTTTTAAATTCTCGACCAATCTAAAACCTAACGGCAGCTTGGTTACAAAAATTTTAAAGTAGGAAATGAGACAGTTTTACTATTTGTATTAGTAAATAGACAGAAAATCTAATTAAAATAACATGAAGAATGGAGGCCAATTATACTATTATATAACATACCTTATTGTACAACTCTATAATGTGTCCATTATTTCACTGTGTTCTAAACAATATTGATTATATAATTATCTGTACCTTAGACATTTAAAAATATTACAAGATCATTTTAATAAAAGCCTAAAATATTTAATGTGCCTACTTATCAATGTAAAGTCCTTACATTATTTCAGAGGGAAAAAAAAACAAAACCCACTAAGATGGTTTCATATAATTTGATTATATTTGTATAACTGTGCTTTCAGTAAATCTTAAAATTCATGAGGCAAATTCTTATTATTTGATGATATTTTCTATCTCTAAGAACCAGGGTATTTGTGCACTTTGTTGATGGGAAATTTCCTGAGTCTAGTATATGACTGTGACACATTCTGCTCTGCAAGATCATCTGTCTAATAAGATAGCAAACTCCGAAGAATTGAGAAATTGATTTTTGTCAAGTTTTAACTTAATGAAAACAACCTGGTTTCAATCACACTGGAAGGTGAAAGATGGAGTTGCTTATTAAGACTTAGGTACATGGGAAGTCAAGGAACTTTCTGTATTTAAAGATAAGATGTAGCTGAAGAGAACAGTTTAAAACAAAACAAAAAAACATATTGACAGAAAAGGCATTGTTATGCCAACTGTGTGTCTTAAAATTTGCCAATAAGGAAATCACATAGGAAGCTTCCTATTATGTTTATTTTCTAGGTCAGCAAAACAAATGACAGTAGGTTTATTTGCATCTTTCTTTGACACAGGAGAAATTTCTGGATATTCAAAATTTTTTCCTTTCTAAATAGTCCACCCTTCTTCTGTCTCTCCCTCTCTCCAACCCCCCTTACCCTTCCTTCCTCTCCTCCTCTTTCCACTTAAATGAAGTACAAGGAAACCTTGACGTATTAGAACCTGATCAATGATTATGTTGTAATGATAAAAATGTTCTAGATTTTTGTCTCTACTTAGTTGATGAAAGGAAGCCGCCTTCTCACCAAGTCTGTTTCTCCTGAGGAAACATATTGTCATTTTTTTATGATTCTAGGAAGTTTAAAATACCTTCACTAACTCCATCTGTATACATAGACTTTTAACCACCAGTTATGCTTAAATAAAGGGATAGAAGTAGGTAGTTATATTGCTAGAGAAAACCATGCTTCTTAAGGTTTACTGAATCCAAATATTGAGACAAATCCTTTGTCACTTGGTAAAAACTTAGCACCCTTGTCTTTGGGCTTCTGTAGACCTTTCATGAAAAAATATCAACATAATGAGCAAAGGACGGCATGCTAAATTACTTAACTTAAAGCTATATTGTTATTAAGAACAGAAATAGAATTTAACCTCCTTTCAACTCTTTTCTACCCAGAATAATAACATTATATTCCTACTTCAAGTTAGTTAAATTTTTGAAAGATTTGTGTCATCCTATAAAAAAGAGATTGGAAGGGAGTTCTTGGTGTATTTTTAGTATTGCATGTCTAGTGCTTTTGAAAGCCAGGGATTCTTTGATAATTATAGATATGGCAATATTATTTAAAAAGAGATACTGTAAGTCCTTTATTGACATATGTATCAGGAGTTTTGTTTTGTTTTCATTTGACTCTAAATTTTGAGATTCAATGAAAGGTGAGAAAAGTAAGCTCTGATAGGGATTGTTTAATGCCCTTAGATATCAAACCAGGTTTAGCAGCTATAACCCTATTCAACAATAGACCAGTGATTACTAATCACAGATAAGAGACATTCGGGGTATAAAATGGACCATAAAATAGACAACTTATTTGTTTTACAAGAGAAGTTAGTTAACACATTTATTAGCCACCTTTTTCTTGAGTACCCTTCTCTGTGTTAAAAGCTGGATGGGAGCTGACAAAATTAAGAAAAGAATACTATTATAAAGGATATCAAAGCTTCTCCTAAGAAACTGTGTCCATAAGATCACTAAACTTCTCATTCTAATGAATCTATTACAGTTGCTTAAGGACAGAAATACAGGCCCTGTGTAGTTTGCTGTTTTGTTCAATATTTCTTAACGTCACAATCAATTAAGATAAAAAAGATTAATTACTACATTCTTGAGATACAAAATCCAGTATATTCAGTGTATTTTAGAATTAATTATTCCTTCTTTATTTTTTTTCCCTAGTAAATGTACAAAGACACAAACGTACTGAGATCAGAATATGACCAATAGTGTTTTTCAAATTGGAGAAGTAGCTCAAAAATGTTGAAATCAGGGGCACCCAGGTGGCCCTGTGGTTGGTGTCTGCCTTCAGCTCAGGGCATGATCCCTGGGTCCTGGGATCGAGTCCCGCATCGATCTTCCCACAGGGAGCCTGCCTCTCCCTCTGCCTATGTCTCTGCCTCTCTCTGTGTCTCTCATGAATAAATAAATAAAATCTTTAAAACATTTTTTTGAAATCGTAAATTAGAATTTCACTGTATAAATTACATTTTGCCTATTGTTCAACCTTTAACTAAAAGAGAAGAAAGGTATACAGACACATATGCCTCGAAACAAAGACTAACCCTCTTATTAAGTGTTGCAACACTAGGTCATTTTGTGCAGAATTCAGAATGAAGTTCATTTGCATGTACTTTGTACTTTATATAAATATGTTATTGATTTGAAAGATTGTTGCTCTGCACAGGTATTTGTTTATTTGCTTATTTTAATTTAAGCTTAGCCACTTGCATTAAATCATACAAACTGACTACATTTCTACACATGACACCCTGAACTGCATACTAGGTAGGGTTAGCCTATCTACTCCGATATGCTCTTGAGAAATAAATGTCACAAAATTACAACTGAACTTCAGATATTATTAAGCAGTTTGGGATTGATTTGAAGAGACTGATGTTATATAAATTATTAATAATAAAGAATGAGAGTTCTGGTTAGGTTTGTAATTAAACTCTAAGATAATCATATTCTTCACTACTGTCTCAGATATCAGAACCAGTACAAATAAAGAGAATTCTGGGACTTTTTGATAAGCTTAAAAAATAGTTCTCATTTAAAACTTTTTTTCTGTACAATTAAGGAATTTTTACATGAGTATGTCATCAATATAAGTACAAAAATGAATTAATTGCTGACTTTATTATAAAGTTTCAACATTCATTCCTAACTGCTGACATAAATAATCTTCCTCTAAAGAGCTTTATTTTTATTGCTGATTGCTTTATAAATGAGTAAACTAAATTTATAAGAGTTCAAGTAATATTAATAAACTATACCACAATGTCTGTTTATGTTTTAGTCACTAATATTAACAAAAAACCATAGACTTTAATTTTACTTTGAAATTAGGATTCTATTATCTACAGATGCTGAAAATAGTTCTTTATTTAAAGTATTTACACTTCATTTTTTTTGCCAAAAACTTTGTGTATCTGTAGGTAAGCTAAAATACAATTTTACTGATTTCTCTATAAGCATACATATTTTATTTGAAGTTTAATCAATGACAAATGCAATGCTGCCTTGTCCCTAAATGAGTAAAGTCATATAATTGAAAATAAAATATAAAATAATATATACTTAAAATATGAAATAAAATAGATAAAAATAATAAGAATGATAAAATATCATTTTATCATATTATCCAATAAAATATATAATAGTATACTAGAAACATTTAGAATTAATTGAAATAGAAATGTTTATATATCTATGTATTTGTATTACTGGATACTTATGTATGAATATAATAAATCATCTGTCTTAACTGTTCACTTTTTATTCGATTCACAATATATAGCTAATAAGTACCTACTTTTATGTTATTTAAAGTGCTTCTAAACCATACAGTTTGACTGAATTGTATTTTAGCATATGTCATAACTTATTTTAAAAATACCCTCTTTGGGACAATTAGGTTCTTACTTTACATGATTGTTAAAAAAAACAAAACAGTGTGATGAAATATTTCAGCACAGCCGTGATTATTTCTTAAGAACAGAATTTGGGGTGGGGTGGGCCTGGGTGGCTCAGTTGGTTAGGTGTCCAACTAGTTGGTTTCAGCTCAGGTCGTGGTCTCAGGGTGGTGAGATGTGGGTGAGACCCCACATCAACTCCACGCTCAGTGTAGAGTCAGCTTCAGAGTCTCTCCCTTTGCCTCTACCCTGCTTGTGCACCTGCTGTCTCTCTCTCAAATAAATTAATAACATCTAAAAAAATAGGATTTTGGAAGCAGACTGATGAATGGAAGAATATTAGGTGTTTAAATGTAATACTAATGCACATATCCATTCATACATTTCTAGGAGCCATGTTTGTGATCCTCCTTTACTCTAAACCCTAGCAAACATCAGTTAGTGGATCCCCTTTTTATTAATTTTCAGTTTGCCAAATTAACAGAACTTCATTTCAAATGTATTGCACTTTTCTTGTGAATTTGTTTTTTTGTACATATCACGTATAGGGTATTAATCATTTACATTTTATATGTATTTTAAAAATTTCTCCTAACTCTGCTATCTCCACTATGTTTTTTTGTTTTACCATTTCTAAATTAAAATTATTAAGAATTGTATGTTAAGCAATAATTAATATCATCTTTAGAATTGAATCCCTCACAGTGAGAGTATAAATATTTAGCTAGTTTTTCTCCCATTAGTTTTTTTTTTTTTTTGCAAAATTTAGAATGTTAATTCCTCTAGGATTAATTTTGATGTATAAGCATAAACCATCTTTCCCAAGTGGTTACCCTTTTATCAACTCAATATTTCATTGAATTATATGCCTTTTATTAAATGATTTATCATGTCAGCAATGATAGCATCCTTAGGAATGTTTCTGAACTTAGTCATTATTGATTATTTAATATTTTGAACTTCAGAATTACTCTGTTAATCAGGAATTTAAAGGCCTGATGTTTATTTATCAACATGGACATATAGAATAACATCCAAGAATATTGAGTACCGCCATCCATGTATCATTATTTTCATTCTTTCTTTCCAATATTTATGAAATGCCTGCCCACTCTGAATGTGGTTTCTGTCATACGGCATTTCCAGCGCAGGAGAATTAAATACTTGTAAAGATTAGTAGAACAATTACCTAGGAAGGTTGTAATGAATTTGCTGGGATCCCAACACATATGTGCCTGAGGGCAGGATGCATTTTAATTTGATGGGTGTCCTGGGAAAGACTTTCTGGGGATGCAGAACTTAAAGAAAACTTGAACCTGTGCTCGAGTTGGCACTCAAAGAAAGTTAGTGATGTTACAGAATTCCTGGCAAAGAGAGCGGCCTACAAGGGAGCTTGAGGGTGGAGAAGAGCTTGGTGCTGGGAAAGCAAGGTGGCCAGTGTCTGTTTAAGCTTAGTGGGCACAAGGAGACCTCGACTGTCGTTGGAGATGTATGAAGATGCTAGACGACACGGAGTCTAGATAAATATGCGGAAGTGTTTATATATATATATATATTTTTTTTCCATAACATCCAATTAAGATTTGTAGCTGAATGTCTTGTTTTGGACTGCCCCTTCAAAAGAAGTATTTTCCCATGATGTATTTTATAAAGTTGACCTTAGCATAAAGGATTCTTACTAATTTTTGTGATTTTTAAATGTATAATAGACCACCACTTTGAATATGATACATTACCAATAGCTTTGAAAACGATAATAGAGGAATCCCTGGGTGGCTCAGTGGTTGGGCGCCTGCCTTTGGCCCAGGGCGGGATCCTGGAGACCCGGGATCGAGTCCACGTCGGGCTCCGGCATGGAGCCTGCTTCTCCCTCTGCCTGTGTCTCTGCCTCTCTCTGTCTCTCTATCATGAATAAATAAATAAAATCTTAAAAAAAAAAAGAAAAGAAAACGATAATATACTGTCAGTGTCTTCATTCTGTTCTTCACTTTAATAGAAACGGCCTTTGTGTTTGATTATTATATTGATGTTGAATGTTGGTTTGAGACATATGTTTTACAGTGTTGAAAGGTTTTTTTTTCTTCCCTATTCAGAATTTAATGATGAATTTTGCTAAATTCTTTTAACCCCCCAATTGATGAATCTTACAAAATGCATTTTTAATATCTACTGAAATAACCATGCCCAGTCCCTCCTGCCTTTTGGTTTATTGATGTCTTTAGTGCATTTCAAGTAACAAGTAATTATCCTTTTCTGGAACTAAAAAGCTCTAAGTTACATTTTGTTATTCTTTAAATGTCCTTATGAGTTTGATTTCTGTTAATTTCTTAAGGTTTTTGGTGTGGGGCTTGATCCATTTGTGCTGGCCGCTCAGCCTACAATACCGTTCGTTGATCTGTTCATCTCATTCTGTTCGTATCATGAGATTTGCTTATGCTTCTGTTCCTCCCACTCTGCTTTATATTCTGGGAGCACCTTACTTTGCCTTTCTTTTCACCGATGCTGGTTTTAGAGAAGCCATTCTGTTCAGCATCTCTGTTATGGCTCTCAGTTGTATTCGAGTTCTGGCTCCTTATCAGTTTTGATTTTCCTTTCATATCATGCTGTTTTGATCCCAGTTACACTTTTCGTGTGACTTTTCACTTGTGTTTCAACACTTCTGTCTCACAAAGCAGATGTCTTATTACACTCTGCTGGAGATATAAGACAATTACCTGCCTTGTATCTAGTAAGTGAACAGTTTATTTTTTCCCTTTAGTCAATGAATTGGACAACAGTGAATTATTTTTAAAAGTGTGCTTTTCAGATCCCCAGTTACTCTTTTTTCTCTCTAGTTTTCAGGATATATTTTGTGAGTCCCAACCTGTTTCATTATTTTCTCCTTCCTTACCTTAACTAAAATGAGATTATTTCTAGACTAGGGGGTGATTAGAGACTTAATCAGTGAGATCCCCTTAATAAACAGACTTTCCTTTTGTACATGGATAAGTTTCCTTCTCACGGTTTATGCTGGATCTCAAGGTACTGTGAACAGCTGTCAAAACTTTCAAAATCCCCAATTATCAATAATTTTAGATCTAGGACTAATCTACTCTCCCATGTAACATTTTCTAATAACTTATTAGACTGACTCTTAATGTTAGGAGTAAACAGGATGTGAAAAACACAAATTGCCTTTATGTAAAACCGTTCAAAATGTCTACTACTTCTGCCCATTTACTTTAGGAATAACCATTCTAGACTACTACAATTTTATCAGGCAGTCTTTTTTTCCGCCATTTGGTTTTGCTTTGTTTTTGTTTTCTTTGTTGGATTACTAGATGATAATAGGTGGGTGGGGGAATCCAAAAATATGTCACATACTTGTGTAAATTGTAGAAAAGGACTACAGTAGCTCAGTTTTCCTGATGATATGGTCTATGTGACTCCATGTGGGGTATATGGTTTCTTTTTTGCATGGTGCAAGGGCTTTTTCCTTATATGCCATGGGACTACCATAAATTTAACCTTAGGGAGATTTTTCTCAATCTATTTCCATCTATCTTAAAAGTACTGTGTGTACCATCTAGATTCCAGGATAGTGTTCACCAGTCTTCACTTTGGGTATAAGTGTTCTTTTTTTTTTTTTCTTTTTTAAAATCTGTATATAAATTTAAATAGGAAAGTTGGAAAATGTGGTTTTAGTACTACTGGCCGAACCAGGGAATGGTTTTCTCAGTCATTGAACTTCCTAAAATAGTTGCTAGTATATTTTTCTGCATGATAAAGATTGCAATATTTATCAATTAGCATGTTTATAACTCTCCCTGAATTTGAGTGGCTACACGATATTATCTGAAAAAAATAAGCAATCAATGTTTCGTTAATAAAACAATTAAGACTTCAACAAGACATCATCACCGAATCAGAGACCCCACGTTCTAGGAGGGAACTGGGTTTCTGCAACCAAGAATAAAATTCAGGAGACTTTAGGTTAGTGAGGCCATAAGTTATAGCATCAGATGAAAGTACTTCTTACTGTCCTTGGAGTTTGTTGAACACTATGAGACTTTGAATATGGAAAAGAAGACACGTGTTTAAATTCTTTAGATAGTTCATACCTGGCAATATAGTAAGTGGTTTTATATAACCCCTCTGATTCAGTATTGTAAGAGAGGTGTCACTTCTAAAAACTTTCTTCAGACTGCCTAACCCAGTGAGCACTAAACCCAACGGTTGCTATCAATACCTGCTGATCTGAGAGTTTCTCTTTGGTTTTCTCTTGTATTTGGTTTGGTTTATATCCTGCTTGTTTTCTGAATGGCATTGGCTTTCTTTTCCTCTGTTTATTAGCTGTTGTCCACTCCTCCTTTATTCAATGAACTGCCTGTTAGTATTTGATCATTTTTCTAGTTATGATTTATAAGAACTATTTCTATAATGAAAAGAAATAGAACTTAACAATTCATTCTCAGATGTGTTGCACACACTGTTTCTTTTCTGACTTTTGACTCTGGTTACAGTATTTGATTCACACAAATTTTTATGCAGAAAAACTAAAAATTCTTTTCCTCAGTGCCTCTGGGTTTTGCTTAGAAAACCCTCCCCATTTTAAGATAATAAGCTACATCTTATTTTTCTTTCAGTCATTACATATTTTATTTTGTTTTACTTTAAGTAGGCTCCATGCCCATTGTGGAGCCCACCATGGGACCTGAACTCATGACCTGAGATCCAAACCCTGAGACTGAGACCTGAGCTGAGATCAAGAGTCAGACTCTTAATTGAGCTACCCAGGTGGCCTTACATAGTTTGATTTTTATAATAACTAAACATTATCCCATCTGAAATGGAATGCTAATGAAGATGAAGGAAAAGGCTATACTGATTTTATTATTTGGTGTAGGCAATTTGAATTTTTGTACAATACTTATAGTACCTTCCATTGGTTTGTTTTCAGCATTTTGATTTGTTCTAATGAAAATATTTATTTGAATTTTATTACCCAATGTAAAACTCTGCTGCAAATAGGGACACCTGGGTGGCTCAGCGGTTGAGCCTCTGCCTTGGGCTCAGGACGTGATCCCGTGATCCCGAGGTCCTAAGATCAAGTCCCACATCAGGCTCCCTGCAGGGAGCCTGCTTCTCCTCCCTCTGCCTGTGTCTCTCTCTCTGCCTCTGTGTGTGTGTGTGTGTGTCTCAGGAATAAACAAATAAAATCTTAAAACTCTGCCTCAAATATAAAAATTGTTTGCCTGATTCTTACATTCCTAGAGCATTCAACATTGAAAAATCGCAATGAAAAAAAAAAAAAAAGAAAAATCGCAGTGAAATACACACCAAACCAGCTATTGGGAAACCAGGGTTCTAGCTCTAACCCTGCTATTTGCTAATTGTTGGCCAGTTCCTTCTTCTCTTGGACTTGGAGTCCATGCAGCTTATTATCAGTAAGCCTCCCCCAAACCTGGACAGGACAGTAGTTCTTTAAAACTGTCTTGTTTTGGGGACACCTGGGTGGCTCAGTGGTTGAGCGCCTCCCTTTGGCCCAGGGTGTGATCCCAGGAGTCCCATGTAGGGCTCCCTGCATGGAGCCTGCTTCTCGCTCTGCTTGTGTCTCTGCCTGTGTCTCTGCCAATCTGTGTCTCTCATGAATAAATAAGTAAAATGTTAAAAAAAAAAATTGTCTTGTTTTACTATACCTTAAAAATCATCAATTAGTAGAAAATTGGCTTCTAGCCTGTCTCTATTGTTGGAGTGCAATTCCCCAAGAAGTGTACTCTGTCTTGCTACTTCTGACACAGGGATTCATTGGTTTCAAACTCAGGACAAACTCAGCCGCTCAACCCTTACATTATTGCTTTTTGTCTGTTTCATGACTTGCTTCTGGCAGTCTGGCATCTCTGGTTCTGGCTTTCATATTGCTTTATTTTTTTTTCTTTTTTTTCTTTTCTTTTTTTTTCATATTGCTTTAAATTGCCAATGTCTCTTTTCCTAAGATCTCCATTGCGTGCCGAACTTGAATTCTGGACATTACTAAGCAACTGAAGGCATTCTGCTTCTTTCAGTTGACCAACCAGCATTTGTTTTAGAGAATTATGCCCCACATTCTCCAAGTTTTCTTTGGATTTATGTGAGTAAATATATCAGTAGGGGTTGGATTAGGCAATTTTCAAGCTTCCTTTGGTTCTGACAAAGTATGATTTTATAAATCTGTATTTAAATAAGTTTCTCTCTAATCTTTTTAAAAGATTCATAGACATTTTCTCTAATGCAACTATGATTTCATTTTCCCTTTAAGGAACATAGCTCATCTTGGACATTCCTTCGCTATAGAACCAAAAAGGATGACTTTTCAATCACAGGACTTGCATTCTTCTAAGTTTCATTGTGTGTTAGTAATCTTACCCACTCCAGTTAACACAATTAAATGTATAGGAATTCATTGAGTGCAAAAGCTCATTGCTAGTATCCTTGGAAATAAAAAAAAAATAATTGAAAGATACCATTTAACTTTAAGGTTATAATACATTTAACAACCCAAAATTAAATTATTCTTATTATTTTATGTATTATTTGCAATTTGCTTTTCTATGTCTAGAGCACTGCACATATTCTTTCATCATGCCATTGTCTTTATCGTTTTGCTGAAGATTACCTCACTCTATCTTTATTCTTATAACAATCCAGTTAAATATAAACTTCTTGTAGTTCAAAAGGAAGAAAAATTATTGATTTGAAATTGGGCTAATTATCCCAAGTGTGTTGTTCTTTCATATGAAATTCTTCTAAGGCTGCTAATACTTGTTTTGTGACTCATGTTAGCTAGAACACAGCATCACTTCATGGCTGTAGGACCATAGTAAATAAGAAATTAAAGAAAGAGAAGGGGAGGGGGCCGGGGAGAAAGGAAAAAAAAAAAAGGAGAAAGAAACACTGGAGGATATTGCCAAATTCTTGAATAGAAGACAAGAAATGTCATTTCATCTCCCTTAAATTTTATTTTTGTTCCTAAAGTTAACATAGAGCATTACATAAGGCATACTTCTTAAACATAATAACCTTGACTATGTGTCACAAGGTTTTTCTTCCTCTTTATAACAACAAAAGAACTTCAGAGCTCCTTAAATTTGATAAGAAATTTAATTATATTTTGTCATCAGTAATTTATGGTTCCAAATTATACTAAATTGGCAGCTGCTGATGTGAGGTGCAAGTGAAATCAGGCCAATTCTAACCAAATCAGGCATAAAATCATATTTTAATAAACTTTGATTCCACTTCCTATTACCCTTTTCTCTTTATCATGCATGCCTGAGCTTCATGTGTAATTTGTGTACACAGATGCTGAATTTTATTGCTTTGGTAATTTAGAAACCTGACTCTTGAAAAGAAGCTATTAGTATATATAGGCAGAAACTAATGAAAGTTATACACACATACAGGATAGTAATGGAAATCTGCTTAAGAAAGAGCTGAAGAAAAAAAAAAAAGTAAAAAGAAAGAGCTGAAGAGCCAAGTAGAAGAGACAATGTATGCTTTTTCAGTCTCTCTGTATTTCTTTTGTTGGATTGAAAATTTGGATATCTGCTAGCTTTTGCACTAATTATTTATATAATAGGAGGAATTAAGGAGGCACAATGAAGAATGTAGCTTTTAGGCCAAAGAAAAATGGTAAAATAAATTCCACAGGTCTTTCAATAGAAAATAGGAATCTGGAACTTAATATCAGAGAATACCATCTTTAAAAATTGTACGTACCAGCTAGGAAGGGTTAATGGCAAAATTAACGGTGGCTGGATAAGTTCAAATTTCTCACTGTCTGAAATAGAAGTAGTAATAACAAACAAAACTATGTAAAATCTGTGCCTTTGGTATAACTGAAAAATAATAACAGAATTTGAATCACTATAAGTAGAATAATACATAACTATCAGAGTTACCTCTTATCCTTCTGACCAAACCTTTGATTCTTAGAGAACCTCAGGTAATCTTTAGGTAATGAAAGTGTAGGAGAGTAAATTGCAGAATTAAGATTGACCTAAATTCACTAACAGAAAGAGGAAGCCTCTTTTACTTATAAAAATAAAGAACATTTTGGTAGATCAGAGGAGCCAATAGGGGAGGAAGTGCAACGTGTGTATGGAACTTCAGCAGAAGGCAGTATTTAAAAGCAAGCTTCAGGGGGGAACAGAGGGTATAAAGGAAGGGAGAATAATTATTTCAAAAATAAAAAGATAAATTTAGTAGCATGAAAAACATGAAGGCTACCTAAAACTTGAAAGGCCTAGAACTCTGCCATTCTACTGCTCCTGCCTCAAAAAGTCATTCATAAAGAAGCCATGTTTTGGGGTTAAAAATAATTTGTTGATATTTCTAAATCTAGCTCAATTCAAATGAAAATGCTATTGTAAAAAAATGTTTGGAAAGTTTAAAGGAGATTTTCAAGACCTGCTAAAGATTTTATTTATTTATTTGAGAGAGAGAGAGAGGCAGTGCAAGAGAGATAGCAAGGAGGGGAGAGGAGGGATGGGCAGAGGGAGAGAGAAAAGCAGGCTCCCCACTGAGCAGGGAGCCCGAAGCTGGGCTCAATCCTAGAACCCCGGGGATCATAACCCAAACTGAAGGCAGACACTTAAATGACTGAGCCACTAAGGTGTTGCTTATTTTTAAAATATTAAGAAAGAAATGTAAGTTTTTCCTGAAGAAATAAAAAAGCCATGTTTTGTTATAGTGGAATGCTCTCATCAAGATGGTGCTTTGTAAACTGCCCGAACCGTAAATCACAGAAATGCAAAGGGACAAATACATTTTTCTCTAAAACTCCTATAAAAAATAAGCAGAGACTAAAAAAGAAAAAAATACAATTTACAGGTTAAAACTACATAGCCAATTACATTACTTCACCAAGCCTTTGGGGGATATATACAAAAAAAAGGGGGGGGGGATATAAATAGAAGAAAAACAAAAAATAAATAAATAAAATTGAAATAAATTTAAGTAAACAAATTGAAGAAAAAAAACAAAAGAATACCTGAAATGATTAGTAATTGTAAGTTTTAAGTAACAAATAGATCTAAATGAAAACTTAACAAGGACAATTATAGAAAAATAGAATAGACAAGAGAATGATGTGAAAGAAATAAAATATGGTCAGAGGTCATTCTTAAAATGGAAGATAGACAAAAAAATCTAGCATATGTTTAATTGGATTTTTTGAAGAAGTCAACAAAATAATTGAGTAGAACTAATATTGAAAACTGTAATTCAATGTTTTGTTTGTTTGTTTGTTTGTTTGTTTCTGGAAACAAAACAATACCCAAAACTATATACTGAAGGCTAGGGAAGTACCAAGGAAAATTAACCTGCCAAAATTGATTTTTAGACATTTTATAGACATTCTATTAAACTTCATTATGTTTTTTAGAGATTTATTTATTTATTTGAGAGAGAGGAGATAGCAAAAGCGAGAGTAGGGGCAGAGGCAAAGGTAGAAGCAGACTCCCTGCTGAGTAGGGAGCCCGACAGGGGGCTCAATCCCAGGACCCCAAGACCATGACCTGAGCCAATGGCAGAAGCTTCACCGACTGAGACACCCAGGCGCCCTTAAACTTTGTAGTTGAAGAAAATGTCCTTGGGGCCTCCTGGCAGAATAACAAACTACCTAAAAGAACAGGAGATTTAGACTGACATCAGATTCCACCAGTGATGGAGCATTTTACAAAGCTTGTTTATGGAAAGGTGTATCAGAGATTTGAAACTAACTTAGCAGTCTTCCAAACATCAAGGTAGTAAGACATTTTCTTCACTCAAATGACCAGGAAATTCTCCAAACGCCAGTCCTTCTCAAGCATTCTCTTAGAGCAAGAGTTCCATCCAACCAAGAAATGACTGGTGAAACTTCAGCAGGAAGACTAATTGTGAACATATATTTAACTGAAGACTAATTTAAAAAAATAAAAATTGGTCATTGGTGAGATGATAATAAAGAAGTGCTTAGACAGAAATGTATAGCATCAGATGCTTATATTAATGAAGAAATATCTCAAATTGATAATCTAAGTTACACATAATCAACTTTGAAGAAGAATAAAACAAATTATGAGAAGGCAGGAAATAATAAAGGTAATAAAAGAGTGGGGAAAGAGTAAAAATATATGTTGTATGCTGTACAATATACCATGTTTAAGTGTTATGACACAGCAAGAAATAGAAGGGAGACAGAGAGAGAAATGGGGAATAAGTTCATGAATTGCCATATAGCTAAACTATTGGAGTTATATTATTTTAAGTTGACAAGTTGGATTCTCGAACAGATTGTATTTAAGATATACATACAAAGGTAACTGCGAGAACAAAAAGATCAAGCCATCCTAAACGCAAAAAAGACATTTCAGTTAAAGAGCAAAAAATCACATAGATAAATGCAAAAGATACATTGTACCATAAAGATGACAAAGTTGACATCTAAGTAAACCACTTTCATATTAATAAACCTAAATAGATGAAACTTGCCTATAAAAGAGAGAAAAGATAATTTTAGCTAACAAATGAAAACCTGACTGTATAATGCATAATTATTTTTAAAAAGAACATAAAAGGCTAAATAGAAAAGGATGATAAATTATTCCAAGAATTGGAAACAATAGTAAGTCTGAGGTTGTTATCCTAGTGATTTTAAAAATTAGAATTTAAGCACAAAACTTAATTAAGCAATTTTAAATCAAAGAGACGCAATTTAAGGGCACATGAGTGGCTCATTTGGTTAAGTGCCTGCCTTCTGCTCAGATCATGACCCCAGGGTCCTGGGGTCCTGCCTTGCTCAGTGGGGAGCCTGCTCTGGTCCGCCCCTGACCCCTCACCCTGATCCCACTTGTGCTCATGCTGTCTCATGCTCTCTCTCTCTCAAATAAATAAATAAAATATTTAAAAATAATAAAGAAATAATAGACACAATTTATAAAGAAATAAAACATTTTAAATGCCAGTGCACCAAATCACAATTACCTTATAAAGCAAAAAAATAAAAGAAGAAAAGAGAGAAAGAAACACTATGAATTGCAGAAATTAAGAGCATTCATAATATAAGTGCAAAAGATTAAAAAATCTTATATTTTATAACTAAATGACAATCGATCTTATCATTTATAATTAAATGACAATCAATAATATAGATATTATTGACATAGATATAGATAGATATGGATATATGTATTATTTATATCATAAAAATAAAGAATATAATTTCTCAAGTGTTCATGAAACTTTATATATTAAGGCACAAAGAAAATAGAACTATGTCCCTTAAAGTAGAAGTAATACAAACAAAATTCTAATCAGTGAAATAAAACTGGAGGTTTTAAAAAATATGAAAGGCCATTTCATCTTGAATTTTGAAAGCGTTCTATTAGACAAATTTGGCTAAAGTGAAAGTACATCTGAAAATTGAGACAATCTTAAAAATAGTACTGATGAATACTCTCTCAATACATATGGACTCAAGCATATGGACTCATACATATGGATCAAGTCTTTTGTGAAAGTTTATAACTACAATCACCTCATGCCCACAAGGTACTCTGTGGATATCCCTTTGGACAAAACTGTCATCAACAAGGATGTCTTCAGAGACCCTGCTCTTAAACGCAAGGCCCGATGAGAGGCCAAGGTCAAGTTCGAGGAGAGGTACAAGACTGGCAAGAATAAGTGGTTCATCCAGAAGCTGCGGTTTTAGATTTCTTTCAGTCATTAAAAATAAATTAAAAAAAAAAACAGGATAATGTCATAGTACTAAATATTTTTGTCAATGAACATAAATGAAAATAAATGAACTAGATTTACAGTTTTTAAAAAAGACTAGAAAAAAATGACAAAGTAAGCTAATAGTAGGATGAGGGATTTATAAAGGTAAAAACAGGAATAGATGACACTGAAAAATAAAATAATTATGTCTTTTGAGTGAAAAAAATTTACTAAATACACAGCAATAGCTAACTTAAGAAAAACAACAATAGAATTCCACAAATTTAAAAAATAGAAATGACAATGTGAAAATTATTATGAAAATAGAAGAAAATGGAAAAATAAGAATACTCTCCTAGCTTTCTGCAAATAATATATTCCTAGGGAAAAACAATTTAGAAAACAACAATGAAGGTAAAAAAGAAAAAGAGAAAGCAGGAATGGATTTACTTACTTGAATATAAGGAAATGTTTTCTAAAAATGACTCAAAATAAAGATGTGATAAAAGAAATGATTGATAAATATGAGCACATAAACATAATTTCAGTAATTTCTTGCATGGTAAAACATCATAAAAAGGCCCAAAGACAAGTGACAAGCTGGAGAAAATATTTGCAGCATATATCAGAGGGGAAGGGCTAATATCTCCAACATATAAAGAGCTCCTAAGATTTTTAGGATAAAAAAGACCAACAACCTCATACGAAAACTGAAGACAAGCCAAGAACAGACAATACAAATAAAGATGTAAGAATAATTCTTCAACATATGACAAGATGTACCACCTACTTCATAATTAAAGAAATGGAAATAAGCCCTATACTAACTAACATTTTATATATATGAAAACATTCTGTTGACAAGGCTTGAGAAAGCAGAAATTCTAATTACTGATTGAAATGCAAATTTGACAATTTTCTTAGGAATTTGTGAACATGTAACAAAACCACAACATACACATTTACATTTTGACTAACATTCCAGTTTTAGGAATTTATCCAGAAAACATGCCTCCAACAATATGAAAATAGATATTTTATCATAGCATTATCTGTGATTGTGAAATATTGCAAACAACCCAAGAGCACCTATACACACAGCCTATTGGTTGAATTAACTGTGATATATCATACATTGCAGAAAAATCCTCTCTAAAAAGATTTGTTTGAACTCATGGTGGGTAATTTCTAGGCTATATTGTTAGATAACAACCAAACTATGAAAGGGAGTCTATAGATGTTAGCTTTTTACTAAGAGAAAAACCCATATATTTTCTCATTTGCATAAAACAAACACGGGAAAAATAAGCCAGACAATAATAAGGTTAGTTTTTAGCAAGGGAGGTTAGAATGAATAAAAAGAGCGGGTAATTGAGATAAATAGAATATATGGGGAAATGACACATTCATGAATATTATATTTTGCTTAGTTTTGACTTTTAGAGCATTGTTTTTTACATGCTCAAAAAATAAGTGTCATTAAGAAGGATAAGAAAAAATGGTATTAAAAATGATGCAAATCAGCTCATTTCAAATGACTATAATAACCACACTGAAGGAGAGAAAAAAAAAGAGCTAATCCAACTATCTCTTCAACACAATATCCCCTCTGGCTAAAGGCAAAAGAGCTATAAATAATTATATAACTCTAGATATTAGTTTTGTTTTTGACACTAATACCAGTTAGTAATTCTGAAATTATTTGATGTGTCTTCAAAGAAGGAGCAATAATGAACACATCGTGGGTATTGCATCACTGATGAGCACTTCATGGAACTCCTCACGGAGTGTAAGGTCACTGAGTAATTTTAATTTAGTCTTTGAGAATTCTCCTGGCCTTTGGACATAAATCCCTTCTTAGCCAGTGAAAACAGTTGTCATTTTTGCCCACATATGATAGCACTGCCCTAGTGGAGTACCCGTAGGGATCAGATCAACCTTTGGGAATTGAAGTATACATGATCAAATTTATATTTAAATATCCAATAATAAAAAAATCCAATAACAATACTGGTTACATGCTGATACCTGTTTCCAGTTGCAGAAGAATGACTAAATTCAGAAATTGCATTTCTTAGCACTCTACTTTTTGAAAACACATATAGTAACTTAGTTTACG
Organism: Canis aureus; assembly: GCF_053574225.1. Lineage (NCBI taxonomy): Eukaryota > Metazoa > Chordata > Mammalia > Carnivora > Canidae > Canis > Canis aureus. The sequence continues at coordinate 28,235,074 of NC_135645.1, forward strand.
CAAGAACAAATAAATCAGATTAAGTAAAATTAATTTCAGTAATATGCATCAGGGTTTCCAAAAAGTTCAGTACAATCAATTGGCAAATTTACTTTGCAAGTTAAAGTGCTTGTGCTAGTTTTTTTAAATGATGATATATCACAAGGAGTAACTGAATAAATTAGGTTTAATGAATCTGAAACGTTATACTAATTACGTTCATTTAAATAAATGTCTTTATGATGGGATTTTCATAAAAATATTTATGAGATTTAAATAATCACTAAAATGCTCTGATTGTTAATGAACTTTGAATCTACCTGATGTAGTGCATATTTTCAAAGGCATGAAAAGGGAAGGCTTGGAAGACTTTCTTGGACAAAAGAAGACTTAGTGGGTAAGTTTAAAAAAATCATAGAAACTCCGCACTGTCGGGTTGATGGGAAGACAGAGTACTTGTAATACTACGTATACTTTCACAGAAAATCATAAAGCCAAACACTGATACATGCCATAAAATTTTCTTGCAGAAAGCTCTGATACCATGGATACTTCAAGTTCTCTGGTTAAAAATGAGTCTTTTGAAAATGTATATTTATGTGCTAAACTGTTTCCTCAAATAAATGGCAAAAACCCCAGTCACACTTAGAGTTAATCTGTTATGGAGTCATGAGTTTTCTGGGTAGCTCTTTGTAGAAATTATTATGAATGGTTTCCATAGGAATGCAGTCATAACTCTTTATTTATAATAAATATTCTGGTCTGAGTTAAGATCTATTTGCTATTGTTTTCCATCTTTATTCCAGAACATGTCAATAAATCATGGGATTCTTATCCCTCTGGCATTCTGCTTTGGTCCTGTCAGCAGCATCCCTATCCTTCACTACAGGGGACGTCTGTTGTTTTTGCTTGCCTAGCAACTTTAAAAAATATATATCTCTTTTTTTAAAGATCTATTTATTTATTTATTTGAGAGAGAAAGAGAGAGAGGGAGGGAATATGTAGGAGTAGGGGGCAGGGGGAGGGGGAGAGGGAGAAGGAAGCAGATTCCCCGCTGAGCAGGGAGGCCAGTGGGGGGCTAGATCCCAGGACCCACCATACAATGACTTGAGGCGAAATCAAGGGTCGGATGCTTACCGACTGAGCCACCCAGGTGCCCCTCAAATATACCTCTTGTCTCTTAGGAAGCCCACCTTCCCTCCAGAATACCTGCAGTTTGTTACCTCTGGTGAGACCAACCGCACTTTTCCAGAATTGGCCACAAGACAGCACACTCTTTCCATGGTTTATGTCCACTTTCACCACAAAGTAAGTTTACCTCATCTGCAGAATAAATTCACTCTCATTCTCCAAGATGTTGGTAGTTCCCATTTGCTGGAGAAACTTACAAGAGGCTCTTGAAAAAAATATTTGCAGTCTCCACCATTACAGCTGGCTTCCTTCCTCCACTGCTCCTTCTAGATTGCCGTCACCTTTGAATAGCCTCGCTCCTCAGTGAAGTGATGGGTAGGGGGTAACCAAGATCTACATTTCTACATGGTCTACCTCTTTGGGGGTCCCTGGTCGCCATGCTTTGCAAGGACTCAGGATGCTATACTTTTTAAACTTAAGGAAAAGAACCCCAAGAGAGGCCCCAGTAGATGATCTGGAAGCCAGATGGGTTATTTTCTACCCTGTTTTATAACAGCGCCCTTACCTCTTTCTGAAGAAGCGTCTTTGCCCCTCCCATGACAGGTTTCTTTTCCTTTCTTGCTGGTCTCTCCAGACAAAGAGTCCAAGGCAAAAGGGCTGTAGCCATGACTTAAAGTTTAAGGGAGTTCTTTCTATTTCCCCTAATGTGATTCTCCCTCTGTCAGTAGGACATCTAGACCCATGTAGCCTAAGGTTGTGGAAACAGGAGGCACAAATGCCTAAACTGGTCATGAAGAGTGATGGATGGTAAGTAGGTTTATTCCCACTTCAACTTTTTGGTGCTCAGACCCATATTTTATATCTCTAGGAGGCAAAGGGGACCACAGAAACCTTGTTAGTGTTTTTAATACTAATATAGCTTAGTTTTGAAATAGGAAGAATAAAACTTATTGTAATACCTGTAACGGGCCAAGGACTGTTCTAACTGCTTCACCTATAAAATCTTTAATGCTCAAAACTATTTTTGATTATTTCATTCCTCCAATTTCTGTCTAAGTTACTTTTCTAAATTCTCATAACAAATAAGTAGTTGAATGTGACATTTAAACTGTCTAACTCCAGAGATCGTGAACTAAATCACATTACACTATCTCGTAAAATAAAGTGTTTTTGTATTATTATTCTGAGAATGATAGCTATATTGTGGCTGTATTTGTATTATATAAACTTCACATATATTCATAATGGAATTGATAATGTTCTAAATATTTTAAGCATGTATTTTAGAATATCAGTCAACAGTATTCTCATTTTTATGAGGATATACAATAATAAAAATGTTTTATAAAAATAGAGAGAGGGATGCCTAGGTGGTAGCTCAGTTGGTTAAGCATCTGCCTTTGGCTCAGATGATGCCAGAGTCTTGGGATCAAGCCCAACATCCAGCTCCCTGCTCAATGCAGAGTCTTCCTCTCCTTCTCCATGCTCTCTCTCAGCAATATCAAATAAACAAAATCTTTATATATATATATATATATCTTTATTTATATATATAAAAATAAATAAAATCTTTTATATATATATATAAAGAGAGAGAGAGAGAAGATACTGTGAATTTACTGTTGCTTTGTTAGATTAGGGAAGTGATTCTGTGTCCCTCACAGATTTTGAAAGTTCATCAAATATGTATGACAGAAAAACTGAATGAGGCATTATTTATAGACTCATATCACAAACTTTAATGTACCAAAGACAATATGGTGGAATTAATTTAAAAGAAAGCCCTAATCCCTATTCTGTGTACATTTGTGAAGCTTCCATTTCTCAAATCTCAATATTCTTACAATCAACTGTGAACACTGTAGAAATTCTCATATTTGGACCCCAATCCACAATCGCATCAGTTGTCCTGGGGGGAAGGCAGGGCAGTCAATACTTTTAAATGGTTTCCAGATGATTCAGATGTGCGAGCAGAGTTGAGAATCCCTGGTTTATGACACAATCCAAACATTTAAGATTTTAACGTGTCTTCTATGATCAGATAAGAAATATTTCATTCTAACAATGAATGAAATATTGAATACAGTTGAATATCGGAAAGTGCAATGTTACTAATTTGAATGTTATTACATAGGAACGAAAGTTCTGCACTCGTTGAAGCTTTAGTATTTTTAAAAATATTTTATTTATTGGAAAATAAATAAATAAATATTTTATTTATTGGGACAGCTGGATGGCTCAGTGGTTGAGGGTCTGCCTTTGGCTCAGGTCATCATCCCAGGGTCCTGGGATCGAGTGCCACATTAGGCTCCCTGCAGGGAGTCTGCTTCCCCCTCGGCCTATGTCTCTGCCTCTCTCTGTGTGTCTTTCATGAATAAATAATTAAAATCTCTTTAAAAAATTATTTGTTTATTTGAGAAACAGAGTTAGTGACAAGATAGCACAAGCTATCTGGGGAGAAGAGGGAGTGAGGCTCCATCCCAGGACCCTGGGATCATGACCTGAGCTGAAGGCAGATGTTTGACTGAGCCACACAGGCACCCCCAGTTGAGACTTTAAATTATGAAATACTACCTGGCAGATGAAAATGGCAAACCTAAGATACTACTGAAAGAAATATGATTAACCTGAAACAATTGTAGGGTGCTAAATATATCTGTGAGATTGAAAATAGTTAAATGATATGAAGAAAATGACAAATTATTCCTAATGAATACAATGAGCTTGCTAATTAAGTAAATACACCTGACTTTGATGAGAATCCAAACATAAAAAATTGTGAGTGGAATTCTCTTAGGAATATATATTTCGGTAAATTATTATTCCTTGCCTATTCCACTTTGGGAGATTAATGGGACGCTTTAATTTTGAGTTAACTTAAAATTGCTCATCTCTGCTGACCTTTTATATAGCTCTATCACACACGCAATTCTCTGGGAATCACCTGCCCATAGTCGGTTGGGATTGGGTCCAACCAAGTTAGAAGCACCCAACTAAGTAAAATGCAGGAACCATCTATGTTGCCCTCTTTAAAAGTCAGTCTGAATATTAAGGATATGATACTTGAGACATCTAATAACTGAGCTGGATTAACACTAGGTGTGTTCATCCCAAACTTTAAATTGTAAAATTATCTTTTGTTGATACCTTTGATTTTCTTCTCTTAGACATTTCTAAGGCCAAAATTTTGATTTTTTTCTCCATATCTCTCAGCCATAGAAAACCTTTTCTAAAACTATTTAAAGTAATCACAAAGTGCCCAAATAATGTTTTTTTTCAAAGATCGAAATTAAATAATGTTAAGTAATGTTTATTCTTTCTAAACTCGTTTCCTAATTTGTAAAGCAAAATACCTACCTCATATAATTATTTTAGGTTTTCAGTGAAAAAGATATCTGGTTGGTGAGAAACTTTTCTGTGTATGTATTAAAGGCTTTGCCAGCTACCTAAGCTATTGGTAAGTTTAAAATTTTAAACATTTCAGATGCCTTTAAAATTAACTTTGTATTTGTAATTCACATGTTCCTATAAATTTTTGCTCAGTTTGGCTCTACTCTTGCTCATAAGTCTAAAATAAAGCAACTTCAGGAAAAGTAACATTAAAAGAGTTGGCATCTTAATATTCCTTAAGAGTTAGGCTAGTTTTAAAGTATTAAAAGTAGTTTTCACTTCTTAAAAAATAATTATTTCTAGAAAGTTACTGTAGATTCAAATTATAACACTACTATAATTATGGTTCAGATGGTACTGTTATTCTTAGCTCCTATTTTCATTTGTATATAACCATGACAAGTACCTTTTCGGGCTAGAATTTCTCACACTTTTCAAGCAAAAAATAGAATTTTTTTCTGTAGATTGTTTGAATAAGCAACAATTCACCAACTGCTAGGATAAAAAGAGTGTTTTAGAAATACTGTGGAAAAGTTTTCTTTCACTTGTTTTTTCCTAACTTTAACGGTTTTTTTCAATTTATATTGACTTTACACTTTTATACATACTTTAAACTTTTTGTAATCTACTACAAAAGTAATATGATGAATTAAAAACATACTGTAGGAGGCAATTCAATGATTTTTTTTAAATTAAAGATTAATGAGGTTTTATATGATACCCATATTTTTAAAGAAGAATAATAAAGCAAACTCCTTATAGAATTTATTTGCAAACCAATCTGAAATTATATCCTTGGTTAAATTTTATGATTACTGATCTTGTCTGGACTGTTATTTTCTGGAGAAACAACTCATTTGTGGCAAAACTCTAAACATAGTTCAGGATGGTAGTGGAGATGGCAAAAGCCCAGAGCTATGGCATATGGATAGAAGACGAAATTTTGGGTTATAACTATGAATGCTCTATTAAGAGATAAAAAGTTGTGCCTCAAGAACTCCACAGTCACCTTGTGGGTACCAGGAGCCACACCTGAATGTCAGCCACCGGACACTCAGTGTTCGTGACAGTCAAGCACCCAATTCTGTGAATGGAAAAGCACAGTGGGTAGGGAAGTTGAATCTGCTGATGTGCTTTGCACTTTCAGCACTGTCATAGCATGTGTGAAGGGACCTTCTAGACTTTGTCTTGCAAAAACTGCCCTATATTTAGTAGTTGCTCTGTGTAGATTGTGCTTATATTTGCTGTTTTACATGTTTGTCTGCAGTGAAGCATTTGCTTTGAAATTCAGATCACCTCTGGTTCTTTACAGTTGGAATCATGCTGTCCAAATGCTGATTCCTCTGTTTTACGTAGCCATGTAGCCAGACTCTTGGAATGGGTGGATGACCCCATCATGACCATCTAATCAAATTCTGACCACCTTGTCAAATCTCCACTGCCGAGGGCTGGTCCACCTCACATGTTAATAAGAATAAAGACAATAATAATCACAACAATAATAACACCCAATTATTAAGTACTAACTTTTTTGTCCCAGTATTTAGCATTGTTTGTGCCTAGGATCTATATTCAAATGGTCCTTGGTTCACAACCTGTAGTAGACAGAATGATCCCTACTCCCAAAGATGTCTGCATCTTAATCCTGAGTGTGTTATGTAACGTGACAAGGAAAACTTGAAGTGATGGATGGAATTACAGTTGCTGATCAGCTGACTTTGAGATGGGGAGGTTATCTTGAGTTATCTGGGTCGACTCATTGTATTCTCCAAGGGTGATGGGAGACTCAGTGTCAGAGTGATGCAGCAGATGAAATCAAGAGGCTATCTCTGGCTTTGAAGTTGGAAGCAGAACCAGGCAGCTTCTACAGGCCAGGAAAGGCGAGGACATGGATTCTCTCCCGGAAAGTGCAAAAGAAACTCAGCTTTGCTGACACCTTGATTTTAGCCCAGTGAGATCCACTTTGGACTGCTGACTTTGAGAACTGTAAGAAAATCAATTTAGTGTTACTTTTAATCCCAAATGAAAATTTGTGAAAACTTGTTAGAGCAGCAATAGGAAACTAATACAGCTTATCTCCAATGTGCTTATTAATGGGCATAATGGAAGCAAGAGCAGATTGTAGGAGAACATAACATTTCCTTAAAATGATATTTGGGTAGCTTATTAAAGACTTGATAGGATTGGAATTGCGTGTAGACTGAGGAGGCATTGATGACTGTTTCATGGAAGGGGGGGCAAGGTACAAATTGAGTCTAAACTGAGGGAGTTAAAGAAGAAATAAAATATTTGAGGTTGTGAATGGGTAAAAGGAGAAGATAAATCAGTCTCACAATCGTGCATGTTTTGCTGGTGCCATACACTCTATATCATTTTTCCACCTAACTGCTGAAAAACAGGACTTCCTCAGAGTCCTGCATATTTGAAGAGATGACACCATTGTTGAAGTTGGGAAAGCATGAATATGGCACATATTGACTGTTGAATTGATTGATGAATGCTTTAGTAACATGGTTTCATTGCTAGAATGTGTCTGAGTATTACAACTCTGATCACCAGAGTTGACTGACTTATGTTGCTCCCCAGTTGCTCTAATGTGTCATTTCTACTTTGTGGCAGCAAATTTGATGCCGAAGGTTAGAACCCAGGTGTTACAGGTTGAGTTGTGCCAATCTCAAAATTCATATGTTGAAGTGCTAACCCTTAGTACCTCAGAATGTGACTGTATCTGCAAAGAGGTCTTTAAAGAGGTACTTAAGTTACAATGAGGTTATTGAATGGGCCCTAATCCAGTACAAGTGGCATTCTTCTAAGAAGATATTTGGACACAGACATATAAAGAAAGACTATGTGAAGGCACAGGGAGAAGATGGTCATTCCATACACCAAGGAGGTGACCTGGAACAGATACTTCCCTCAGGGTGGTTGGAAGAAAGTCATCTTGCCTACACCTTGATCTCAGACTTTATAACCTCTGGAACTTCAAGAAAATAAATTCAGTGGTGTGTGCCACCCAATCTGGGGTACTCTGTACAGCAGCCCTACAAACCAATACACCAGATCAAATTCTGATCACAGTCAAATTTCTGTGGCTGTCTTCTTTTTTCAATGAAGTATTGTTGACATACAATATTGTATTAGTTTCAGGTGTATATTGTAGTGATTCAACAAGTCTATGCATTGTAAAGTGATTGCAAACTAGCTGTCTTTTTATTTCCTTCTTAGTATCTTTGAGATGTGTATCGTGGAAAGAGTAATCAGAAACAGATAGTGCTAATTAATAGTGGACTTGATTATGATTGTTACCTGCCTAATGGAGCCGACAGGACCTAGAGTACCCAAAAAAAGTTTATGATGGTGCCAAATCAATAATAGAAATTTAAAGAAAGGCAAAGTAAAAACTGGGAGGTAGCAACTAGGTCTTTGCATAGTTACGTAGAGATTAGAACGTGATGTCCTTCAGAAATTTCCAGAAAGCCCATTTAGAGAAAGGGCACAGTAGCTTAGAAAACAGAAGGGAAGGCAAGTGCAGACTTCCAGCCATATGTCTGGAACTGATGGAAAAGAGAATTAGCCTAGAGGGGAGAAAAAGTGGCAGAAGCAGCATCCCCTCATGGAGGAAAGTTTCTTTTAAATACTTTACTCATTTCAATAATTGTATTCTAGAATGCTCTAATGTGCAGCCACTACACAACTGTGAAAGCCAAAGATATGCTGTATTTACAGCACGTAGAAGCATGCCAGGCTTCTTTACACAACGAACCAGCAAAACCAAATACTGATTGGTTTTGTTTCACTTAGCTCCTGATTATTCTTCATAGTGTGTTTTCCAACATTAACACTGCGATACCTTTATTTTCTGTGACGCGATTTAAAGTGTGCGTTCGCTGAAATCAGTACTCATCTTTAGGATGATACTTGGTCTCCTGCTTACCACTGTGAGTTTTCTTTGTAAGGTAAGGGTCCAAGGTTCTCATGCCGGGAGAAAATTTATGTATGATTTGTTCCTCCAAAAATATTGCGTAGGGTAATAATTAACACTAGTTTATCGAAGTCACACTATAGCAAAAGATATAAAAATAAAAACTAACATCCTTTCTCCCTTTCCTAAATTTAATTCTATTCACATGTTAATTAGCTTAAGAAAATTTTTTTTAAAGATTTTATTTATTTATTCATGAGAGACAGAGAGAGAAAGAGGCAGAGACACAGGCAGAGGGAGAAGCAGGCCCCACGCAGGGAGCCCGATGTGGGACTCGATCCTGGGTTTCCAGGATCACGCCCTGGGCTGAAGGCAGCGCTAAACAGCTGAGCCACACAGGATGCCCCGCTTAAGAAATTTGTAACCATAATAAAATCTTCCATATTTTTATGGTCTTTTTATTTTTTTTTATTTTTTTTTTTAAATTTTTATTTATTTATGATAGTCACAGAGAGAGAGAGAGAGAGAGAGGCAGAGACACAGGCAGAGGGAGAAGCAGGCTCCATGCACCGGGAGCCTGATGTGGGATTCGATCCGGGGTTTCCAGGATCGCGCCCTGGGCCAAAGGCAGGCGCCAAACCGCTGCGCCACCCAGGGATCCCTGGTCTTTTTATTTTTAAACAAATCGTAGTATATAACTGTTCTACAGTTTTCATTTATGAAGATGTCTAATGCATATTTTCATTGTAATTACTTATATATCCACCTTATTATTTTTTTAAAGATTTTATTTATTTATTCCTGATAGACAGGCAGAGACCCAGGCACAGGGAGAAGCACGCTCCATTCAGGGAGCCTGATGTGGGACTCGACCCCAGGACCCCGGGATCCGGACCTGAGCCAAAGGCAGATGCTCAACCACTGAGCCACCCAGGTGCCCACCTACCTTATTTTCTAATGACTGTTTAATTTTATTAGACTGATGTAGCAGAATTAAAAAAAAAATAGACATGTTTTGGTAGGCATTGAGCTATTTCCAGTTTTCTATTACCAAACATTGTGTAGTACATATCATTTTATATACATCTTCATTCACTTTTGCAAGTCTATTTGTAGAATAAATTTGAAGGAAAAAACATGCTACTGTCTATTGCTTTAAAATATATCCAGACTATATTCCCTCTGAATACCTCTACTGCCTGCAGCTCTCCAAGCCACCGCCTTCTCTCACCTAGGTCATTGTTGTACCCTCTCAAATGGTACCTTCTTCCCTATAATCTAACCTCAGTCCAATTCCCAGCGTATCACTCCTCTGCCAAAATCTTCCAAAATCTCCCCATTTTATTCAGAACTCATCCCCTATGCATCTTATTCTCATTTGGTCCACTTCTTCCCCAGGAACTCTCTTGCTGTTTCTCAAGCAGGCCAGGCCACAGGGCCATTGGATTAGCTGTTTCTTCTGCAGTGAATCAGTTGCCCTATACACCCTATACCTTGCCCTCTGTAAATCTGTTTTCAAATGCCAGATTCTCAGTTCTGCTCTGACCACCATCCACATGAAAAGTTCCCAGCTCTTCAGTCTCTAATCCTCATCCACATTCTCCTATTCTTTTTTTATTAAAAAAAATGTTTCACACTGTGCTTGTCATCTTCTAACCAAAAACTTTATAGTTTACCTATTTGTATAATGTTTTTTCTGTCTCCTCTCACTAGATTATGAGATTTAGAATAACGGGAACTTTTGTCTGTTATATTTCCTGATATACCATGAGCATCTCAAAAAGCCTAGTAAGTGCTCAGGGAGTAAACAATGTGTTATTAATGGGTCAAATGTTGTGTTCATTTTAAATGATCATTTGTCTACATTTGCCCATTAAAAGTCTTTAAGGATACAGTTATTCCCATTCACTCATGAAAATTGTATCTTACTGAATATTTTAATCTCTCCAGCTACAAGAAAATGGAGAGAGGCCACTTTCAATATAAGGATGAGCTATGATGTATGATCATGCCCACATTATACATGAATGAGCTTGCTACGATGGAAAACTGCCTTCCTATAAAATATGATAAAATCAGCGCATTGGAAACTGATTGTATTAGTTTGCTAGGGCTGCCATAGCAAAGTACCACAGACTAGATGGCTTAGACAACAGAAACCTATTTTCTCATAATTCTGCAGTCCAGAAGTGCATAACCAAGGCGTTGGCAAGGTTGATTCCTTCTGAGGCCAATCTCCTTGACTTGTAGAAAGGCGATATTCTCTGTATCTTTACATAGTCTTTTCCTGTATGTGCTTCCACATTTCCTTTTTCTACCAGGACACAGTCATGGTCCTGTTTTATCATGACCTCATTTTAGCCTAATTACCTACCTCCAAAGAGAGCTACATTCTGAGGCTCTGGGGGTTAGGACTTTAGCATATGAATTTTGGAGATAACTCAGCCCCCAAAAGTGACTTATGGAATTATTTCTCTTTCTTCTTCTGGGTGCTTTTGAGGATTCTTTCTCTGGAGAGTGACACAACCTTCATAGTGGGCAAGAATTGTAAGATGATCACCAGGGACCCACCCTCCTGTATAATTCCCTTCCCCGAAGTGTGGTGGCATCTGTAGCTTGTTTCTAGACCTTGGAATATGGCAAAGGTGATGAGATAGACAACACCTGATTGGTGTAAGCAAGGGTAATAGGAGAGTTATTTCTACAATTATGTTGGATTATGTAAGACTTTGAGAGCAGAAGATTCCCCTGAGAGTCACAAAGAAGGACACTCCCATGACATCTACGGCCACAGGGAAAAACTTGTGCGGAGAATCTGAGGGAGCTTGGAAGCAGAGCCGTTTCTAGTCAGACTTCAATATGAGAACACCATTCAGCTGACACCTTTACTTTGCCTTGTGAAACTAGGAGTAGAGACCCCTGGACTTCTGACTTGTAGCAACTGTAGGACAATAAACGGGGATTTGAAGCCAGGGGGTTTATGGTAATTTGTTATGCAGGATAGAAAACCATACACCCTTGGTGAAGTGAAGACCACTAAAGAAAAGAGGTCCTAGGGGGCACGTTCGTGCTGACCCCCTCTCATAAATCAAGTCCTTTTCAATTCTCCTTCAATTATTATCTTTCAAATTAGCCTGACCTAGTCCTCCTCCAGAGATGCGTGAGATATCCTAGTTTTTGGTTTGCTGAGTAGCTTTCTAATTGGTTTCACTGCTTAGTCTCACTACTTTATGATTCCTTTTGTCAACTTTACTCCATCAAACTTCCCACTGGACATTATTTACTATGGTTATAGTTTGGGGCCTGTGGCTACTCCGAGGCAGAATTTACATCTTTTTTTATTTCTCCAACATCTCATCCCAAATGAATTTTATTTTATTTTTTTGAAGATTTATTTATTTATTTGAGAAAGAGAGAGAGAGCAAGAGAGCAAGCACATAAGTGAGGAGAGGGGCAGAGGCAGAAGGAAAGAAGCTTATTAGTTGTGTGTGAAAGAGGAAGGTGAGATTTCATAGTCTTCTTGATGTCCATCAAACACAAGCTGGGCTGCTGACTTACATGCGCTGTGGATGGTGATTTTCTCAATATGTCTTTGCAAAATTTTTTGAGTAATTGGTAAGATGATGTAGGGAACACTGATTGATGCATTATTCATAATAAAAATGATCCCAATCCCTGCAAGTTCTTAGGGTACATACTTCCTCTGTCGATGCTCTATTGATTTTTCCAAGCTACTCAGAGATTTCAGGCTTATAAAATTATCATTGTCTTAATATTCTTTTGGATTTCATTTGTTGGCAATGCAATGAAATACTGTTTTTCTTCTATCTGTATTAAAACACTCATCTTGTTTATAACTTATAATATGAAGGTTTGTACTTAAACGTTCAATACATAGTGTCTGAGGATTTGATGTACATTGGTAAATTATTTCTTCATCAAATGCTGACTTTTAATTTTCCATGGCATTTACCAGTTTTTTCAAGACTATTAGATATTAAGTCAGATATTTTCTTTACTGATTTCCAAGCTTCAAAAGTCGATATTTAATTTCTGTAATGAATACATAAATAAATACTACATATATAAGACATTTATTTTTTGGCAATAATATTCATTCTGCTTATTTTAATTAATGACATAGGGTTGTATAAATATCTGTAGCTACATAAACAACATATGTTAAATTTATAACATATAGAGGAAATTTTAATATGATGGCTTTGACTTTAGATATATAGCAAGTAGAAAATAAGCTTGGTACTGTTACACAAATGTGACCTTACTTTCAAACATTTTAATATTAGTGTATTTTTAAAGAAATTACTAAGAAAACCAATACATTTCTTAAGATTAAAACAATCTATTATGAGCTATCCATTGTGAACCACTTTAAGTAAATATAAAAATATTTATTCATTGTAAGTACCAAAACAATGTTTAAATACCACATATTCAGTTAGAACCGTGTTTTATGTTGATCATATTAAGCTCTTATTAAATTCCATTCAATTTAATTAATATTTTATCAATAATACAGTATTTTGGTGAACAGTTTCAATTATAAATGATTATAACTTCTATTGCATCATATTGACTAACAAAACTTTCTGGAAATGCCATTAAGTAAATGTAGATATATCTTCAGATTACATTTATACAATTACACTTTCAAAACCAATTATTCTGTAACTAATTTTTCTATAATATACTTTCTATTAAAAGGACTTGAGAATATATGAGGTTATACAGTTCAAAAGTGAAACATAACTTATCAGTGAGGAAAATATATATGAATGAATATAGTGACATAAACCACAGGACATTTGTATAAGGGTATTAATGCCTCTAGGCTTTAGGATTCTAAGCCTACCTTTTCTTTAAGTATCTGTGAGAATACTTCATGTGCATTTTATCAGAAGCTTTCTGCTTTGAAGTAACATAATCCTTGTTAGCTTTCTTTTCAGCTACAGATAAAAGTAACTCATACTAGACCAAAGCTAACCTAATGTAATTAAATAAACTTTAATTCAAAATCATAACATAGGTATAATGGCACGTCGTGAAAAAGGAAAGAGGATTCCAGTAAAATTTTAAAATAAAATATTTAAAAAGCTATTCTAGATTTGATTTTTACAATCCTTTGGCAAAACATTAAATTATTTATGCTTTTAAATGGAATTCTTAGATTTTATACTTTGTTCAATTGCTATTAAAGCCACCTCCTAGACATTCCCAAGTCTTGTTACCATTTTAAGGACTATCCCTGCAACTCATCTCTCTAGTTACTTTTCATTATTGGGATTTCTAACTTCAAAGGCAAAAACTCATTTCATTCTTTGAGGTTTTTAAGTTTTTACATACAACGCCTTCAGTAAAACCCCCAGATTTGTGATTATTCCTGGTAGCAGAAAAACATGAAGCTATATTTCTACTGTTTTCTGTTATGATCATAACATTTGTTAGATGCTTCCCAAACCTTAGTTTGTAAAGCAATTGTAGAATCTGTTTCTGCCCCAAAGTCACTTATATCAGGATGCCTCTGATTCCTTTTAAATCATAATCACTGTTTATTGACTTCCCTATCCAAGAGATATGATTAAAAAGAAGGAAATGAACAACCTCTGCAATTCTTCATTATACTGTGCTCTCTTACTTCACTTTCCAGGCCTAGATTTATTCTGAGCTCAAGGCCTCTCAGGAATCTGCACTAGAGCTTGTAGCTAAAGAGATAGGGTAAAGGAGATGCCAATAAAAATCAGCCATCAGTATTGAGAGTCTTTTCCATTCTCCTTAGCATCTTCCTCTGATCATAGCCAAGTCAAAGAAGCTTGTACGGTTCAGACCTGAAGACAGTAGGCATCATTCTAATGTTTACTGTAAGGAGGTCCATTTCGTAAGATGATTACAGAAACACGCAAAGATACAGCAACCTAGTGTTTAAAAATTAAAACCTGAGTTTCCTAAATCATTAGGATCAAAATAAAGAAGTTAAAATATTTCCTACAAAATGGTTTACAAACAATGCAGTGTTTCACTGAAAGTAGAGCAACCATTTTGTGTCACTAGAGCTTGGTAGCTTTACAGTAGAATGGATCTTCATATTTATTCCCATTTTTAAAAACACATTATTTAAGATAATCTACCCTAAATCCTCTGGAATAGACTGAGGCTTATCTTGCTTACTGTATCCCAAATCCTGAGTTTTAAATAATTTAGTATGTCCTTTCTTGTATCTCCAGTGACTCATACATTTTAATTTAGCAATGTCTCCTTTATTCAATGTTTATTGAACACTTACTGTCCACAAACAGTATTATTGTTTTCAGAGTGGAAAATATGAGTTCAAGTAACAAGAGTAAATATCTAATATTTAATTAATGCTTAGATATTACTTTTATATTTATAATCTTAAAAAAGAGTTTCCACAGGACAATATGAGCAATTGTAGCATTTAGATGCTAACCAAAGATATTTGGAAATTTGTTGTTTTTGAGTTAAATTAGTTTTTTTTAATAGGTCAGATCTACAGCATGGGCAGTGTATGTATTTTCCACTCTGCTAAACTCTTTTTAAAATGAGAAAATGTTAATTAAGTATTGTCACTCATTAAAATTTACAGGTCATGAAAGAGATAGTGCCAAATATCTTATTTGTATAACGTTACAAGTTTATTAGGAATTTTGCTACTGTTGATTTGATTCATATGTAAATTGCCTCAAAGTAAAATTAACCTGTCACTCCCATATTATTAATTATGCAATTATTTTATAGGCAAGCAACAAAAAATAAAAAGAATATTAGAGACATATAGCACCAGAAATCAATTATAATATTATTTACGATACAAGTAATTACGGTTTTGATCTCCATATATTTTACTGTAATACTATATTATCAAAATATATAATTAAATTTATTAATCATCCATTACATAAGGGAAAGACGCATGGAACAGCTAAATTAAGGAAACCACAGATCATGGCAGTGTTAATTTCATAATGTAGTAATAACCTCCAGTGTCACGAGCATGGTCTTTGTCTTCCTATGCAGCTCATTTATAGCTTTGTTTATGATTCACCATCTAATTTAGGACATCTCAAACACAACAATTATTATTTGTTTTTAAGAGAAAGAATTTAAAGATTGCGAATAATTCTTTAAAGCATACTCCCTCCCCTTTAAGAACTCACTGTTTTTATAAATACAATCTTGATAAGAAATGCTTTTGATGACCTCTAGCAATCATATCCTGAACACTAGTTGTGGCATATGTAACAAATATTTATTATCTTATTGGAAATTATAAAACATCAGTGTGCTGGTCTAAAAAAGAAGTTCCCAAATGCAGCTCAAAGAGCATGGATAGTCACATCAACCTGGTTTCAACACAGGAATTTTCATTTAGTACCAAAGTGTTACTTAATTTGAGCCTCAGCTTTCACAAAAGGGATAATAGCTTCAAAACAATTTTAATGAAAATTAAAGAAAAGCATAGGGACTTAAAGAATAATAACCAGTAACACTCTTACTATATTAGGATAGCGTAGATGACAAGTGTACAAGTATTGAAATTTAGCTGGGACTCTATTGAAATATACTACAGGAAATCTAAATGTTTATATATACTAATTGTATTCAACTTGCTTTTGTAATAAAATGTGTGTACGTGTGTGTGTGTGTGCACGCAGCATGAAAAGAAATATAAATATAATAAAGGACATAAATTTTAATTAACTCTGAATTTGAAGGTACATTGTCTAAATTAGTTTTCAGTAACAGATTCAGAATCTTTTTGAGGTATATTTTCCTTAAATAGAACGGTTTCATTTCTCAATACATTTATCTTCTGTTTATGGTGCCCAGTTTTGTATTAATGCAATTCTCTCAGATTAGAATTACATTGCCTTTGTGCTAATCTGGAAATGAATAAGGCTCTTAACTTCAAACACTCATCTTTAAAGATTTATTGACAAAATCAATATGTGAAATTATACTTCAAATGATTTAGATTGTGGAATTCTATATTTGTTGTTTATAAAGGTAATGCAATATATATGACCTTAAGCTTTCAAAGTGGTATAGTGGATAATTTTTCCACAACCAAGGTTTACCTAAACTTTGATTTCCTGAGATCAATTAATTGTGCATATACTATGCAATTTTTAGATATTATTTGGCACCTAATTAGGGTGATTTACTTTTCCTGATCTACCTCTGTGGTCAGCATAACTAACAGAGTATGTGGACTGTAACTTAAAAATTTCTCTTATGTAGTCAATAAAGAAAATATGATAATATGTAGGTATAATATATTAAACTTATAATGTATTGCAGAATACTATTGCTTATTCCCAGAGGAATATGAACACTTTTTTTTCCAAAATATTATGACTTAATTTTTCTTTTTTTTGATTACTCATCCTGAAAGAAGGCACCCTGGAGCAACCCTGGACCTCAGAGCGTCTTCCTGAAATATGCTTGGCCTCCTTGAAGGGTTAAAAGGATTCTGTTATCCCAGGATATATTTTTCAGTATATTCACTATTTAATTTAAAGAATCAAGGGGGAAATGCACTACTTTTACCTTTTATTTTCAGGTATTTGTAATTGGAGGAGACTCCATGCTTAAGACATTCATACAAGTTTAAATATCAATATATCCAATAAATATAAACATGCTCTGAAGAGATGAGTAGCTAAATAATAAATGAATCAAAAATGTATTGGAGCTGTGTTTTAAATTTTATTCTTCAAGTCAATGACTAATTAGCACTGGCTGCAAGAAAAGTGTTACTTAATTCAGCACATAATTTAATGATGTCAACAGTTTAGATTTCCTTATCAAACTAATCACTTTGATATTTGACATTGAGACTATACTGCTCCACATTTTGAATAGCAAAATTCTACTTAGTTGAATAAATGCATAGTATTAATTGTGAACATGGGCATTACACTCTGTCTTTGTATTCTAATGAAGCAATGGAATAGATTAAGTAGTTTCACATGTAAAAATCTGAGAATAATCACATAACCGAAATATGAGTGAGGCTTTTTCTTACATAAATCTATCTTGAAATTTGCCCTACAATTAAAATTTAATTAATATTATTGTAAAAATACTAATAAATATGTTTTGTTTAGTCTCATCTAATGTAAAGAGGAAGTAAAACAGTATTATTTAGAGCTCAGTTCTATAAATTTAAGAGCAATAATAACCTTAGTACATAAACAAAAGTATTAATATTCTTAATTGCTGATAATAGTAGCATTATTATGTTATAAAATGATATTTTTATAATGTCAGTATTGAATAGTGAATAGGCTGTGGGAGTCCCAGTTATGAAGCTTAATTCTTAGTCTGAGTTTATCACTAAATTATTCTAGTTTATTTGTAAAATAATGGCACTGAACAAAATAATGTTGAGTCTCCTCTGGTTCTAGATTTCTAGATTCTGAGATTTATTCATTCAAAAAACAGCAACAGATTATTTTTACAAACATAAAATATGCAGACAAAGATTATCCTAAATAAATGATAATTTAGTTTAGATGCTATATCTGTCAGTCATGGTGCTGATAATGGCTTGGCCATTAAGAGACAGTAAACATATTTTAATATAAAATTAGCTTCCTGCTTGTGTTTACCTATCCATTATTTCTTTTTAAATGCTTTTATATAGCATGAATTATAATGTACACTTATAAATAATTAAATGTTTATCAGATTTTTCTGTGCCCATGTCTGTAGTGTAGAAGCGTTTAATGTCAATTTTATAATATTAATTATGAACGAAGGCACCAGATTGGCTACTAAACATTTATATGGCAATTATCTTGCATGGATGGATACATTATAATTAGTTAAAAATTTACTGTCAGAAGTTAATTGTGCTTATATGTGAAATACAGAACCTAAGACCTTATTTGAATAATGTGGTAGCTTGAAATGGTTGTAGTTATGTTAGACAGATGCACTATTAAATGTCTGAGATAGATAATTCCTCGCCATTATAATCGTGTTTGTGTGTATCAGAGGCCTGAACTTGATTCTAAACTTTTAGACAAATCTGTGCATCGCGAAGAGTCTAATAGAGTGTCAAGTAAAAACACAACAAAATGACAACACAGAAACAAAAACCTCAAGAAGAGAGGAATTGACGCAAAAGGGCTTGAAGTATTAGAAATCGGAACTGTTCATATTAAGTCCAGAAATAGATATGTCAATCACATTGTCCTCTAGCCAATTTTCATCAGATTCATACCTGAGACTTAGGATGAAAGGGCTCATAGCATTTTTTTTATCATAAAATCTTGCAGGAATAGTGAATGCATATTTACTAACCTTGGATGCAGAAGTCTTAGTAACTTCAGTGTATAAGTGTTGTCAAAATGTGTGTCCTTCACTCAGGCGGACACACAGGCTCTTTCCCCATTGGGAGGCATTGACAGCCCATCTTGGAGGTGCAGAAACGATGTTATCACCTTTAATGGACACAAATACAAACTGGAATCCATTTGATTGCTGGAAACCTGCTTATGTATATTATTTTGTTTTGTTTTTTCATAGCAGAAGCAACATAAATTACCTTCAGAGAAAGACGGATTAAGAAGAGTCAGATTCAACAAGGAAGTATAGCCGATGGATCAGAATGTCAAGTGGATCCCCACACACTTGACCTCCTTTATGGCAAAGCTTGCTTATGTAGGGCTTGGAAATGACACCAGAGATACTATTCTGTGACTGTGGTACTTTCAAGCTTAGGCTAATGTGAGTTTGGTGGGGAGCAACTAGTTAAGTATGACAGCGGTGTAGCCCAACGCTAAATGGAAGTGATTAGGGAAGTTGAGTTTAAAAAAAAAAAAAAAGTTTACTTGGATAGGTAAGAAATTCAGGAAAGTGTGTGTGTGTGTGTTTAATAATATTTGAGTATAATTTACTATACTTAATAAGGATTTTCACATTTAGGTGTTTCAAAATCCTTTTGGGAGTTTAAATCTATATGTCAGTAAACAAGAATGTGATAGGAAATTTTATTAGGGTTACATGGACATGTTTAACCACATTTTGAAATCTCACTATAGACGATTCTCCTTATTGGGATGTTCGAATAAAAATACACCTTTATTGCCCCCTCATACCCAGAAGGAAAGTTTTCTTTGCAGAGTAGACTATTTTCATGAAATAAGAACACATTGCTGTGTTGCCCACAACGGCAGAAGCTTTGTTTTCTCCACATGAGCCCCAAAAGTCAAAAACAGCAAAAAAAAGTATTTGTGTATATCCTCACATGAAAGAGAATATTTTTTTATCATGAGAGATAAGATACAAATAAATGTATCTTTAAGTTTTATGATGAACCATTTGAAATATGAGCAAATTAAATCAAGGAAGTCTTTTTTTCCTTTTGGTTTGGTTTGATTTTTTTTTCTAAAAATCTCTAGGTAGAAAAATACTCCTTAACGTTTCCTTTACAAAACATTAAATGGAAGCTTGAATTATGCATATTCTGACATGTTTGTTTATCTAATAGTAAAGGTGAATACTCCTCCTTGGTTTGTTTCATTTCTTAATGACCTCTCCCAAGGAGGTTGTTAGCAACGAATAAGTGTAGAACTTTTAAGACAAAACAGATCTCTATTAGCTTATTACCTTGCTTTTAGCTCCTGTAAGTACCTGGTCATGTGTTTGTCTTTCTTTTTTTTTTTTTTTTTGTGTTTGTCTTTCAAAAAATATTTTTTGATAGAATAAAACAAAAATTACATGATGAGCAAGACTGGACCAAATTCATATTGTCCAGTGTAGGTGGATATTGGTGACATCTCACTGATGCAGATGAGAAAAACTGTCAGGAACTGGGTATTTTATCATTTATATTTAGGAAACTGTGTGTTGTCTTCTCTCTGTATTATTTATCCAAGCAATTAATGATTCACTTTTATCGTTGTTTTTATATTTTATATTCCAAAATGTTTAAAGCAGATATATTTTGAAATGGCAAAAAAACCCAAGCATATTCAATTCTTTCCCAAAAGGACAATTTAAGTCAGATAATAAGTATATAAACATACATAAAGAAATTTGCAGACATTTGTGCAACCCTAAAAAACCTATAGTCAGGTAACATTAAATAGAAGAGGGGACGCCTGGGTGGCTCAGTGGTTGGGCGCCTCCCTTCAGCAGGGGTGTGATCTGGGGTCCCGGGATGGAGTCCCACATCCCACATCAGGCTCCCTGCATGGAGGCTGGTTCTCTCTCTGCCTGTGTCTCTGCCTCTCTCTGTGTGTGTCTCTCATGAATAAATAAATAAAATCTATAAAAAAAATAGATGAGACATGAGCTTTTACATGAAACTACTTGAAAAGTTTTTGTTTTGTTTTGTTTGTTTTTTAAGTGATTTGCAGGGAAATTTAATTCTTGACATTTCTGGGAGGACCTTACTAAAGCCGAGTCTACACAACAACTTTATCTAACAATATGCACCTGCTAATCAATATTTTAATGGGTCAGTCAATAGATGAAAATCTAGACACCAGGAACTTTGGGATTTGTCTAGAATGCCAATACTAACTTTGATTTGGGATAGTATTGAACCCATAGGAACTATTTCCTTATCTTTAACTGTGGGCTTTCATAATACAATGTCACCTTAGATTCAAGACATAGGTTTTGTGCGAGTGTGTGTGTGCACGTGCACATGTGCACAAATAGCAAATGTCACTGCCACATAACTCATTGCCTTGAGCTGAAATGTATATATATATATATTTTATGGTATTTCTTTCTAAATAACAAGAACTCATATTGGGCATTCAAATCTGAACATTCAGATGTTTAGTTCTATGATCATTTTAACACTTCTCTTTGCCTTCACGTTTGTGATATCTTGCACCAGGCTTACAAAGTCTAGGTAAAAGCTTAATGATATACAAAATTAAACAACAGAATCCATATAAAGTAATATAGATAATATAAAGTAATGCCATCAATTTAGTGACTATAATTCAGCCTTAAATCGTATCAGAAAAAAAATCATTAGATTGTGGTTTTCTATGCTTCTAGTGGATCTATTGTCTACCCACCCCACCCCTCCCGCCCCACCCCGGGGTAAAGGAAAAGATGCTGACAAATCCATTATGAGAGTTCTTACATTGTTGAAATAGGCATGACCCTTAAATGTGAAAAGAGATTAGTTTTAATAATATCTTGGGTTTATTAGAATTATTTTGTTTTACTTTTTGCCAATCTTTTGGAGAGAAATGCTTCTTAGAGAATACTGAAGGTATTCTTTGACAGATTTAACATTTGGGCTACCACTCGGAAAAGCCAGCAAAAATACTTCATATCTTTTTGAGCAGGTGATTGTGCAGCCTTAAAAATTAATCTGCTTAGATCCCATATTTGAATAATCTTGCAGATGATTCATGCTAACAGAAAGTTGATATATAAAACCAGAATGCTAATAGATTTTTTTAAATCAAACTATAAAAGTCCAGAGAGCCTGATTCTCTTACAGTTTTTTTTTTTTTCCTGTGAGTGAGCTACATGGACTTTGAAGGTTACTTAGTGATAAATCATGATATGTAGACATATATGGTTTAGATTAGTGGGTATCAAATAAGAAACTGGAACCTTGCTGGGAAATCAAATTTTCAGACTCCACTGCAAGCAGATGGGTCAGAATGAATTAGAAATGGAATCAGAACCGAAACAGAAATTCTGGTTAGGTTCTAAGAGTCTGTGTTTTGGCAAGCACTCCAGATTATGCTAATCCATGCTGAAGTTTAGAACTAGAGATTTAGGTTGTCAATACCCGAATCCGTATCGGTCTAAGAATCCATCTTCACAGTTGTGGTGCAAGTTATAAAGGGATTGACTTAAACCTGGCCTCGTTTGCATTTGATCGTCACCTGTAGCTGCTTGACTACTAGGCAAAGGTACCCTTTATATTTTGTCATTAAATGTCTTAATAGATTCACTCTATTTGCAGTGAATATTTTATATCACAACATCTATTTTACACCTTTAGGTGATTGAATATCTCTGGTTATATCCAGTGTATCTTGATTTATAGATGACTGCCAGGCTAATTTATTTTTTCTATGTCTAATGGGTTATGTGAGCACATCATTGGTAGTCTCTTTATTCTATCTCTCATTTCCTACAATTGTGGGCTGTTGAGGAACTGATGATCTATAGTTAATGAACTCTGTTTTGCAAAAAAAAAAATTCATGTAAAAGACCTTTTATAATTTTTAATCAAAAGAACCTTGACCATGCCTAAGCCTACAAAGGCATTTTGTAATTATAACAGCCTTATATGGACAATTTTTAAAAGTATTCTGAGTAATTACAACAGTGGCCTTGACTATAAGTACATTTTTAATATGGCCCCTGAAAAAAAAAATGCACTTTTAATACAAACTGGTATATGTGAAGATGCTGAATTGCTGGGATGGATGAAGGTCAGCTCCTCAAGGCCAACACAAATAAATATAAAAGAGAAAGCAATTTCAAAAGAATGCTTCATTCCTATGAAAGTACAGCTTTTTAGCTCCTCTTATATAGATATTTCTGTCAGATTTCACCCTTGCAGGGTAACCATGCAACCCATCTCTACCCTTCCACGAGTTACTAAATGCATTAATACTTTATATATAATTATTTCATATTCATTTAAAGGATGAAAAATTTTCCACATATAGTAATTTTAATATTTGCATATATGATACTAAATTGTGCTTTTGTCCCAAGTGTTTAGAAGTATTTTTTGGTGTTCCTAATATCTCATAATAGAGCCTATACTAGAAGAAAGTTTGCATTGTTCATGGGAATCGGACATGGACCAAATCTATTTTACTAATTTATCAAATTATTGGTATGTGAGTTAAAAAAAATAAAGATAGTCTGTTAGTCTGATTTTATAACCTTGGCAGCACCAGTTTTCACTGTTCTTTATTTGGCATTGGTATTATGGTAATAATTTTGAAAAAAAAGTAATTACTAAATATCTGTAATTAGAAAGCATGACACTAAAAAAAAAAGCATAACTAGGTTTTGCGTGATGACAAAGAACAGTTATATTGTATATTCAACCTAAGTTGTTTTTTGAAACCATTTTCTTGATGAAATTCAGTTGGACCTGTTAATCAGTTTAGATAGAGCTGCTCAAAAATGCAAAGCTCAAAAAAAAAAAAAAAATGCAAAGCTCACTGCGTAGGTAATATATGAGCCTGTAGATTCGGATTTCTGACTCTTAAAAAAAATCTGTGCAGTATTTTAAAGGCATGTCCAGGAAAATAAAAGGTTTGTTCTTGAGGGATAATAGAGAGTTTCCCCTTTGAAGAAAAGTAGATTGTACTTTGAGCCTATCCTTTGGGATGTTTGTTTGAAATGTTAATTAGAATAACTGGTTTAGCAAGGATTAGGACAAAAGCTAAACACCACTGACAGCAAGATATCTTCTCCTGGGAATCTTTCTGTTTCAGTGACTGCCATGGTGTTTAGAGTGGATGAAGTTACTGCATCCTTGCCAAGAAAATTGCCACAAAGATCACACCGTTTCTCAGTGTGCCTTAATATTCATTGTTAAATCAGAACATTCTCACTTTTAAAATTACTCGTGTTTGAGAAAGTTCAAAAATGTAATATGTGAAGGAGTACAGTACACCAATGCCTCTTAATTCATGATGTGTTTGTAGATCATGAAATTTCCTCATCTGAGGAGTGCCATTACTTTATATTTCTTTTTCCTGCAGTGTATCTGCAGATACGGTACTTTCTTGATTGCTGAAATTCAAATGTGCAAACTCTAAAAGCAATTCCAAATATTTCATTATTCATGGGTTCATTTAAGAATTATTGAGACTTTAATTTGAAAAGTATAAGACATGGGCCCTGAACCTTAAGGAATTTACACTTCAGTGAAGGCAAAGGTACAGTTATAAAGTTACTTGATGTGTGCTTAAATGGAACTAAGGAGAGAGATACTATGTATGAACATAATGGGGAAGTGTAAAAAAAAGTAAGAAATTGATGATTTGAGCCAGTTTTTATGATGCGAGCTGCAAATAAGTGTGTTCCAGTGCTATTCACTGAAATAGGGAAATAGAGAGATAATTTAGGTGGAGATATAATTGAAACTATGTGAAAATATTAAGCCTTAAGTGGCTGCTGGATATTTAGTAGGGGTACACAGTAAGCAGTGATATATTATAAGAGCTTGGAACTCAGAAAAAAATAGTCTTTATATGCAAACAAGGAGAATCAGCATCATTAAGATGTTATTTAAATACCATGGAATAATTGAATAACTTTGGCATGTTTGACCAGTTAATATATTAGCGAACCAAATACAGCAATGAGTTAGAAGAGTTAGAAGAGTCTTAGAAAAGTGTAAAGAAGAGGCCAGGATAGGAGGCTAAAATGAACAGAGATTGACTATCTTCATGGAGTAAGGCTTAGGCTGAATGAATGAATGACCTATACAAACTAATGGTTCATAACTGACCCAACTGGTGTGATTATTGTCCAAGGGGACTTCCTTAGTTCTCCCAATAAGTGCTTGGAACTCCAGGACAGCTGGCAAACATTGTGGAGATACTCAGCCCAGCTGTGCACAAAGATACAGCTATGAGGGGGGTCGGGTTATTTAGTGTCTCTCCCGAGACTCTTGGTGCTTGCCTGTATTCTTTTTCTTTCCCTCTTCTCCACTGATTGCCTTTAAATAAAAGTCTCACATAAATATATACTGTGAAGCTCGGTGAATCTTGTCAAATATCCAAACTGGGGAAAATGGTGCCCTTGGAATCTACTATTTTTACTGTTTGGTATGGGAAAGGAAGCACTTGCTAGGTCAGTAACTTCATGGCACTTATCAGGAGCTACAACGACGTTTTCCAAGAATGGTAACAAATCCGGGAATGCAGTTATAATCAGCCTGTGATAAGCATCAGAATTTGCCTGAGTTTGTGATCACCTATAAGCCTGCACAATCTAGCTTTTGCACTAACCCATCAGTGGTACATAGTATATATGGTAAGAATTATCACCCTTGCAACTCTTGAGTATTTGATCTCTGGAATGCTCCAAGGAATGTATCATTTATTTCTTTTTACTGTCTTTGTAGAATGAGAAGAGTTCATCAGGGCTTCCACATGGTCTTTTTCATAATATTATCTCTCAATCCATGGACCAGGCAATCAACATAGGTTATCTACCAGTTAGTTACTAATGGCATTTATTTCCCAGTGTACATTCTGGAACTGGGGAAGTGAATAGCAAGGTTCCACACCCCCACGAACCCACTGATCACTTGGGCAAAATTGAATACTGACCTCCTAGCTCCGTACTCAGGTCAAAGTACTATCATGTGGTTGTGGATCTCCAGGGTGTAGGGTCATGTCAAGGACAATATCCAATAATCCACATTACATTTGTAAGACTATCCATGCCGTAGTGCAGCATAGCTCTGAAAAATGAAAATAGGAAACTTTAGGAAGATGAGAAAAGAGTCAGGTTATTACTTTGACCCATTGCAGGCCACTTTGACAAAGTAAACCAAGAGGGAGGCTCTGGCGCTGTGAACTTTGCTGAACTATTTGAGAGTAAGTTGCAGATATCATGAGTCTTTAAACCACAGGAGGTTCTGTTTATATTTCCTAAGAACAAGAATATTCTTTTAGGCAATGAGTATGAAAATTTCAAATTAGTTATATTTGCTGCTTATCCTTTGCTGTTATTTAATGTACAGGCCATAGTTAAGAGTTTTACCAGTTGTCCTGGTATTGCCTTTTTTTTTTTGAGCCTGGATCCAATCCCAGAATCACACATTGCATATATTTGTTATGTGTCTTTAGTTTCCTTTATACGGAAAGAATTTCTCAGTCTTTATCCTTTTAGACATTGAAATCATTGAAGACCGCAGATCAATTGAACTATTTTAGAATTTGGGTCATTGTAACATGTTCCATAATTTGTGTGTGCTTACCTGCTCCTCATGAACAACCATGCTGTGATCAGTAACACAGTGGCTGAATTCATTATCCGCATTTCCCTTGTGCACTCATTCTTTAGACCTTATTCCTTACAGTAAGGCTGCGGGTTCAGACATTTCAACATAAAAAGAAAAAAAAAGGGATCCCTGGGTGGCGCAGTGGTTTAGCGCCTGCCTTTGGCCCAGGGCGCGATCCTGGAGACCCGGGATCGAATCCCACGTCGGGCTCCCAGTGCATGGAGCCTGCTTCTCCCTCTGCCTATGTCTCTGCCTCTCTCCGTCTCTCTCTATCATAAATAAATAAAAAATTTAAAAAAAAGAAAAAAAAAAGGCAGCCACTGAGTACAGGTATCAACTAGCTTCCCAAACAGATCCTATAAATTAGTCCCTGATGAGTGAGTAATAATATTAAATTGATTATCAGTAGATCAGGACTTCTATTCTCCCTGCCTTTGTCTGGCATCCTTAAGATCCAGGTCTGTCTGTATATCCTGCCTAGACATCGGCCAAAGAGCCGGTGACACATTCAGGATACAGGCTGTCTTCTCTGAGAATTCCCATTGTGCTTCTCTGTCTGGGATTTATTGGACACTAATTGTCCTTATAAGCCTGGAGTCAATGAGAGACTAGAGGACTCATTCCCCGGGAAGAATAATCATCATTTTGTGAGAAAATTGCTTGAGGCTCAATCATTGCAGCTTTAATGCAGGGCAATCAGGTTTCTTTAGAAGGTTGAAGTGTGTACTCATACTTATTCCAATGAAATACCATTTCCTCCTTGGCTTCTCCAGTTTCATAACTGCATCTCCTTGGGATTTTGTTTGTTTTCGTTTTTGTTTTTTGTTTTGTTTTGTTTTGTTTTGTTTTGATTCAACAATTCTGTAAATAGAAATTTACAGTGCTCATCAAAATAAGTGTACCCTTAATCCCCTTTATCTATTCCATCCATCCCTCACCCACCTCCCCTCTGGCAGTTTCATTGTTACATCTTCTTTTAAATTTCGCTCCTTACCTTAGATTTACCTGGACCTTAATGGTATCCTACCAATATAGATCCAATGGATCCAGAATTATCTCCCCAAAGAAAATCAATCAATAAGTGTTACAAATTATATCTGAAATGTTGAATGTATTTTATTTGATAAAGAATTTGTAATCACCAAACTCATTATTTATAATTTGTCATTTGAAGAGGATGAAAAGCATATCGTATTATTTATTGCCTATTCAAGAAGGATTTTTGTTTGTTTTTTAGAATATCTAATCAGTACACATTGCTACTTAGAATTCTAAACTAAGAAATTTATCAACTGATATAATTGCAATCATTTGTCCAAACTTTTATTTTCTATTATAAAATTCATTACTATTTCTTTAAAGATAATGCCCATGCTTTTATGCCATAGAAGTTTGCAAGGCAAAGTATGTCAATAATTATCTCCAGATTCATGCAACTCCAATAGATGAATTAAAACTAAATGTATGTCTTTTTGACAATGTTTCCCTTAGCAGAAAGAAGCCATAGTTGTAGGTATTAAATTTGGTAACTTCTATGGAGTCGGCCTATTTATACTGGTGTGTCTATCTTAGCTATCTTTGGTGTAGCACATAAACTCTGTAAACATATAATAAGATGATTATTTCATGTTTGGTTAAGTAAGGAATAAAAAATACAGGTATAGGTAGGCAACCAAAAACAGTCAAACAACAAAGAGATTTATAAACTCTGCATTGGCTGGGTTTTAAAAATTCTTTGAATCTTACAAGAAAATACTGTGATTTGACATATTATGGTAGAAAGTATTTCTGAAGGCTAATTTTCATATAGCATTAAAATGTACCTTTCCACTTTGATAAAATTAAGTTATAACTATCAATATGATTATCCAGTAAGTATCTTGAGTATTTTTGTTGGATTTTTTTGCATGCTAAGTCATTTATTTTTATATGATACATGGAACAACATTATAGTGATAACTCATTATTTTTCAGTTTATGAGGTGTCCTAGATTTATTCCTACATGTAAAAAGCCCATTCCTGAGGAAAATGAATATCTTTATTAATAATTTTAAACGTGGATAAACCATTATATTTATTATTTTTAAGTTTTTATTTAAACGCCAGTTAGTTAACACAGTGTAATGTTAGTTTCAGTTGTACAATGTAGACATTCGGCACGTCCATACAGCACCTGGTGCTCATCACAGCAAGTGTCTCCTTAATCCCCATCACCTATTTCACCCACCCCACCCCACCCCACCTCCTTTCTGATAGCCATTGGTTTAGTCTCTTAGTTTGGCTCTTGCTTTGTTTTTGTTTGTTTGTTTTTGTTTTTCTTTTTTTACCCTTTGCTCATTTTTTCTTTCTTAAATTTCACATATGAGTGAAATCATATGACATTTCCTTTCTCTGATTGATTTATTTCGCTTAGCATTATATTCTGACAGGTGTGAGGGGATATCTCATTGTAGTTTTCCTTTGCATTTCCCTGATGATGAGTGATGTTGTGAATCTTTTCATGTGTCTGTTGGCCATCTGGATGCCTTTGGAAAATTGTTTTAATTTAGATTATTCATTTTTTGAGGGTATTGAGTTTTGCAAGTTCTTTATATATTTTGGATACTAAACATTTATTGGATACATCATTTGTAAATATCTTCTGTTCTATAATCTGCCTTTTTGTTTTGTTGATTGTTTCCTTCACTGTACAGAAGCTTTTTATTTTATGTAATCCCAATAGATTATTTTTGTTTTTGTTTCTTTTGCCTCAGAAACATATTTAGAAAAGTTGCTACAGCTGATGTCAAAAAAGTTACTGCTTGTATTCTCTTCTAGGATGTTTATGGATTTCTGTCCCACATATGGACCTTTAATCCATTTTGAGTTTATTTTTGTGTGTGGTGTAAGGAAGTGGTCCAGTTTCTTTCTTTCTTTCTTTCTTTCTTTCTTTCTTTCTTTCTTTCTTTCTTTCTTTCTTTCTTCTTTCTTTCTTTCTTTCTTCTTTCTTTCTTTCTTTCTTTCTTTCTTCTTTCTTTCTTTCTTTCTTCTTTCTTTCTTTCTTTCTTTCTTTCTTTCTTTCTTTCTCTTTCTTTCTTTCTCTCTCTCTTTCTCTCTTTCTTTCTTTTTTCTTTCTTTCTTTCTTTCTTTTCTTTCTTTCTTTCTTTCTTTCTTTCTTTCTTTCTTTCTTCTTCTTCTTCTTCTTTCTTTCTTTCTTTCTTTCTTTCTTTCTTTCTTTCTTTCTTTCTTTTTTTTCATGTGGCTGTCCAATTTTCCCGATACCATTTGTTGAAGAGACTGTCTTTTTCCCATTGGATGTTCTTTTCTGCTTTGCTGAAGACTAATTGACCCCACAGTTGTAGGTTCATTTCTGGGTTTTCTATTTTGTTCCACTGACTATGTGTCTGTTTTTTTGGGTGCCACCCCATGCTGTCTTGATCACTACAGCTTTGCAATAGAACTTGAACTCTGGAGTTGTGATGCCCCAGCTTTGCTTTTCTTTTTCAAGGTTGCCTTGGCTTTTGGGTCTTTTGTAGTTCCAAATTTCAGGACTATTTGTTTTCTGTGAAAAATCCTGTTGGTATTTTGATAGGGATTGCATTAAATGTGTAGATTACTTTGGGTAATATAGATATTTTTTAAATATTTGTTTTTCTAATCTGTGAGTATAGAATATCTTCCCAGTTTTTCATTCTCTTACATCATGTTTTAGTTTTCAGAATACATGTCTTTAACCTCTTTGGTTGGGTTTATTCCTAGGTATTTTATTATTTTTGATGTGATTTTAAATGGGATTGATTCCTTAATTTCTATTTCTGCTGCTTCATTGTTTAAGTATAAAAATGTTTAACAGACTTCTGTACATTGATTTTGTATCCTGTGACTTTACTGAATTTGTATATCAGTTCTAGCAGTTTTTTGGTCAAGACTTTTGGGTTTTCTGTATAGAGTATCACATCATCTGCAAATAGTGAAAATTTGACTTCCTCTTTACTGATTTGGATGCTTTTTATTTCTTTTTGTTGCCTGATTGCTGAGGCTGGGACTTCCAGTACTGTGTATAATAACAGTGGTGAGAGTGGGCATCCCTGTCATGTTCCTGACAGTAGAAGAAAAGCTCTCAGTTTTTGTTCGTTGAGGATGGTATCAGCTGTGGGTTTTTTGTATGTGGCCTATATTATGTTGAAGTATGTTTCATCTAGCCCTACTTTGTCGAGGATTTTTATCATGAATGGATGTTGTACTTTGTCAAATGCTTTTTCTGCATCTACTGAAGTAATCACATGGTGCTTATCCTTTCTTTTATTAATGCAATATATCACACTGATTTGTGAATACTGAACCACCCTTGCAGCCTAGGAATAAATCCCACTTGATCATGGTGCATCATTTTTAAATTTATTGTTGGGTTCAAGTTTGCTAGTGTTTTATTGAGAATTTTTTTCATCTGTATTCATCAAAGATATCGGCCTATAGTTTTCTTTTTTAGTGGTGTCTTTACCTGGTTTTGGTATCGGGGTAATGCTAGTATTATAGAATGAATTTGGAAGTTTTTCCTCCTTTTCTATTTTTTTTTTTTTTTTGGAATAGTTTGAGAAGAATACATATTAACTCTTCTTTTGCTTGTAAAGCCATCTGACCCATTTGTTGGAAGTCTTTATTTCTCATTCAACTTCTTCAATGGTTATCTGTGTGTTCAAGTTTTCTATTTCTTCCTTTTCATTTAAAAAAAGAAACCTCTATGCCTCATGTGGGGCTCGAACTCATGGCCCCAATATCAAGAGTCACATGCTCTACCAACTGAGTCCACCAGGTGTCCACTTCCTGTTTCACTTTAGGTAATTTCTATTTCTATGAATTTATCCATTTCTTCCAGTTTTTCCAGTTTGTTGGCATATAGTTTTTTTTATAATATTATAATTGTTTGCATTTCTGTGGTGGTTGTGATCTCCTTCATTTGTGATTTTACTTATTTGGCTCCTTTCTCTTTTCTTTTTTATATGTCTTGTTAGCAGTTTATCAAGTTTATTAATTTTTTTTAAAGAACCAGCTCCTGGTTTCATTGATCTGTTCTACTGTTTCTTTAGTTTCTATATACTTTATTTCTGCTCTTATCTTTATTATTTCCTTCCTTCTGCTGGCTTTAGGCTTCTTTTGTTGTTATTTTCTGGCTCTTTTGTGTGTAAGGTTAGGTTGTTTGAGATATATCTTGTTTCTTGAGGTAGGCCTGTATTACTATGTACTTATCTCTTGAGGCCACTTTTGCTGCATCCAAAGGTTTTGGATGTGTTTTCATTTTAAATGGCTTTCATTCAACTTTTTTTAATGCCCTCTTTTTCTTCCTGGTTGACCCATTCATTGTTGAATAATACATTGTTTAACCTCCATGTTTTTGTGGTTTTTCCAGATTTTTTCTTGTAGTTGACTTCTAGTTTTATAGCATTATGATCAGAAAAGGTATACGGTATGACTTTAGTCTTTTTGTAATTGTTGAGGCCTCTTTTGTGACCTAATATGTAATCTATTCTGGAGAATGTTCCATGTGCACTTGAAAAGCATGCATATTCTGCTGCATTAGGATAAAATATTCCAAATATATCTGCAAAGTTTATCTGGTCCAAAGTGTCATTCAAAGCCATTGTTTCCTTGTTGATTTTCTATTTAGATGATCTGTCCATTGATGTAAACAGATTGTCAAATCCTCTATTATCAACATATTATTAATGAGCTCCTTTATGTTTGTTATTTTTTTTAGATTTTATTTATTTATTCATGAGAGATATACCGAGAGAGGCAGAGACATAGGCAGAGGAAGAAGCAGGCTCCCTCTGGAGCCTGATGCAGTACTTGATCCCAGGACCCTGAGATCACATCCCTGAGCTAAAGGTGGACGCTCAACCACTGAGTCACCCAGGCGCCCCTGTTATTAATCGTTTTATATATTTGGGTGCTCCCCTGTTGGGTGCATAAATATTTATAATTGTTATATCTTCTTGTTGGATTGTTCCTTTATGATGATATAATGCCTTTTTTTGGTCTCATTATAGTCTTTGCTTTAAAGTCTAGGTTGTCCAACTTAAGTATTGATATTCCAGCTTTCTTTTTCTTTTAAAAATATTTTTATTTATTTATTTACTTATTTATTTATTATTTATTTATTTATTTATCTATTTATTTGACAGAGAGAAAGCATGAGCACAGAAGCAGAAGGAGCAGCAGGCAGAGGGAGAAGGAGAAGCAGACTCCCCACTGAGCAGGGAGCCCTACATGGGGCTCAATTCCAGGACCCTGGAATCATGACCTGAGCTGAAGGTAGATGCTTAATCAACTGAGCCACTCAGGTGCCCCCCATCTTTCTTTTGAAAGATGTATGATAAATGTTGCTCTATCTCTTCACTTTCAATCTGCAGGAGTCACTAGGTCTAAAATGAATCTCTTGTAGGCAGTATCATAGACAGGTCTTTTTTTTTTTTTTCCCACCTGTGCTGACACTTTATGTTTTTTTTATTAGAATGTTTAATCCACTTACATTCAGACTAATTTTTGATATATATTTGTTGCCATTTTATTACTTGTTTTGTCATTGTTTCTGGAGATTGTTTTCTGAACCTTTCTTGTCTTTGTCAGTTTTGGTCTCTCCTTTGCACTCAGAGTACCCTTTAATATTTCTTGCAAGGATGGTTTAGTGGTCATGAACTCCTTTGTTTTTTGTTTGTCTGGGAAACTCATTATCTCTCCTTCTATTCTGAATGACAGTTTGGCTGGATAGAATATTCTTGGCTCTAGATTTTTCCCATTCAACACTTTGAATAATCATGCTACTCTTTTCTGGATTGCCAGCTTTCTGTTGCAAAATCTCAAACTAGCCTAATGGTTTTTCTCTTGTAAGGGAAGAACTTCTTTTGTCTTGCTGCTTAAGAAATTTTCTTTGTCACTGTATTTTGCAAATTTAATTATGATATGTCTTGGTGTTGGCCTGTTTTTGTCAATTTTGATGCGAGATCTCTGTTCCTCCTGGATTTGAATGTCTGTTTTCTTCCTTAGATTAGAGAAGTTTTCTGTTATTATTTCTTGAAATATATGTTCTGACCCCTTTTCTCTCTCTTCTTCTGGGACTCCTATAATATGAATGTCATTACATTTAATGGAGTTCCCTAAGTCTTGGGAACTATTCTTGTGTTGCATAGTTCTTTTTCTCTTTTGCTCAGCTTCATTACTTTCTATTACTTTATCTTCTAGATCATTGATTCATTCCTCTTCTTCTTCTAGTCTGCTGTTCATTGCATCAAGCCTGTTTCCAACCTCATTTTTTGCACTTCATCTCTGATTGATTCTTTCCTTTAATTCTTTTATCTCTCTGGTAAGGTTCTCGCTGATGTCTCCTATTCTTTTTTTTTTTTTTAATTTTTATTTATTTATGACAGTCACAGAGAGAGAGAGAGAGGCAGAGACATAGGCAGAGGGAGAAGCAGGCTCCATGCACCGGGATCCCGGGTCTCCAGGATCGTGCCCTGGGCCAAAGGCAGGCGCCAAACCGGGATCCCACACAGTGATCCCATGATGTCTTCTATTCTTTCTCAAGCCCAGTGAGTATCCTATGATTGTTGCTTTAAATTATCCATCAGTCACGTTACTTTTGTCTGTTTCACATAGATCTCTGGCCATGGCCTTATCTTTTCTTTCCTTTAGGATAAATTCCTTGGTCTTCCCATTTTGCCTAAGTTTCTGTCTTCTTCTGTGTGTTAGAAAGGCTAGTTGTGTCTCTTTTTTCTGCATAGCTTCTTCTCTGCCGCTAGTGTGGAGTCTGTTCTGTCAGTCTTTTCTGGGGTATTTAGGATGATTTGATAGCTATTTAGTTTTGTTTGTGAGATGAGGGGGCCTATGGTCTTCCACCTCTGCTGCCATCTTCCTCTCTCCTATATTGACTATTAAGAAATTAAAAGCATGTGATTCCTTTTCATTTTGATAGATTAACATTAAAATTTAGAATTTATGCATTTAAGATACCTTCATTTTTACAAAAAAAAAAACCATCATATATAATTAAGTGTATTTGACTATTAGGAGATTTATAACATGCTTTTATAGAAAATGGGGGATTTATTTCTCTTAAAAATACCATGGTGTGACCCTGTATACCTGTTCCAATAACACATATTATGAATCCATTAAAGTCTTTATTATGAACACTAAAGTTTCAAAAAATTAGAAAAATAATAGAAAGTTTTGCTAAAGCAAAACTAAACAATTGCTACCTGGAATTATAAACAAACAAATTCAATATTTTATAAAATGCTATTGCTATTGTATTTTGAATCACATTAGTATTTATTTCCTTACAGTTTTGATTCCAAACAAGAGCCACTTAACTTTGACATAAGCATAATACCCCAAACATTTTTCTACTCGTGTGTTTATACAACTATTATCATATGTCAACACTTCAGAGGTACTCCAAAATCTGCTCTTAAGTAAACTAGTGAAATATTCTGATGATTGAAATAGGATAACTATTAAAATTTTAAGTTGAATTGTATTTCATTTAAGTGTTAAGTCAAATGCT
This sequence comes from Canis aureus, assembly GCF_053574225.1. Taxonomy (NCBI): domain Eukaryota; kingdom Metazoa; phylum Chordata; class Mammalia; order Carnivora; family Canidae; genus Canis; species Canis aureus. Next base: position 28,270,055 of record NC_135645.1, read on the forward strand.
GCAAAGGATTTGAGACCTTGTGCCACATGCAGTTATATATTTATGTATATATAGGTACAGATAAAACTACAAATACAGATACAGATATGAAGATGAATATAGATGTAAATATAGATAGATACTAGCCGGAAGACCAAGTCTCTGAGTCAGAGATCAGACTTTATTTACTCTCAGTAATAATAATGAGCAGAGTACCATTGCAACATGGATCATCCTGTGTGCAGCACCCCACCGTGAAGTCATGAGACACACACAAACTTGCACTTGAAACGAGACTTGTTCTGTAGGACAGCTGCCCGTTGCCCCTTCCAAGAAAGGGAAATAATTCTAAACTCCTCTATATAAACAAATTCTTCTGCAAAAGAGGATGTAGGATTTTGGGCCTTTTATCTTTTGAAATTTAAATAAATCTCTCCAGAGGGAAGATAAAGTAAGTATACAGAGTTTACAAACCAGGCTTTTATCCCTTTTGAAATGTAAACACATAGAAAGATAACTCTAAATTTCTGGAGGCTAAGGACTGTTGAGTCACTCTTTCCCATAACTGAGACACTACCCTGGGATGCAGCCATTTAGTTTTTGGGGAGATAAGAAAAGGCTTATTATCCTTTGGATGGGATAATAAGGAGACAAATGGCTGCACATCTAACACCCATGGCATGTAAAAGTAAACGTTTCTGGGGAAGTAAAACCAAACATTGTGTGTTTTCACAGCATATCAATTCCCACGTCTCAGGAGGCCAGGACTTTGCAGGAACACTGAGAAATCCAGGGAAGATTTATCTTTTCACATTAAGTGCTTTTTATGTTTTGTGTAATAGCCCTATTTGTATTGATCTGTGAATTCATGAGCATGTAAAAAGCATAAAATGTCTCAAGTCAAACATAATCTCTCATGACTTTCCAAGGATTAGCTTGATAGAATATTTGCATTTCAGCACTACAATGAGTCGTTTAGAACACAGTCTATTCAGTCTGTATTGATTTTATCAGTAATGATGAATAAATGTCATGCTAATTCCTGAATGACTATAATCCACCATGGCAGGTTACAACTCCCATTATTTTGAATTTTGTTTTTAAGGGAAAAAACATATAGGGTTTATTACAGTAACTTAGTTATATTATTCAGGTCGATTGCTAGAAATGAGTTATTATCATTTAAAAGGAAGAACGGAAGGAATAAATGAAAGAAGGGAGAAAAATTCCCTGACAGCTGACTCTGTCCGGTGACAGCTAGGAGTACAACTAGGTTTTAGTATTCTCAAGTAAACATAAACAATCTTCACAGAATATCAACAATAATCAGGTAAGGTCATTAGTATCAACAATAATTAGATAAGGCCCATGTTAGAGCAAAAACCAGGTCAGGACATTCAGTAATTATTAAATAAAATATGCATTTTTCTCTCTTGTCTATTAGAAATAACTGCTTCTTTACCAAAGACAAATGTAGATTGTGTTGTAAGATTTGTTGATGTTAAGTTATGAATTACCTCACCTTCCTGAAAGGATCCACTTAGGAACAAATTTAGTTTTCTTAAATTGTACCTCAAAATGACTCCAAACAAGTTCAAACACCATCCAAGACACTACCATCACCCTCTTGTTAAGATGCACCAGGGTTTTGCATGGTGTGTGTTCTCTCTGGGAGCTAGTAATGGAGCTAGTAATAAACCTGACTTTGACCATAGATGTAATTCTGCCAGTCTTTGGGAAACAATGCATGAAAATCCATTGAGGAGAGACAGGAAAATTAAAGGTTCTGATATGGAAACACACGGCTCATTTTAGGAAGAGGAAGAAATCAGTGTGATTGAGGCAGAGACAATGATGGAGAAAGCAATAAGAGATGAGACCAGAGAGCCAAGAAGTGACAAAAAAAAAAAAAAGGAGTGGAGCGTTGTAATAATGATGACTTTGAAATTTACTCTGAATGAGATGGGATGCAATTTGAGGGCTTTGAGTAAAGTAGTGGTATTTATTATGAGTTTAAACAGGATCGTTCAAATTGCTATTTTCAGAGTAGTGTGAAAAGAAGCAAGTATATAATGAAGGAAATCAGCTAGGAGGTTTTTGTGGTAATGCAACTGAGTTGGGTCATATGGTAGTAGTTGTGATGGTTACATACTTAAAGTGTAGCCAATAAATTTGTATTAGTTTCTATATCCCACTTTTAAAAGTATAAAATGTTCATTAATTGTTCTCATTGTTTTTGTAAAGGAAATTTTTTGGGGATGGGGGGCCTTGGCTATTTTAATATATTATACATATTGTTGCAATAACAGAAATGGTGATAAATGCTTCAAAGTTTTGAAAATTCTGAACAATTTAATAATAACTAGTAATAGTTTCATTTTCACAAACATTTGTTATCAATATTAGTGAGGACTTTTAGCTTTAATATTGACATCTTAAAATTTGGCCTTATGGAAAAAAAAAGTAAAATAATTAGTAAATATTTAGAACTGATCACCAATCTGTCTATTCAGTTACTTTGTCCTTCAACCGTATAGATTTTTTTTTTTTTAATTTGAAATGGCTTCTTTCTTTTACTTGGACAAAATACTCTTAAGCTTCTGAATCTGTATTCCTATTGGATAGATTCAAAATGCTTAGAATATCCGACAAAATCCTCAATCATCAGGCTCCAATATCCTCTCCTGTTTCATCCTTTATAATCTGTGACTGCTACTCTACTCTGTCATCATCCATCAAGAATCCTGTAGGATTCTAATCTTCATTTTTTTAATGTTGTGTGTGTGTGTGTGTGTGTGTTTGTGGGTTTTGTTTGTTTTCTTTGTTTTTTTAAAGATTTTATTTATTTATTCATGAGAGGCACAGAGAGAGAGAGCAGAGAGAGAGAGAATGGCAGAGACACAGGCAGAGGGAGAAGCAGGCATCCTGTGGGGAGCCCAATGCAGGACTGGATCCAGAGCCCTGGGATCACTCCCCGAACTGAAGATGGATCCTCAATCTCAGAGCCACCCAGAGGTCCCACATTTTTTTTCTTTCCAATAAGTTAATGCCCCTTTACAAGTTTATATCGATGAATGTACTATTTTCTTTGTTGAGGTTAGTAATCTTACCTAAAGATTTTTGAAGAATTGTTGAACCTTAATACACAAATATATCATAAAGGTCAGAATTCTTTAAGTGCATACTTTGTTATAATTTTACAGAGTTGACATACCGGTGTAGCCAGTATCCTAATCAAGTTATAGTAATTACTAGCAAGCACCTTGGAAGCCTCTTTTATGGCACATGTGAGTCTATCTCTCCCTCAACCCCATCAGAGGTAGCTGCTGTTCTTATATCTATTAACTTGTATGGATACAAATATGCACTTGCTGACCATTTAACTATAATAATATAGTAAGTAATCAGAGAATTTCTGATTGAACAGAATTGAACTATATAAATGCAGGTGTCCTTGTTCTCCTCAAATAAGAACCAACCTTTTATGTGTAAACAAACAAATAACAGTTAAAAATAATAAAACTGCTTGTGAATTTCTAAACAGAGACTATATTATTTTTTCATCTGTGGCCTCTAAATTAATGTCATGAATTGTATGTATTCAATAAAGGGAAAATATACATAAAGAATAATAATAACAAAAAAGAATCAACCATCTTAACCTATTGTCACTTTTTAGTTCTTCCAAAAAAGACAAAGGTCAATCCTCAATGTCATTCAATCCAGGAAGTTTTCTCTCATTGCTGATTAAAGTAAAATTATCATCCATTTTCCTCTCTTGATGGCATTTGGGTATAGTATTCTGATCTGATTCTTTATTTAGGTGACTTCTTTGTTTCTAAGAACTGTAATTGCTCACTTAAAACAGCTTTCTTGTAACTCGGAGAGTATCTTTTTAACTTACTAGTTGGCTTAAGGGGAGTGTATAAAGTCGTGTAGCCATTTTGTATGTGTGCCTTACTGTATTTGTCAGCTTAGTTTGTGAAGAAAAAAAAGAGATTATTCTTTAACCTTATCCATCTGATAGTCACATCCTCTCAAGGAAAATTTTGAGTAAAAGCTTGGTTCTGAATGGTGCATGAAAGTCATCTGGTTTAGACTATGTTAGACAAAAGTGGATTCCATTTGAAACGTTAAAAATTCTTAATAAAATGTTAAGATATCTGTTTCTATAAATAAAGCACCATATAGGAAGTATATTTATTTTGTATTTGAATTAAATTCAAATACTTTTGAATTACTTAAATTTGTGATACTTTTACTTTGGTTTTTATTAAATCATATTCCTTTTTTGTATGTCTATTCAGGTACATTGATTGAGAGGACTGATTAGCAAAAAGAAAGAACATCCATTATATTTTAAATTATCTCTGATTTTCATGTGGGAGTATTCTTTTATTTGGCAAATTTAATATTTATAACATGACTACTATGATCTAGACCTTTTCCTAGAGGTTATTGATCCTGTAGTAAAGACTGTTTCTTCCATGTCTGAAGTTTGTCTTCAAGAAATGACACATAAATACAAGTAGTAATAAGTGCAATGACTGTTTTTAGAAATGGTGATATTGAGGAGTATCTGGGTGGCTCAGTTGGTTAAGCGTCCAATCCTTGGTCTCAGCTTAGCCTTGACCTCAGGATTGTAGGTTCTAGCCCCATGTAGGGCTTCCTGCTGAGCATGGAGCCTACTTAAAATAAAAGTAATTGTGATATTGAAATTTATTCTATTTGTTTAATTTGCTTTATTATATATTAAAATAAAAATCAACCTGTGATTCCAAGTTTGTAAGAAATACTTATGAAATAAGATTGAAAATTAAAATGGAAATACAAAATAGGAATATTGGGCTAAAAAGACATTTCCTATATTCTAGTTTTAGGATTAACATTTGTGAGACAGGAGAATCTGAAGAAGTTATTTAATGCCTTGAGGTCTAAATTCTCAATTTGTTAAATGGAAATACATAGCCTTCCTATAAAACTAATGTGAGCTGTAGATAATCAAGTGGAATAATGTATGTATAATACTCTGTGTGCTATAAGGCACTAAACAAATATGAGAAGTCAACTTAAAAGTTCAATTGTTTTCAGAAATGCAATGTTCACATTATAACTGTCATAAATTTCATTCACTGGGAAAAAGATTCTCCTTCTTCCAGTATAATACTCATTTTTGCACGCAGAGCCTTAGTTTATCCCAATTGCAAACTAAAATATCACCAATATCACTATCAGTTGTACACTTTTATTCTGATGCACAAAAGTTATTTTCAATTTTCATTCTAACTCAGATATTCCTTGGAACCGATAATGTACAAAGCCCAGTGATATTATTACTGCTGACATTGAATCGTCAGATAAATGGCATGTCAGTTTTCATTTATATTTCTGAATGCTTGGCAAAGAGTGACAGCTGCACACAGCTTATAATTTGGTGTCACATTATCTCAATGAGTGGAGCAATTTCCGTATGAAAATACATTTGAAATTAAACCTTGAAGATCTGGATAGTGTTTTTTTATGGATTTAAAATGAGACTAAGTCTTACAAGGATTCGTTGCATAATTCTGACACTCTTAGAAGAAACTGGGAATGGGCAACTAAAAACAATTCTGAGAGATTGTGAGTACTCCATTTTTTCTTGTGTTAGACCATAAAATCTATCAATGTAGTTGAACCACACTCCAGTATAAATGATATTGTGGAGTCCACACAATGTGATTCTTTTTTTTTTTTTTTTTTCTGGTATTTCCACAATTAAATTCCTTTTAGTATCAGTCAAAATGACTTTAATACTTACTCTATTTCATTTTGTTTCAGGCTTTTTTTTTTCTATTTTTGACATAGACATGCTCTAGAAAGATACTTATTTCTTCCTGAGATTTATTCAAGTGTTTCTTAAAGCTGATACCATGCAATGATGGTACATAGATTATAGAAATATAGCTGGAAAAAAAGACAGATTGATATTTAAAACCAAAAAAAAAAAAAAATTTGTAGCTGATGATGCTAGATAGGTGGGTGATTGTAGATGGAAGTTCTTCTAAAGGGAAGAATACATTTTATAGAGATGAAGAAAGCCTGAATTAAACATTTGCTCAAATCAAAGAAAGAATGACATTGAAAAACCTTTGCTAATTTTTTTGCTTTAGTAAGTGCTTTGAAAACGTAAATAATTGGCCTTTTCATGATCACAATACTTTAATTTACTTTTGGATAAGGAAATATAGGCCTTGATCTGGGTACTGGGTAACAAGTCAATGGCCCCCATAGAATGAATGAATTTCTGCATTTCAGAGAGAAACCCAAGGGAGAAAGGGGAAAGGCCTGCATCCTTGTTGCAAAAAGGGGGGGTGGGGGGGAGGAGCAGAGGCCTGAAAAGGCCTGAGTATCAAGAAGGCAAACACTTTGCCTGAAGAGCAAGTTAATTTGTTAAGTGTTTTGTATGGGGGAGCTCAGGAGTAGTAAAGCACTTCTAAGAAAACAGACTCATGATACTAGTTTGCTATTCTGTGCTTCTATGAAAGTCCTCCTTTAGCATAAACTCCATTAAAATTTTGCTACAGAAAAATTTCCTGATTCTGGTAGAGTTTTATAAAAATCCAGAGAACTGTTCACTGTTTGGTTTATATATGTTGGCTAACTGAGGAAATATAAAAATGTTGGGGCCCCTGGGTGGCTCAGTTGGTTAAGTGACTGACTCTTGATTTTGGCTGAGGTCATGATCTCAGGGTCATGGGATTGAGCCCTGTGTTGGGCTCCTTGCTCAGTTTGGGGAGTCTCTCTTCCTCTCTCTCTGTCTCTCTCTCTCGTAAATAAATAAATCTCAAAAGAATTAAAAAAAAACTTTTGAAATGTAAAAATATTTGTGCCAGCCAAAGGAGACAAGACTGGTGAACTGAAGGATTTGGGGAAGTATAACATCAAAACGAGATTGCTAGGATAGCTATAACTAAGTTTCTGAGATGCCTGGGGATGGGAGGCATGGCTGGATTTACATTCTTCGGTGGGATAGGTGAATCACGTTGTATTGTCTTAATATAAGGGAGTTCCTCAAAATGTCTGGAGTATCTGGATACAACTGAGCCATGTATTTTATGTAAGCAAGATAGTGTCATCAATAATCTGTGGCAGAGATGGTTCCAAGATCACCACATGATCAGATGCAGGTCTTTTTTAATGGACTCATCTCTGTACTTTTTGTCTTAAAAAACTTGTTGTTTCAGATGACAAGAGTATAGACTAAACATGACTTACATCTTCATATTAAATTCATGCAAACATGTATTCTGAAACAAGAATTTAAAAAGGAAAATAGTGCAAAGACACAGATAAACCTATATAAATAGAAGCTCTTTAATCAAAACTTTGCTCTAAAATTATTTTCCAATAAACCCCTTTTGCATTAAAATAACTCTGATCCTTGGCTTAGTCTTTGAATATCATTTCTCGATATCATTCTATGTCCTCTAGTAGGTTGAGATAACTAATAATCCGAGATGGGCAACCTTCAATGACTTATTAAACACAACTCCTTATATGGCCTATTTCCGATCTCTTTGGGGCTGTGTTCACTATAAGTAAACAAGAGACAAAATTTTGTAACTAGACTGAACCAAAATTTCTGAAGAACATTTTCTTTGTAATTCATCCATTCAGTAGTGTGGAGAGGAGATAGTCTTTGTCTTAGGGGTAGTAATAAACCAAAAAATAAGAATACTGCCTCAAGGAGCTTACATTTTAGTGATGCATTAACATAATAATAAAGAAATTTTAGTTGAAAAATGCTATGGAAATATGAGCAAGTTAAAGGGATTATTGCATTTACTCAGTGGGTGGGCAGTGTAAATCTTACTGTTTGGGTTAATATCTAAAACACAAATCTAATCCTGTCAAACTTTTGCTTAAAATATAAGCTCAGCAACTCCCAATATTTATATATTTATATTATATTGCATAATGCTGTGCCTCTCACTTCATCAATGGAGAGATGTTGAGTGGAAATTATGCCATATTTATCTGTTACATAGAATTCTTCGTTGCATACAATATTTGAGTTGGTTTAAGCAAAAAGTAATATATTAAAGAACCTGGAGAGCTCATGGTTATCTGGAAGACCAAAGACACTTTCTCCAGGCTGATCTTCTGGAGATAATTTCATTCACCTCAAAATGGAACTGAGCCATCAGGGTTGCTGATGACTCTGCTACAAACTGGAAGCTGCATAAAGAGCAAAGTACCTCCTAAGCTTTTGAGGACCACAGAACTTTGCTATGGTGAAATTATAAAATTAGGAAGACAACTACTGAGTCAGAAAACTGTCCCATAATTGACAGTTTGAGAATTGTGGCCTCTTTGGTTGTTTGGTAATCAACATGTAATGAACACCAGGTATCCTGCTTCTTTTCCCTCACAATGCCAATCAACAGTGAAGTATCGTTTAATAGGATTTGACAGGATGGATCTAAGTCAAGATAGAATCTCAGGCTGGAAAGAAATCTAGAAACTATGATATTAAGCTTCCCTGCAATAGGAATTTTACTGAGTGCTAGTTGAACAAGCCAGTTTATAATATGTGCTGCAATATCATCAAAAGTTACAAAAAAAAAGTCATTGTAATGAATACAAAATAAACTTCAATTTATGTGGTAAATGGAAGTCTACTACCCTTAATGTAAATCTTTATATACAGCCTGTTAACATTATCATAATAATTTTAAAATATTTTGGAAACATTATAGTTCATTTCTAAAGGTTTTCAGCTTAATTATAAATACAGATGGTCCCTGATATAAGATGGTTGAACTTAGAGTTTTTTGCATTTACAATGGTGTGAAAGTGATACGCATTCAGTAGAAACCATACCTCAAATTTTGAATTTTGATCTTTTCCCAGAATAGCGATATGTGGTATGATATGAGCTGAGCAGGGGCAGCAAGCCGTAGCTCTCTGTCAACCACATGATCACCAGGGTGAACAACAGATACACTAACAGCCATTCTGTACTGAGACAACCATTCTCTTTTTCACTTTCGGTACAATATTCAACAAATTACATGGAATATTCAGGGATTTATTATAAAATGGGCTTTGTGTTAGATGATTTTGCCCAACCATAGGCTAATATGAACATGTTTTAGGCAAGCGAAGCGAAGCTATGATGTTTGATTGGTTAGATATATATTAAACATATTTTTGACCTATGAGATTTTTAATTTGCGATGAGTTTATTGGATAAAACCACACTTTTAAGGTAAGGAAGAATTATCATTACCATGCCTTTGGAAAAAATATAATTCTACATTGTTGAACAATTATGTTACTGCCCAAATCTATATTATACTTGGAATTTTTATTATTTTCACATTGTGATATTAGAACTTTTCTCATAAATATCATATATTTTCTTAAATACCTATCATTCTTATTTTTTAAATTTTTTTTAGTTTATTTTTTTTAAGATTTTATTTATTTATTCATGATAGAGAGAGAGAGAGAGAGGCAGAGACACAGGCAGAGGGAGAAGCAGGCTCCATGCACCGGGAACCCGACGTGGGATTTGATCCCGGGTCTCCAGGATCGCGCCCTGGGCCAAAGGCAGGCGCCAAACCGCTGCGCCACCCAGGGATCCCTCATTCTTATTTTTTAATCTTGTATTTGAAACATATTCTTTAAAGAAAAATGAAAATAGTAGTCACTTCCAGATCATATGACTATTTATCCAAAGAAACAAAATAATCACTCTTTTAAAAAATTCTCACTGTGCACATTATGTCATCCTAAAAGATGGTTTGGCATGGTTTAAAGAGTTAGTCTTAAGTGCGCCTCAGAGCAGATGGCTATAGGTTAAGATTTAGTCAAAAATTTGGATGAATACCTACTGTAGTATGGGTGACAATGATGTTGTCTATAGCTCTTGGGATTCATTGTCCTGACAAAGTATTTGAAGGATATTCTTATTTAAAACAAATCATGAAGGGGGCACCTGGGTGGCTCAGCAGTTGAGCATCTTACCTTCCCCTCAGGGCCCAATCCTGAGTCTGGGGATCAGTCCCACATGGGGCTGCCTGTAGGGAGCCTGTTTCTCCCTCTGCCTGTGTCTCTGTCTCTCTCTGTGTGTCTCTCATGAATAAATAAATAAAATCTTTAAAAAAAAATCATGAAGGAACATTTAAAACAGTTTTTGTTGATTAGTTCCTGTATATCTATAGAAGATTTTCCCTACATATTGCTATCATTTTTAAGGTTCAATCAAAAGGTGAATTAACAATTTTGTATTTGGAAAATGCGCTCAATAGATAGAAATCAAATTGGTCATTTATACATACTTTTATCAGGCTTTTAGACATTATACAGTTATTTTTAAAGATTTACTCCAGTGATTGAAAGAGATTAGTACTAAGCCAAATGAATAATATCGGCTCATTTGACCTGGGTGGATAAGTACACTCACAATACATCAGAATATTTAAAATAACTGTAAAAAATACTTATTTATAAATTTTAGATATATACTGAATATTATTAGGCCTTACCCATTTTTATTTGAGCTAAATAAATATGTATTTTCTTTAATTTAGTGTAGCTTTTCAGAATTAGGAATTCCATCTCAATATAAGACAATAGAAAAGAATATTAGAGATAAGTGCAAGACTATAATCTTACATCAATCACTTTAATCCCTAGATTTTTAAACTCAAACAGTCATAAAAGAAAGGCATTCTTTGCTCATCATGTAAATCATGATGGAACCACAGAACCATCATTACGTCTTAATTGTGATGAGACTTCAAAGTAATTCACCTAAACAAGGTAATAATGGGTAGGTTAGGATATTTAGATGATTTGTCATTATTTTTGAAACAGCCACAAAATATGTATTTAATTGCTTACTGTCAGTCACTGCGTGCACTAGAAGTTATATTGTCCAAATAATTCTCAAATCTTTTAATATTAAAATTATAATTTCTCAAAATTAATAGAAAAGCTAGTAAATGTTTAAATTAGGAGAACATCATCATAGCAGCATATACTTATTATGCAAATCATTATTTTTCATATGAATAATTGCATGGATCTTTTGTATAAAAGAAATCCATCATAGAGTGTATATTGAAAGCAAGTATGGAGATGCCTGGATGGCTGAGTGGTTGAGCATCTGCCTTTGGCTCAGGTCATCATCCTGGGGTCCTGGTTTCGAGTCTCACATCTGGCTCCCTGTGAGGAGCCTGCTACTCCCTCTGCCTATGTCTCTGCCTCTCTCTCTCTCTCTCTCTCTCTTTGTGTGTGTCTCTCAGAAATAAAAATAAAATCTTAAAAAAAAAAAAAAGAAAGCAAGTATGACTAGATGAGAGGGAGAGAGGAAGACAGGTTGCAATGTGTAGCTTATCGGTTGTGTATTTGGCAGACTCTGATTTGCTGCTTCATCAGTTCATCGCTAATCAATCATTCATGGCTTATAAACTATTAAGATTTTAATATGCAGGTGTTCAACACACATGCCTCCTCTATGTTTCCTTTTCAATAGGTATCCAATAAACTTTGCAATTTTCCTTAAAGGCTTACCTGTTGTCCTAGCATGACATAGATATATAATACTTGAAATTATACTAGAAACAAGGACACTTCAACAACCTAATCAGCAGCTCTTTGATATTTATTTGTTTATTTTATCAGTGGGAAGTTGGCTAATACAACTGTAAGTGCTGCAATTCTAAGTTCTGTATCTTGGAAATTATATTTGGCATTCAGCCTTAATTGTGCTATAGTCATTTAAATTTTATATTAAAAAGTTAATACATTATCCATTTCCTTCTACTCTACAATACTGAGGGAAACAAGCATATCCTTTAAAAACACCCATTCATCTTTTCAGTAAGTGGTTCTGTGTTAATAAGGTATCCTTATGGGAGAAATGTTTTCTCGTATCTCACACTGTACAGAAAAATCAATTCCAGATTGCTGATACAAGTATACATGTGAAAAAATATGTCATTTAGAGGAAAACATATGAGAGCATCGTCCTCACCATTTTAAACAAAAATGCAAAATATTCTTACCAAAAACTTTAAAAAAATTATTCATGGAGCTATATTGATATAAAAAGCTTCTGTTTATCACAAGGCACCACTAAAGAATAAAAATGCAATGCATTAAATAAGATAAAATATTTCAATAACACATCTGTCTGACACATGATGTATTTGACTCTAGCTCTTGCTCTAGCTCTTGCTTTATATGTGAAAACACTGATAATTCTGTAGTAAATGGGAAAAAGTCTTAGACACGACTAAAGAAAACATCCAAATGGCCAATGAAAATTTTAAAAAGTTCTCCAACTCATTTGTTATCTGGGAAACACAGATTAAAACCATAATTCGATACAACTGCACATGCATCAAAACGTCTAATATGAAAAAGATGGTGTCATGGAAGTTAGGGTGTGTGTGCTGCACACATCTCACCTCAAAGACCAAAGCACTCATTTTCCAGGGTGCTGAGACCGTTGGCAATTACCTTGTCCACGCTTGTACTTCTTCTCAGAGACAACATACTTCTAATGACTGATTGATGCTGAAGCGTTAAGGCCTGGCCACTTCCTGGAAATTAGGACATCTCTGGAGAGCCACAGACATTCCAGAACTCCTCACAGGACTGGCGGAGATCAGTGTTGTGATTGTATCACGATTCAACCTCACCTCTGACCAACCCTGCATCCTACCTCACGTATAGAGATGTGATTTTGAGAAAACTCTCCAATATGTTGTCTTCATTTCCCCCATAGGGTCTGCTTCCTGGGGAATTTGACTGATGCTAGTTTATGCGGGGCATGGTCTGAGAAAGTGGACTCTAAAGTGGGATTTGGGATTTGACTCAATTGTCCTGGTTGAGGATATGGACCCCGTTACTGACGGTAGGTAGAATACAGCTATCTCCTGACATGTGGTAATAACTGTTCAGACTTTTATGGGATGGTAATCTGGAAAATGACAACTACAATGGGTTACCAGTGTAAGAGAATGCATTTACACATAAAGTATATCGGCATTCGGAAAAGAGAGGAAAAATGGCATTAAAATAACCACGGAGAGGTGTCTGGGTGGCTCAGTTAGCTAAGTGTCTGCCTTCAGCTCAGGTCATGATCCCAGGATCCTGGGACGGAGCCCCACATTGGGCTTCCCACTCAGCAGGGAGTCTGCTTCTCCCTCTCCCTCTGTCCCTCCACCTCCTCTCGTGCTCTGTCTCTTACTTTCTCTCTCTCTTAAATAAATAAATAGAATCTTTATAATAAAATAAAATAAGCCATGGAAGAGCTGAGGATAGCCAGTGCTCTAGAGAAAGACGGTGAAAGGCTGAGAGTGATTGATTAGCGATTTACAGTGAAGAATGAACGCCTAAGCACCTCCTTGGCAGGGATATAGGCACTCTCATCTCCTGCAGCTGGAAGGCAGAAAAAGCTGTGCATCCAGCCAAAGAATAAGAAGAATGGACTCTATCGAATTTGTGTTCTCAAGTTTAATAGATTTGTTATGCCAAAGTAAGGGCCCCAACTGGGAAGAGTGGGACCCTCAATTATGGAAGGGCCACGTGAGTTGATGCACTCCAAGATTCTGAGTTTTCAGATTCTCCCAGACCATCTGGGCATGCTGAAATGGTTCACTCCTCTCTGGTAAATACTCATTTTCCTTCTTACTGAAGAAGATGCAGAGACCTCTGCTTTGTGAGCAAACCTGTCTCTGCAATCTTCACCTACTTTTCCTCTTGTACATCAGATGAATGACAAATGAGTGGAGTGTAGCGGATTCTATCATTGTTCTAAATTATTTATAGAGAATCTCTGTGAAGTACAGTCATTTTTTATTACCCCATTTACTTTTTATTTTTAATGTGACCAATGGAATGGGAGCAGAAATGAGCGCACACAGTTGAGCTTGACTTTTAAGTCATTTCTTTGTTTTACCATTTTTCTTCCTTTTCTCTTTTCTCTGACACAAGAATAGCATCTCCTTAATAGAGACTGCTTCTTCACTTTGGGATATAGAATAGGAAAAAAGTGTGGTACAGAGCAGCAATCATCCCACAACCGACATGGATAACTATTGGGAAATCCTGTTTAGTTTGTCACCACAGAGTAACTTAAAGACTGGTTCCTGTAGGAACCATCTTAGAAAATGATCGTACACAACAACTTGTCTTCTGCTTAAAGTGTGCAAAATATGCATCTGTGTAGTAATTTTATTATGAGATTAATCTTTCTGAAAATAACTTTCCTTTGTGGTTTCAGGATTTCATAAGGACAGCATCCTTTAATGTTTATTATGATATTTTATTTTAACTGCAAACAACATTGAGAACTAAGGGAAAAACGCTGAAGAATGGTAAGCCCAGACTTCTAATAAGTATTTCTAATATGTCTCCTCTCTTGATGAATAGTGCACCTGCAACTTCTCAACATTTGTTCACTGTTTTGATTTTGCCATTTCCTTTTCAAAATAAATAAATAAATATATAACATGTAGCAGTCAAGGGAATTGATGCCAGAACAAAAATGCATTGCTGTTCAGTACCTGATAAATGGAGAATAAAATCAGAATTGGAACATATTTTTAGTACAGACTGAGAGTAAACAAGGCTTTCACTAAAGTTTATTTTCATTATATTGAAAAATATGTTTTATCCTTTTATGTTCTCAATAGATTTTCATTTTTGTCAGAACTGGGAGTTTAACATTGGAATAATTAAATTCTTTTACTGATAATTAGCTTTGTTTTTAGGAAGACTTTTCTTTTGAAAATAGCCTTGCAGTTCTATTCAAAGAGTAATCAGATCGATTGTTTCTCATCTGTTAAGAATATAAACTAAACTTCCATGATGGTTGTTATTTTTATAAACCCTTGTACACAATTTGAGATAATTAGGTTTGCTTTACTGTTGTGGTTTTTTTTTTTTTTTGAGAATAAAATGAAGCACACACACACACAAAAAAATACCACTGCTTACTTCTTTAAAGCAGGGCCTCTTAAACCAGATTTTTAAAAAGGATAAAGATCTATATACAATTGACTTAAAATTTAGGCTCTTCTAAAAATCCTTAACACACACACAGCATTAGATCTAAGAAGATGCTCACTTATATGTAAGAGGGTCCTTGTGTTAAATAGAGTAGTAAAAAGTTATATTTCACAGAGATCAGCTGCAAATAATTTGAAACCATTTGTACTTAATAGGACATGTGTAGGACACAATTAGGAAATGATAAAAGTGGGGGGCTCAATTTTCCATACTTATTCCCTGTTGTAAAAATTTCCGCATGAGAATAAATCTCTTCTATCTGGAAGTTAGATGTATTTTTCAATTTGTCAGTGACATTCTGTTAAAAGAACAATTTTGTTCACCTTTTTAAAAATTAAATATTATTTAAATATTTTCCACCTCATTCTTTCAGATTAACTTTCTTCCTAGTAAGTAAGAACCACAAAAGCAAATCATAATACAATAACAAGAAAATGACAAATGTGTATTTTAATCGGTAAATGCCTAATGATGACCCTTCTAGAGTCAGCCTCTATTTCTCATTAGACCAGCTCTAGGCTGAAGAGATAGTAAAGATATGTTTACTTCAGATAGTTTTTCTTTTTTCTTAAGCTGTAAATGGCTTTCATGTAATGCATCCTCACATTCAACACCCTAGAGCTAAGATCATCCTAGAAGTGTGTTCAAAGAGAACTATTTGGTCGATTCATTGGTTGCTTGTTTGTAGCATGCTCTTTTTCTAGAAAAATTGTGATTATTAAACATTCTAAGTTTTTCTTTTGAACTTGAAATTTCCAAAATTCAACTGTTTTGCCACAGTTAAGCTCAATGCACAGATGAGAATACATTGATCGCGAGTTACTATTTGCATACTTATGCAATAGGTGTTTCTATAAAGTCTGTATGCTCAGAAGAAAATATCTGAGTAGCTGTTAAGGAAATAAATAAACAAGAGGAGCAAATATATATTAATGAAGTGTCCCTTAAAACTGTCAAAACAAAACAAGATGTAGTCAACTTCAATATTAATGCTAAAAAGCTTTTATCTCTCCATTAACATTTATCGGATTGCAATAGGAAGACTGAGTTTCAACTACCAAACATTTCCAGGTATTTATTGACCATAAATAATAATTCATGAAATGCCAGTTGGAATCCAAAGCTTCCAATTAAACAAAACAAAAGTATCCAATCATCATCCTAGAATGAATATTAGACATAATTAATCTTTTTCTTTAATAATTGATAAAACTGAAAGGAAATGGAATGATGATGTATCAAGCATATTATTAGTGTAAAATACAGGGTCAGAACTCAAATTTTGCTCATTCCCAACTCATATAACATATGGACTTATTTTGAAAAGCATAGTTAACTAAGAAGGGATTCCATAAGGTAAATCAAAATATTTTTATGGAGTATTTCCAGAAATTAATCGAAACATTTGATAATGTGCTATTTTTTATACATAAACATTGAACTGAAGGTCATATATGCACAGAAATGATAAATAATTCATCAGTATCCCACTGCTGTTAGTACAAAAAAATATAGAAATGCTATGAACTTTCTGCTGCCTATATCCTCTATTTGCGTGTTAAAAAACAACAACAACAACAACAACATGGAGTTACTTCAAAGTTTTAGAGTTACTTTTCACAAAATTTTTTACAGAAAGAAAATCAGGGTTAGCCTGGGTGGCTCATTGGTTTAGCACCACCTTCAGCCCAGGGCCTGATCCTGGGGACCCGGGATCGAGTCCCAGGTCAGGCTCCCTGCATGGAGCCTGCTTCTCCCTCTGCCTGTGTCTCTGCCTCTCGATATCTCTCTCTCTCTCTCTGTCTCTGTGTCTGGGGACACATGTGATGAGGACACATGCTCCAGGTTATCAAAGAAAGAGAATCAATTGAAAATATTTACCACACTTCTTACTCATAAGCATTACTGTACAATGCTTACATAAAATTTCTGAAATTTCTAGAATTTTTTTTATTTTTATGTAATTTTGTTACACACCTATATAATGGAGCTAAATTTCATTTTTTGTTGATATGAAATTTTATTAATAGATAAATAAAATATAATGATGTAAGTTCCTTAAATGTAATATTTTATTTTTCTTTGTATGAATGAAACACTACACTTTGTTTAAAAACCCAATAGTTTGGACTTCAGATCATGCTGAGTGTTGTCAAAAATATATTTCATATAAACATTCTTATAACAGGATTAACCTTTTATATAAAATAAAAATCAACTAAAACTCATTTTAATTTTAATAAAAATGTGAAATATTTCTAAAGTTTCAGGTTGAATCCAACTATTTTAATATTTTTGTGAATTTTCCTCATTAAGAATCAAGGTTTTATGTTAAATCACTCAATTTGACAAACCTATAATTTTCTCATTTCTATTCTTGTAATTGATTTTAGAACATTGTAGATTTCAAGTAAGACAGGGCCAAAATAACAGGATATTAATTTTTAGTATAATTACCTTTCCCATCCGTCTATCAGCTAAATAGCACCTTGTATTTGCCCAGTGGATTTCTTACCACATCTCAGCCTCGCAGGAAGAAGAAACCTTATTCTTAGAGTCAAGAGACTTTGTGCATGAAAATAAAAAAAAGAAGTGAGAAAAGGGAGCCTTCATGGCTCAGTCTGTTAAGCATCCGCCTTCGGCTCAGGTCTCAGGGTCCTGGGATGGAGCTCTGCCTCTGGCTTCCCTGGTCAGTTGGGAGTCTGCTTTTCTCGCTCCCTCTGCTCCTCTTCCTGCTTGTGCTCCCCACTATCATGAATGAAAAAATAAATAAATACATCTTCCTAAAAAAGAAATGAGGAGAAAAGGATATTATTCATGGCTAAATCTAGGCATAACATTTGGGATTTTGCTAAGGAAAGCTATAAAGAAATTGGTTCATTAAGAATGGTAATTTTAAGTATTACTTTACTATTGAAACTAGAAATCTTTGGGTGTTCTCAGAGAAATGCAGGAATTGAACCATTTCATGAGCTCTGAAAATTGTGCCCCTTCGATTTAATACTACTCTGAGACCCCTTGCATTTTACAATTTATAAGTATTATCCAATTCCCCTTTCTGTGACTTCCAATGTATCATACACCAGTAAATTAGAAATAAGTTCATTCTTCAATATTATGAATAATAAAACACTTGCATCATAATTTTCTTTTTCTATTTTCATTTTTATACCGTTGTCACGTAGGCATCGGGTATTCACTGAATGTCTACTGTGTGCTAAATGGACAAGAGAAATAGACCTCTATAGGAGCTATATTTTTTTATATATAAAATATATATATATATTTGTATTTAAAGAGTGCAAATGAAATAAGGATATTCCTGTTTCTTTGAAGATTGATTCTTTGAATTCTTTACAGTTTTTATTCTTGTAAGTAGATTTCATGAATTTAGGACTTTACCTTACTTTTCCTAATTCTAGTAATTGAGAACTCTACCCTTGCTAGAGTCCAACATTAAGATTTTTTTTCCAAAAAGTTTATAAATTGTGTTTTTATAACAAATTGCTAAGAATCATCAAGTCATGGCATAAGAGTTACCCTTAAAATTCACACTGGAGGTAATTTCAAAAGAGTGGATTGTAAAAGGCAATGAAAAGGAAAAAAATATGTATCATTGGCAGCAAGCCTCGTTATTGTCCCAATTCCATCAAAATGAGGTGAGTAGTGTAGGGTTATGAAATCGATAATGTTACCTGCTCGTGCACTATAATTATGGTTTTCAGAATCAAGTTAAATTTTGTAGGTGGAAGAGCAAAGTTGTTTTAGTGGCCTGAGATCCACTTCTCTCGTGTTATCGTGGACACACTGAGAATGAAAGTGGGCGATTAGGTCTAAACTCCCTGTAAGCATCATGATAATCCACTAATATACAGACTACTGATATTTGTTAGTAGGAGATTCCTTAACTGTGGAATGTGTTTGAGATGGTAATCCTGGCTTATAATTGCTTTTTGGTAAACAAAATTGGCATCCACAGACTCTTGGAAAGTGTTATGTAACATAAAAAACTACTTGAACATAAAATGGAGATCTGTCATATTCTAAAATTCTTCTTGCAGCATGAAATAACCTTCCCACTTGTCATAGAAACCTCTTCCCATCTGATGTGGGACAGAGGACCTGAGGAGCCACACTCAGAATAGCTGACCTCTTTGCCCACGCAGTTTGATTTTATATGTTCTTGAGTTTATTAGTGACACTAGATATTGATGTCTATGAGTCTGGTTTAAAAATTCTATACTTTGTTTTGGCTCAGTAGAGAAAATCTTGAGTCCTAAGGAAAATATGAAGCATTAACATTATATTTGGTGTCTAAACTCTAAACATTTTGTTTTAAAACAATAAAAATGCATTGTTCTCTTCCAAAACATAAAATTACCTATGACAAAATTACTGAATATTTTAATTAAAAAGATCTTATTGAAAGTTCAAAAATGAACTAGAAAAGAAATGTCACAACACTTATTTATCTTCAGCAAATCTTTCAGACTTTTTTCCCCAATTTCCTTATGAAGCTCATATTCTTGACAACCAGAGACTTTTGGTAATGAAAAATAATTATTCTAGGAGATAGAATTAGCATGGAAACTTGTACTTTAAGACATGCAAAGCATTGACATTGATAAAAACAATCAATCTTTATTTCCTAATGGAAAAATACAAAAGATTTTCCAATTTTAAAAGAATCATGGAGTAACTATTGGAAACAGAAATAATGACTTTAGTTCTAGAGGTAACAAAAATGAGAGTGGTAGTGTTTCAAAGGAAACACTCAGAATGTTTGTGAAATCTGAAGATTCATCAACGCAACTTGATGACATAGCAGCAGACTGTGACTTGGATGTGTTAGATGAGGATCCAGAAGTTGACTAACTAGCAACGTAAGAGCAAATGTTGAAGTCTATTGCTGGTGAGATTCTGGAGTATGCCTACAATGTTCTTGCAAATAATAATCTGCTCTAATATATTTCAGAGACACAAGGCAAAATTGAATAGTCCATCTAAAAAAGTGAGTGGGGCACAGAAATGGATAATTAAGGCAGATGATATTTGGATGGCCATAATGATAATGTTTTAATTGCCTGTTCATGATTAAGATATTCTTGTAATCCCTCTTGAGTTTGGAGAAAGGACTCTGCCTGTCAAATACTGTACTGGCCTTCTAGAATTCATCAAGGAGAAATGGGAATTAGGCAAGTTATTGAGATGGGAAGAAATTTAAAAAATCTACATAAATAAGGATGCTTGAGTGCTCAGTGGTTGAGCGTCTGCCTTTGGCTCAGGTCATGATCCCGGGGTCCTGGGATCCAGTCCCACACCGGGCTCCCCACAGGGAGCCTGCTTCTTCCTCTGCCTATGTCTCTGCCTCTCTTTAAGTGTTTCTCATGAATAAATAAGTAAAATCTTTTTTAAAAAGATTTTTTAAAAAAATCCACATATATGAATCCACATATATGAACTAGCATAACCATGGTACAACTGAGGCTGAATAATGTTGTCACAGGAACACTGTCATTTGAACAAGGACATCACATCATAAGCAATACAGAACAAATCTGAATTTAGTTCTTCATGCCAACAAGTCAGTTATCTGAAGATAACAGATCTGTGTCCTTCAAGATTTATCTTCTAAGTTTTAAATAATTACCATTTCTTCAACTTTTGTTACAGGCTATAGTGTCCTACCCTCATAACATGCTAGTTTTTTACATTTAGAAATCAGTCAGTTTCTCTGTAATGTTATTACACATATCAAAGTGAACCCAGAACTTTGTGGTTATTAAATGAGTTCAGTGGCAGACGTATCCTTTTTCAAAATAGGATGATGCTATATCTCCATTGCCCCCAAACAACAATTATGCATGTATGACCCTGAAGAATCCCTTGCCTATTTCATTTGTTTGATGAGGATGTTAATGGTTTTCCTATTAAGGTACTTTTAAAGCATAAGGCATGATTCAAACTGTTTGCCCTTCACTATCTCCTATTTTCAATCTTTCCAAATTCTGCCCAGTATTAGATCAATTAAATGCCACGGTAGACTAATAAATGGCATTTATCAGGGCTCATCATACTTAATTATAATAATATAGAACAATTACTTGGTCATTAGTGTCTTGGTCAATGGAGCCTCAGATTATCCTTATCAGAATTTCTAATACAGCCGTACACCAGGATATCTCGACGGTACACATGGTTGCCTTCCTGCAGGAAATCATTGGTAGAAACCACTCGGTAAATGGACAAGTCAGTGCAAAGGTTAACGCGCTACACAGGTGCTATAACTTCAAATCTAATACTTAAATATCAGCCTAAAACTTTGCCTCCTTTGCACGTCTCAGAGCAACTTGCTACTTGCCCTTTCAGTTTGTCCCAGGGGTTCTTGGTAGTGGCGGCCTCTGTTGCACCTGGGAGGTAGAGATATTACTCAATCGGAGACTTACAATTTTTGCTGAAATCATGGTGCTGATTTCCATAAATATGTCTCTTCAACCCACTGTTGCAGAAGATGCAATTCTCTAGTACCCTGATCTCTGCATATTCCCCTAATTTTCAAACCAGTTTTGTCATTACCTATTTTTATAATTGAAATGTAGTGTTAGTGAATAATAAACTTTAAAACTGAGACTCAAATTTGTGGACTAGATTTTTTAAGTCACTTATTTGGATATAATACATTAAAATAAAATAAAATGGCTACCAGGCTTGAAAATTGACCGAGCAAACAAAGAAATCTACATTTAGGCCACGTAACTAAGTCTAACGTGTTTCACGAACATAAGCAAAACTTGTTATTTCTTGTAAATGCATCTGATAATCATAAATGAAACTTAAGTCATCTTCCAAAAATGGCAGACGGTCACCTTTAACCAGTCCCCTGCTATAGAAACACCCTTGGTAATAGCCAATCATGGTAAAGCTTAAGCAACGTCCTTATTTTCACTTTATAAGTCATCCTTCCATGTCCTGACTCCGAGCTTTATATTGGTTTTGGCTTTGGAAACACCCAACTTGGTAACTGTTCCTTGTGCACAGTAAACTTTTACCAGATACTATTTAATTTATCTGGTTTTAATTTTTTTAGTTTCTGAATATTCGGCAGGAGTATGAAAACTTGCAGGGTTTCAAACTGGTGTGGAACATTTATGCTGGAATTGTGCTGCGCACTGCTGTGCTCCTAGGCTGGTCTTAGTGTGACCAACACGGTGAATGCACCTGCTGTGTGAAGCGACAGTGATACTGATGGAACAGAGCTTCAAGTCACCAGCCTGGGACTTCAGCCCCAGCTTTTAGCCTGTGACCTTCCTTCTGTCCATGACCTTCCTTCTGCCCATTTCCTTAACTGGAAAACCATTGTGATACCTACTTTTGTGGAATCAAAATAGTCAGATGGTACACATTTTGAAAACAACAGCACATTGCTAAAATCAAGCATTATTTCATGATCTCCCACAGCCCTTTTTGTTCAGCATCTGGCAATTAATATGGAAGGAAGAGGCTGCCTTGGACCATTTTTTTTTTCTTCTTGAATCTAACACAAAATTTTCTAACCTACTCTCTGAAAGGTGGGAAATTTAAAAAAGCAATCTGTCTTAAGAAAACACGCTGTTAAAACAGGATTTCAGTGGGAAATATCAGAAAGGGAGACAGAACATAAAGACTCCTAACTCTGGGGAACGAACTAGGGGTGATGGAAGGGGAAGAGGGCAGGGGGTGGGGGTGAATGGGTGACGGGCGCTGAGGGGGGCACTTGATGGGATGAGCACTGGGTGTTATTCTGTATGTTAGTAAATTGAACACCAATAAAAAATAAATTTATTATTAAAAAAACAAACAAACAGGATTTCACATTCAAGGGGTGGTCCATTGTCCATTTTGCATGATGTTTTCAGTGACGCGTGGGAAACAGCTTATTTGTTGCTATGTTGGTGACCTAAATATGATTTCTAATCTAGTAGTATATTAGAAAAAGAATTGTTCTCTCATTAGGTAAAGTTCTATAATAGGTTATTTGACAAAGTAACTTACAATTTTGAGTATTATAGATTAGTATGGAATATTTTGAATATCATCTCTAGGTATTATAGCTTTAAAATTGTTCCTGTTCAAATTCCAATAAATATAAAATTAAAATAAGACAAGGGGATTATTTAGGCTAGACTAATGGATTTTTTTATGTCTCTAAATTTGTGAAATTGTAACCTTTATTAAAATTTTATAGATTTAAAATTTAGAAAGTTTTTTTTTATCTGCCCCACTTTAATTTTTCATGTAACACCATAGTATAATGGATTGGTATGGGATTATTATTATTAATGAGTAGATAAGAAATCTAAATCTCAAACTCAGAAATTCATATAATGAATAAGCTACAAATATGGATCTTGTATTCAATATGAATTTAAAGTTGGAGAAATTAATTTTCTCAACACCATTTATTAAAGAGATGGTCTTTTTCTTATTGTATATTTTTGGCTCCTTTGTCAAAAATTAATTGACTATATATATGTATATATATATATATATATATATATACACATATATAAGCTTTTTTCTGAGTTCTGTTCTATTCCATTGATCTATGTGTCTGTTTTTATGCCAATACCATACTGTCTCAATTATTAATTATTATAGCTCTATAATATAATTTGAAATCAGGGAGCATGGAGCCTCCTACTTTATTCTTTTTTCTTAAGACATCTTTGGCTACTCAGAGTCTTTTGTGATTTCCTACAAATTTTAGGATTGTTTCTTCTATTTCTGTGAAAAATTCCATTGGAATTTTGATAGGTGTTGCATTGAATTTGTGTTGCTTTGGGTAGTATAAACATTTTAACAATATTCATTCTCCCAATCTATGAACACAGAATATATTTCCATTATTTTTGTCTCCATTTTCTTTCTTCAGTGATACATAGTTTTAGTGTACAGGTCTTTCACCTCCTTGGTCAAATTTATTCCTTAGATATTTTTCTATGCAATTGCAAAAACGATCGTTTTCTTAATTTCTCTTTCTGATAGTTTGTTAGTAGTGTATAAAAACACAAAATATGTTTTATGTATTGATTTTGTATCCTGACACCTTACTGAATTTATGTATTAGTTCTAACAGTTTCTCGAAGGAGTATTTAGATTTTTCCATAAGTAATCACATACCAATGTATACATTAAATTAAAATTAAGTCTACTAATAACCAAAGAGATTGAGAGAAAAGTTTGAAAATAACTGATGACAACTAGGATATTGGTGGCAATAGCACAACTAGTCCCAAGGAATTTCTAATTGTCAATAACAGTATTATATATGATATATATGTAACAGTATTATTGACCCTTACACATGTGTGTATATATATATATATATATATACACATATACATACATAGTCCTGTTATATATTAACCATCAATATATACGGGTACACATATATATTTTAGTATATAACAGTATATATACTGTGCGTGTGTGTAGGTATCGATCAATTGTATATATGTATATATTGGTGGTTATTTATACTTACTATATAACAATATTTCCTTATAAATGTACATATGTATGCATATACTGGTAGTTATTTATATCTAATGTTAAAAAGATGGAAACTAATATTATCTCCATTTGATGAGAAAATTGTTGCTTAGAGGGATTAAATAACTTGCTGAAACACAAAAGTTCAAACTAAGTTCTGGCTAACTTCAGAGCCACATATAACTATTAAAGCCAATGATGAGCATAAAAGAGAAAATGCATTCATTTCTATCAATAATGTATTTGAATATATCGTGAAAAACACGAGTAATATTTTTATGTATGGCATAGATCATGTAAAAATATATGCTACTTTACATTGCTATGCCTTTTAGTTATTCACAATGTCAGAATCCTGATTAATTCCCATGGAAGAAGCACAGAAATATCAACATAGTCTGTTATAACCATAGTGCCTGAAGGAAAATGTGTATTTGGAAAAATTTGAGTTTGACAGCGAAATAAATGCCAAGCTGGTTATTATAAGACAGTTTTACTATTAGAACTAGTCTTGCATCCTGTATGATCAGATATATTAAGAATATATATTTTTTTAAATTAAGAATATTTTAAGAAGATAAGACTTTCGTCTAAGGTTATATGTAGTGTTACTCAAAGTTTAAATAAAAAATCTAGTCATGGTTATATAATTTTTAATCAGAAAACAACACCATATCATGACACCTTTTTTGTTTTAATTAATGTGAAATTAAGTTCCAAATCAAGCATTTCTCTTATGCTTTCTTGTTTTATTCAACGAGGCATATATGAATCACATATAAATTGTGTCATCTTTTCACTTTTAGTAAGTTGTGCTAAGGTGATCTGATTTTTACCAAAAACAAGGAGAAGCCCAAGAAGTGGCAGTTCCTTTGCCTTAGGAATATAAAGACCTTAGTTTCGTTTGAAAGGTAAACTCCCTTCACACCTATTAGTCTACCTATATCATGTGCACAAATTCTGCACAATTAATTTACATCTTTGGAGCTTCTGAAACTTTGCTATCCAAAGCTCTGATTTTAATACTATTTGATTATCTTTTCCAACAATTTTCCATTAAACCCAATACACATAATTATATTCATTTGAAGAAAAGTTATAGGTAGGCTTAAATAATTAATTTTTCCTTCTCTTTAATATGTCATGGAAGATGTTGTTACTATCATAAGAAAAGATAGTTTTTATAATAAGTGGTGATGGAAAAACATGCAAAAAGAATGAAATTGGACCCTGACCTTGTGCCATACACAAAAATCAACTCAAAATGGATTAAAAACTAATGTCAAGGGATCCCTGGGTGGCGCAGCGGTTTGGCGCCTGCCTTTGGCCCAGGGCGTGATCCTGGAGACCCAGGATCGAATCCCACATCGGGCTCCCGGTGCATGGAGCCTGCTTCTCCCTCTGCCTGTGTCTCTGCCTCTCTTTCTCTCTGTAACTATCATAAATAAATTAAAAAAAAAATGAAAAAAAAACTAATGTCAAGACCTGAAACTATAAAACTAATTTAAAAATATAGGGAAAAGCTCCTCGACATTGGTCTTTACAGTGATTTTTTAGATATTACACCAGAAGCTCAGGCACCAAAAGCAAAATAAACAAATGGTAAAACAAAAATGTTTATTTAAAATTTTTACTTTACAACAATGAGTGAAGAAAACACACAGCTCCATTAAGGAAAAATTGTATATTTCCCTAATTTTATGTGTTAAGAATTCTTAAGCCTCTGTTGTAAACCAGGGAAAGATCTTTACCAAATAAAACACATTTATATGTATAGAAAACACAAATCCTGTTTTGTTTTGGTTTTAACAAAATGTTGACAATGCTTAAACGTGGGCCACATGGGTGGCTCAGTCAGTTAATCATCTGACTCTTGGTTTCAGTTCAGGTCATGATCTCAGGGTGGTGAGATCAAGTCCCATGTTGGGACTGCTTCTTCCCGTCCCTCAGCTCCTCCCTGCCTCTATGCTCTCTTTCTGGAATAAATAAAATCTTTAAAAAGTTTTTTTTTTTTTAATAAAAATGCTTAAAATTTCAGGGTTTTTTTTTCAGTACATAACTATCATAGAGCTTTATTGAAAATATGATTAATTCCATCAGTTTTTTATTTCTCACTCTGTATGTACAGAGAACTGACCAACTGGAAAACTTCAAACAATAGTGTATCATGTTTTTCTCAAGTCTTTAGTGTTTCAGGTTTAAAATTAAAAATCCAATCCTGTATGAGGCTTGCAGTTTAGCTCTGTAGACACTAGCCAAGAATAGGCACCTGTAAGCTGGCCACTGGTGCCACAGGAGATACAATAATGTAAGAGATCCATTCCTCCAGGCCTTACTGTATTTTTAGGTTAGCAGAGTCCCCTGCACTAGATTATTATCTCCTCAAGGTTAAAAGCCATGGTTTTGTTATGCTGTGTCTGTCCTCCTTTTCTCCTCCCACTTGGAGCCATTTCTGATGAGGCAAAGTCCTTGCCCTGCTTGGGGCGCCAGTTGCATACTAGCACCATTGGCCCCCGGGAGAGAAATCCCGTACAAGTACAGGAGAGGGCGCACAGATACATGCTGTTGTCATCACAGGATGCAGCACCTCCTCCTCACAGCTCTCTTTTACTACAACTATTAGCCTCACCAAGATACACAACCTGGACTTTGTATCCTTCCAACGCATGTCTTGGCTCTCTGCGTGGAGATAGCCTTACCCTAGATCCTGACACGTTCTTGCCTGCCCGTCTAAAGTCACATGCTGATTATTAGGAAATTTAATTTCAGCTCACTGGCTTTTGGGATTTTTGCCTTCCGAGGAAATGTGTGGTGGTCTTTTGACTGACTAAAATCAATCATTCATCTATCTAAAAGTTCTGCTTCCCGCTGACTATACAGAAATATGCTTGAACCCTTCATTTCCCATACAAAGCAGGATCAGTTGGGCCATGGAAACTCTAATCTTCAACTGCTCAGGTCCATAGGTATGTTGATTTTGGTCACTGGTCTCTCAGTGCATTATGCTCTCTCCATCCTAGGGACCCAGCATGGGAACTGGCTTCTCTCTGTTTTCCTCAGGCTCACTGTTAGGACACAAAGTAAACTATTATATTTTATAGAAGTTTGAATAGCCATGTAAAATACTTTGGGAAACATGTATTTCCAAGATGATACACATATGGATAAGTAAAAAGGATATCCATTTTTATGTAGCCCTTGAACAAAAATTGTCAAGATTGTAGAACTGACTTGTTTTTTGAATTTTTTCACCTATATACACTGGGAGACTTGGATGGTTATTTTCCTTCTCTGCATTGCAATATGTCCCATAAAGTGGGATCGGTGAGCTCACATCAGCTATTTTATAAAAAATTTAAGCTTCAAATAAAATAATAAATAGAAAATACTGTTAAGACATAAATTATTAACCGATGTAAAATATTAAGATGAGCAATAGATTTCTAGTACATTCTACGCAATCATTTTTTCATTCATGAAATCCTATTACGTATCTACAAGACGTAAAATGAACATTATACTGAATAGACTGAGAAACCATGGAAAGTAACCCTGGGCTCTAAAATTAGGGGTTATAACTTCCCTGAACATGATGCTTCATGTAGGATCTCCCCACTGTTTAGAAGCTATGACTTTTATTCTCAGCCGTGGTTGTCTTAAATAAAGTCCACTTAATCCGGGACTCGAAGTCAGGGCATCGAATTCAAATGTTGTCCTTATGCCTCACTTTCATCACAGTTGTTGTTTCTCTGTGAGCCAGGTGACAAGTATATGGGAGTGCTGGGCCGTGTAAAAATGGATTATGTACCCATCCCTCCTTACTCTCCAAAAAAACACACAAAACCCTGGTTTGTATTCATCGCCTGCGGTACAGACCAGCTCTATCTAACTAGCTGGCTAGGTGTCTAGCTATCCATTATCGTCCACACTGATCGTTTACGTCTCACTCAGTGAAGGCTGGCGAATCTGTTGTGTTTGTGGCTGTCTGGCGCAGCTGTTGCAACAGAAGATGAAGTTGCCCCAACACTAAAGGGAATGATCAATGGCCAAGGTTTTCATATAGCAAAGTGCAGTTTTGTTACATAATTACCGGAATTACATGCAGCACTATATCTATTTCCTGACTATAAATTGAAGGGTTGTTCTGTCTGAGTTATGAAAGGAATTATAAACTAATTTGTGGAAACAACATCTGCTGTGAACGGGCAAAAAAGCTCCAGTAAGAAAGGAATAATTTATTTCCTTCTGTGTTGTAGCTATTTATAAGATCAAGAGAAAATGGCAGTATTTTCACAGTCTATAGTCCTTTACAAAAATATTTATGTCTGCACTCTTCAATTCTGCAAAAATACAATGCTACTACCTTTTTTTTTTTTTTTTTGGTCATATTCCAAAGAAAAGGAGAAAGCAAAAATATTCAATTTCCCATAAACGTATTTGCTTTTAACTTGATATACAACAAAGCACTGGTTTTATTAGCACATTTTGCATATGATAAGGTACATTTTTATGTTTTCTAAAACACTGTAGTTCCTAAAACACAGAGAAAATGTTATAGATGTTTCTATAACGTTCAGAAGTAGGACAACAAGAAATCACTGCTCTGAAAAACCAAGTGCCATTTATACAACTCGGTTCTCTGGAGTCCCAGGACTGTCCAACAGTCCACTCATGCAAATTCTACCAATCCTTTAAGTCTTCTTTTAAATAAAAGTTGACCCTGGGATTGGGTGAATTAGGCTTGGTGTGAAACAGGAGGTTTTGGAAATGTGGGATCTTGGACAAATGGAGGATGTCGCATGCTTCCTATTGTTTTACACATTCAGGTCAAATATCACATATGTGTGGGTCTTGTGATTGCGTGTTGACTTATTATTTTTGTTTCCACCCTTAAGGATGACTCATGAAGAAAAAGGCAGATGATTACATACATGTGTTCGTACTTCTCTTCTTTTAATTCGTCTTTCTTCTCTCCTGATCATCTAAGATTGCTTTTTATCATTTCCTTTCTGTTTGAACAACTTCCAATAGTCAACTTTTACATCTGCTAGTGACAAATTCTTTTAGCTTTCTTTCATCTGAGAATGTCTTTATTTCACCTTCATTTCCAGAGGATTATTTTGCTGGGTAGATAATTCTAGTTTGAAAGTTCTTTTCTTTCATGACTTGAACAACTGGTGTGTCACTTCCTTCTGGCTTCCTTGCTTTCAGATGAGAAACCCTCTGTCATTAGAATTGGTGTCCCTTATACTTAAATGTTCCATTTCAAGGTGTTTTTTGTCTTTTTTTTTTTAACAAAAGCTCAATTATGCTGTGTTTTGGCATAGAATTATTTGTATTTATCCTGTTTGTGGTTTGATCAGTTTCTTAAATCTGTTGCATCTTTTGCCAAATTTAGAAGTTTGGAGCAATTTTCTTCAGATTCTTTTTTAACCCAATTCCCTTTCTCTTCTCTTTCTGGGACTTTGATGACACAGTATAAGATCTTTTATTATCCCACTGATCTTTTTGTCTCTATTCATTTTTAATTCCATTTTGTTTTCCTCTCAGTTATTGAGATTGGGTAAATCTATTCATCTGTCCTCAACTTCCTTCATCCCATCGTCTCTTGACTATTGAGTCTGTACTGTCTAATTGTACTATTCAGTCCAGCATGCTTTTAATATGCTTCTTAGTTCCATAATTTACATTTGCTTCTATTTTTATAACTTTTATTTCTGTGCTAAGATTTTCATTATTTTTGTTTGTTTCAAGAGAAGTTCTGATTGATTGGTAAGGCATTTTTATGAAGGCTGCTGAAATACCCTTATTGATTAATTCCATTTGATATATCTTGGTGTCGGTATCAGTTGTTTTTATTTTTTCCTCCAAGTTGTGATTTTTCTGGTTCTGAGTGA
The DNA here is from genome assembly GCF_053574225.1 of Canis aureus. Taxonomy (NCBI): domain Eukaryota; kingdom Metazoa; phylum Chordata; class Mammalia; order Carnivora; family Canidae; genus Canis; species Canis aureus. The sequence continues at coordinate 28,300,534 of NC_135645.1, forward strand.
TTTTCTATAATATTCTGGGACATTTTATCTATTCTAATGCAAGAGACCTTCTGTTCTACTTACATTCATTATTTTATCATGCACGTACCCTGCTTAAATTTAATATACAGCTCCTGGTCTACTTTTGTAGGCCCTGGTTCCAACAACATTCAATTTTCAGAAACTTGCAGTGTTATTTTGGTCTCCTTGGTTTATCTGGTACTGCTGTGGTTGTCCCAAGGGGACGGACTATCTCTTTTCTTGGTGGGTTGAGTTCCAAGCAGGCAGGAATGAAAAGGCTTCCCTATGAAGTCTCTAGTCATGATGAATTCCCTTGTCTGTGGGGGAAACAGTGCTCGCTGTGCCAGGCACTTGTTGTGACAAGATTGTCCCTACTAGTATCCCAGCCACTCTCTATCTCTGGGTAGGGGAGAGGAGGTTTTTATATGCCTATAAAGACAAAAAGGCATCGTGGGCAGGTTTCCTCCTTATTTGGGCCCAGTCTTCTTTGTCAAGGCTGACCAGATCTCTGGTGTTACCCCATGGGAGAGGAGAGTTCTGAGTCTGCCTATAAGGACAAAGAGGCTACCCACACAGGGCGACTTGTGGTGAGTTTCTCTTTCCTGTGCTGCCTAGACACCCATGTGGCTCGTGGTGAGCAGGAGAAGTTTCAGACCGGTGGAGACAGATTCTTCCCCACACTCTTTTCCTGGACAGTTTTTGGTTATCAGAGATCCCAAGAGGTGCCCCTTGATGGTGGTGAGATGCTTTGGAGGTTGTCTGGCATTTTTTCTTTTTAAGATTTCATTTTTTTATTCATGAGAGATGAGAGAGAGAGGCATGTTATAAAACATGTTTTATAAAAAAAAACAAAAATTTAGTATAGTTACAGAAACATACGTAACCAACAATAGATTTTATTGAGTATATGCATGGGAAAGTTTATAAATCAACAGGAAAAAGACCAGGGACACTAAAACTCACTGGGCCAATTATATGAGTAGGCAGTTTTCAAAAGATGGCTTCCAAGTGGACAATGGGTATATAAAAATGTGCTCAACATGGAAATGCAAATTAAACAATAAGTTCATGTTTAAATTGCAATTTTAAGCTCATTTTTGTGATTAGAATTATAGCTGTAAACTCATAAGGACAGTAATCGTGCCTTTTTATTAGCACATCATTCTTAGTTTCAAACCTAGTGTATTTATATATATTCTAGGTGCTCAATATTTTAAAGATGAATGACTATGGTTTATGATAGTCAACAAATATGTTATTTGTTGAACAGATATTTCAGAGCAAATTTGCCAATCTGTCATTTCATGTAGATGACAAATAATCCTCAATAATCCTTTCGTAAAATTATACCAAGAAAAAACATAGCAAACCTTTAAATAGTGTGTATTTACAATATATCTTTAGTCATCAATATTTTAAAACTGATTTCCCTGTAGCAAATATTTGGTAACATTTATCACAGTTTTGCCTTCCTCCAGTAAAGTATATTTATTTGCACATCATAGATGACTTAAATTTTAATCGTCACCTAAGATATGATTTGTATTTTTAAGTCTCATGGAAACAGGTTATTTAAAACATACACATAAGCACATACACACACACACACACACACACACACACACCCATCCACATGTAAATACAGATAGAGATTTGTAATGATCAAATAAAAACCAAATTGTTTAGTTAGCTTCTACTGATCACTAGATTTATAGAACAACTAAGTTAACTAATTGTGACTTGCAAAAGTTACATAAAATTTCTGAATCTCAGTGAGTGTTGGGCTCTGTGACCTCCAAGCTATTTTACAGCTTAAACAATCCATCATTCAATAGTAATGATTTTTGAAAAAGAAAGATTAAAGCATCTGCATACAATATTGAAGTCTTTTACCTCAACTGTTTCTGCCTTTTTACAAAATAACAAAAGTAAATTCTTTCTGAACTGAGTTCCTCCTTTTCATATTTATTTGTATTTTTAGTCTTAAGTAAAAGCAATATGTATTTGCATCTCTCTGTAAATTTGATTGTAAAATATGATTGAACACATAAAATTACATATTTACTCATGTCTATATATGTGTATTTATATATTTTGATGACACAACTTAGAGTTATTTTTTATCTTTGTTTTATTTTCTATTTTAAGTCCTTCTTTATAATGTAGATAATATTAGTATTAGTATATCATTTATATAATTTATAAATAACATGTGGATGAGATCTCCCAAATTTTAGTGATATATTTGCAAAAACAAAAGTTTTATTTATCTTATCTTTAACTGATCTAATTATTTTGTTCAAAATAATAACAAAAATGTATTCAACTATGTATGTTTATGAATAATATATATATATGTATATATGCTTATGTGTGCTTATATATAAGTGAATTGCTACCAAGAGAGAAGGAAGAAATCAGGAATATGTCTTTTACTCTTAGGTACTCATACTACCCATAAAGTGTTATAGTGTTACTTGGAAGTAGATTTGATTAGTTGTACATGGAGTTGGCATGACTGACTCTTTCTCTAAGGAAAATAATAAGACTCATGTTCATATCATATTAAAAAGAAACCTAAATCTAAAAAAAAAAAAAAAAGAAACCTAAATCTGGTTTTATTAGGAATCAATATGAAAGATTAAAATTATGCAAATAGAAGATATTATTGGAGAACATTCTTTAGGATCTCACAGAAGTGAAAAACTTAATCAGGAACCCAGATGCCATAAAGCAAAGCATTGGCAGATTGATTTTTAAAATTCTGCACTTTGAATATGTCAGGCAGGACATTGAGCTCCAGTAACAAAAAAGCTCAATATTTAGTGCTTTAAAACAACAAAATGTATCCTTGTACACATTGATCCCAGTGCAGATATTCCTGACTAGTGGATGGTTTTCCCTCAAGCAGTGATTAAGGGTGTAGGCTCCTTTCATCTTAGAGGATTTCAAAGTCACTGAACTCCTCCGCCTCAAGCCTGTATAGGGAAAAGAGAGTGGGTGCATGACTGTGTGAGTGCTTTGTACCTAAATAAATTTTACAAATTGATAAAACCATTAAAATCAATTAAGACTGGGAAAGTTATATAAACAATATTCATAGAAAAGAAATACGTAGTAAACATAAGAAAAGATGTGCAAACATCTTGGTAATAGAGTATAAAAGTATAAATTGCTTATAAAGTTGCAAAGATTGATATAACTTTAATGAGTGTGTATCAAAAATCCCGGTACAAACGTGTGAATTGATAATATTAATGAAATGAAGTGTGGTGGAATTTATTAAATTTAAAACAGGAAAACACTTTGACCTAGAAATTTCCCTGAAAGGAATTTATCAGAGAAAAAGTAGTGGTAATAAGATTGCAGTTTCTAAGATATTTACTGAAACAGATTTTAAATCAAGGAGAAAAATACAATTAAAAGAGACTTGATTTTCAGAAAATAATTTACCTCCAGTTGTTGATCTGGAAAATAGTTATATTTTAGCTTAAAGAATCCAGTTGTAAAATAACATGTAAAGCTGATCTTGTTTTTCTGGAACTAAAAATAATGTATATGACATAAACACATCAATTTTAACATTTTTTTTCCATAGTGAAGTTTGAGTGCCATTAAAGCAATATGCATATATTATTTTGTTTTATTTATTTTTAAAATATTTTATTTATATATTTGACCCAGAGAGAAGGACAGAGAGAGAGAACAAGCAGGTGGAGCAGCAGGCAGAGGGAAAGGGAGAAGCAGGCTCCACGCTGAGGCAAGGAGCCTGATGCAGGGCTCCATCCTCCGAACCCCCGGATCATGACCTGAACCAAAGACTCAGGCTCAACTGAGCCACTCAGGCGCCCCAAGGGTACATTATTTTAATTACAAATAAGAAAATTTTGAAAAGAGAATAATATAAATGTGGTTACTATTAACACACATGCTGCAAATAGGTTTTAATTCCATTAAGTAGTCTTTCTGTTGTATAAATATTCCTAGTTGGGACCGGCATACAACAATAGGGTTCACAGGTTTGAAATTGTTTCCACTGTTTTTTTTTTTTTTTTTTTTATTTATGATAGTCACAGAGAGAGAGAGAGAGGCAGAGACATAGGCAGAGGGAGAAGCAAGCTCCATGCACTGGGAGCCCGACGTGGGATTCGATCCCGGGTCTCCAGGATCGCGCCCTGGGCCAAAGGCAGGCGCCAAACCGCTGCGCCACCCAGGGATCCCTGTTTCCACTGTTTCAAGAAGGTATGAATATTGAAAATCTATCTTAAAATAGAGTACTAAGAGATACATAATCTGAAATTCTAACTCATTTTCACTTATAATCACTGTAGAGTTACCTGATTAAGGAGGAAGGATACACTAAACTGTAAATGTAAAAATTTACATAGGCCCATAGGTGAGCTTTATTGTAGTGTACACGCTAATGATAACGGTTGACTGAATCTGCATGTCATTGGACTGGGATTAAGACTATGAGGCCAGGGATCCCTGGGTGGCGCAGCGGTTTGGCGCCTGCCTTTGGCCCAGGGCGTGATCCTGGAGACCCGGAATCGAATCCCATGTCGGGCTCCCGGTGCATGGAGCCTGCTTCTCCCTCTGCCTATGTCTCTGCCTGTCTCTCCGTGACTATCATAAATAAAAAAAATTTTAAAAAAATAATACGTGGTCAGCCAGCCAATATTTTCTGAAAAGGAATTACAAACTACATACTATATACCACAATATTTTCTTTAAAATGCACTTCTTGTCCCATAGGATTATATAGTTTAGCAAATTATCTCACTGATTCCTTCAAGCTCACTCACAGCCACCATCTCCCCTCAAAAAGAAAAATTTCAATTAATATACATTGAGTCTGACTGTGTGCAAAGTTCTGTGCTAAGCCATGATTGCTTCTAACGTAAGAAATACATGGCCTGCAAAATTGGAAAATTTAATAGACCACTAAATGAAATAAGTGTTTTCCAATGTGTGTGATGACTAAAATTTGCCATCAACAAGCAGAGCCTGAGAAGAAATGAGAAGAAATAATTTTATTCAGCAAGTACTGATGAAGGGGTTGGCATCTAAGATAAAGCAGCAAAGCTGTGGCTGGTTACAGACCCTCAAAAGACCTCACAGATCTTTAATTAGCTGTCAGACTCTCCTCCATGTGAAAGGACTCAGAGTCTCATTTTGGCTTCTTTATTATTCTCTTGCATATATAAGCTAATACTAACATTATTTATTAAATTATTAAAATTAAACATACTCCCTGTGTGTATTTGTAAGAAAGGATGATGCTTATTTAACTTATTTTTTTTCCTAAGGGGGATCTATCTTTTCTGCAGATAAGAAGTAACCCAAAGATAAAATAAATTAAGGATACAACAAATTTGGTTTCTTTGAACTATTTGTAAGTAAACTTTCAGATTTCCAATAAGGTTTCCATCTCCCTAAAAAATACTTCTCAAAACTTAGATGGCTTTGACATTCTGCATCCTACGCAACTTGCACTCACGGTTCCATGTCTAGGTTTTGCAATGATATTGACTTAAATGGCAGGTATTTAATACTCTTCAGTCACACTGTCAGGCTTGGCCTTTGGTTCTCTTTGTGTAATGTCTCAAAACAGTGCTCTCTTCAGCATTCACAAAGGCCTCAAAAATGATTGTTGGATATTAACACATTTATGAGCACCCCAATTCTTATAATAAAGGCTCTAACATGAGCTTCTTTCATTAATGTTTCTTTGTTTGTATTTTACTTCGCTTGTTTTAAATGCCCAACCGTGGTTGGGTAGCTAGCATCCAGACATCTCCGAATAAACTCCTACAATGTCAAATACCTGGTTGCTTTGTCTTGCACAAATACTGTTAGTCTAGGTTCCCTGTCTTTGCAATGACTCATGTGATAGTGTATGGTTTAAAGAATTCAGTCGTAGAGTGAGTCAGATCCAATTTTAATTCTCAGCTGCACAGTCTCTTGCCATAAGAGCGTGCTCTGTGGTCACGGATAGCACGGAAAAGGAGACAACACAAGTTAGTATTTTTTTAAAATGTTAATTAGGTATAGTTTTGTTAACCAGGTAACTTCAAGAATGAGAAAAGAACTCTAAGGTATCATAGAGATGGCAACTGCAGAGAGTAGATAACCTCCTAGATCTAAAAAAAAAAAAAAAAAAAAAGGTTAAAAGGAGGGAATTATTAAAATTTAGGAATTTGGGGCACCTGGGTGGCTTAGTCGGTTGAGCCACTGCCTTCAGCTCAAGTCATGAGCCCAAGGTCCTGGGATGGAGCCCCTCATCAGGCTCCCTGCTCAACGGGGAGTCGACTTCTCCCTCTCCCTCTGCTGGTCACTACCCCCCGTCCCACCTGTGCTTGCTCTCTTTGCATCAAATAAATAAATAAAATCTTTAAAAAAATAAAATTTAGGAACTTAAGGGCTCCATGGAGCTCAAACTCTGTCTAGGAGAAGGTATAACTGCTTTGATGAGGTCTCTTTGAACTCAGAGAGGTGTCCCATTGGTTTAGAACCTAGACTTTGGAAGTGGCCCCCAGGAGTTTCTCACTCTAAAGCTAGTCCACATTCAGCTTCCAGCAATTCCTCCAAGTAACCTCTTAAGGGATCCTACCCATTTATACAGCTCTAGTGCTTTTGTTCGAGGTCAGGAGGACACATGGTGATTCGCCCTATGGTCTCAGTTCTCAAAATATTTTTTTCTTGTAAGAACCTGAGTAACAGCTTCTAAGCTCTTCACGTGTTGGAGCTAAAACAAGAAATCAGGACACTCATTATAAAGTGAAAATAAAAGTATTCAGTAGCAAGATAGTAATTGAAATGAGCCAGTAAATCATAGAAGCAAAATAGAATTTACAATGTGGGCAGTTGACACCAGTGATTTACCTGCTTTAGGTTTCAGTCTGTTCATGGCAAAATCAAGAGTACAGACTACTTAATATCAAGTACCCAGTGTTGTTTTGAAAATTCATTTCCTACAACCTTAGAAAAAAATTTTCTGAAAGATGTTAAATGGAGAATTTTATAAAGATTTGTGTGGTTTTTTTCCTGAATTGTATTTAGCACTCACCTTCACAGCGTTTTATTACACTTTATTTTAAAATCTTTATTTCCCATTATGTCTTTATATCAAAGTAATTAAAATATTCAGTGTGCTTAACGTACTATATTTTCAGTTCTTAGATTCATTGCTTTACCTTGACTTTTCAGCAAAATAACTTTCAATGTAAAAAAATCTCATGCTTAAAATAAACTCAATCTGAACAAATAACGTTAACAGAATTCTATAAGTATAGTGATTCCCATCACAACTCTTACCTTTTCACTTTAGGTAAAGAATTAGAAGTAATTACTTAAGTGTTCTTCTCTAAATATCTAAAGATTTAGTGCTGATTGTTTTATCTTTTATGCAATAAGGAAAAAATGAATTCCCTTTGAAGAATAAGTTTTAGTGAAAATTCAAATTAAGTTTCAGAAATGTAAATTTAAATTAAAAATCAGAGTGAAACCTGATGCAAATGTGTCTTGAAGAAAAACATGGTGCTTTATTTGACACAGATGACTGTACTTTGATATAAAAACAACTTTGAGAATTACTTATCACTTATGTGTTATGATGTAACGGATGTCAGATGTGGCTTAGTATTACAGACTTACTCCTGTCCCTAATTCTAGTATTTCTTGTATTTCCTTCCTAACATTATGCTTCTAATAAAAACAATGAATCCTTAATAATAAAATACTTACATAAATAGCAATGTGTTTACATTGCTTTAGTTTTCATTGGTTTGTTGTTGTTGTTATTGTTGTTTAATTCTAGAGCTGATCAGATCTACAAGATGGAATGTTCTCGCCCTCTCTGGTATTACTGAAGGGACAGTTTTCTCCCCGATGGTTCACTGATTTACACTGTTTTCCTTCCACCTAAGTTTATAAGCAATTATGAATATTTTTGTGGGCTCCGTTTTTAAAGAAAGGATTCTTTGCTTCACAATTCAACTGAATCTACTTTGTTTTGTTTCTGTAGTAATCTGGTACAGAAAGATGAGAGGTTATAGATTTTGAGGCCTAATGGTCCAATGAGTGACCACTGAGCTACTTACTGCATATCTCCCAGAAACCTAATTAGGTTATTAATATAGTCCTAGAATTTTTGGGGTCACATTATCTGCACCAGGTAGTTAGATTGTTGCATTACACAGTTTAAACCACCTCAAGTATCGTATAGTTTGCTTGCATGTAAAAGACATAGGCCATATTTTTTTAGTTTGTTTTATCAGTCTCTCCAACTCTGGAGAGAAAGGCTTTTGGTGCAGAGACCATGGTGGAACTCTGGGTCCCTTTTGGGGCCAGTTACTTTTACACTGTTTCTAATTCTAGTGAATTCAATCAACCACTGTAAATTTTCAGCATTGTGAACCATCAGAGAACTGGGTAAGTCAGACTAAAATTCCATTATCACAAGGAGAATGAGTTTCAAAAGTTTTCATTCTGGTGAAATAGAGAAGTGTCTCGGGTTTGTGATGTGTCTTACATGATCTTAGGCAAGGGCAGCTCCTTCTGATAAGCTGTGTGAGACAAGGTGTTGAAATTCAGAAAAATTATGCAAGGTCTCCTCCAGAAAATAAGTAGCTTAATCTCAAAATCTATAATATGCTTACACTGTACATAATTTAACAGGGATGTAGTATAAAGTATAATTTGCTCCTTTTTGCATTTCCAGTTGATTTCATGAATATATAAGGGACGGGGAACAAATTAAGCTCATGCAGAGTGTCTACATCTTAACCTACAGGTGGTGCCAGGTGTCACAATGTATGTATACCCATCCATAACTTATGGCATCTTTTTGAACAGTAAACTCAGATACAAAAATAACTTAGATATTTAGATGATGGCATTTGATGAAAAAGTGAGTACCTGTTTCAGTATAAACCTTTAAAATGGCATCATCTCACTCAAGTTGAAAAACTATGTTTTGGGCAGCCCGGGTGGCTCAGCGATTTAGCACCGCCTTCCACCCAGGGTGTGATCCTGGAGACCTGGGTTCGAGTCCCACATCGGGCTCCCTGCATGGAGCCTGCTTCTCCCTCTGCCTGTGTCTCTGCCTCTCTCTCTCTCTCTCTCTCTCTGTGTGTCTTTTGTGAATAAATAAATTTAAAAAAGAGAGAAAAACTATGTTTTCTTTTTACTCTGGTTAGAATATGTAAAATTAGTTATATTTCTGAACATGGGATCCTAAAATTAACATGCTCCTTTTCTGTCTAGAAATCAAACAGAAAACAAAACACAATTTAACTAAACAAAATAAAATACCTAGATAAATATATACATATAAATATCCCACAAAATATTAAAGCAGTAGTAGTGTTGAAAGCACGCAGAAGTTTAAAATAAGAAGTCATGGAAAGGGGATTTGGTGGTAGCCCACTATCTGTGTTTTGTTTTGTTTTGATTTTTGTGTTCAGAACAAATGTCATTATGATGTGTTGATTCCTGAGATGGACATTAAATCCCCTGTTTGGAATAGAAGGAACAGGGTTATACCTGGAGTTTCTTGGATCCAGCTCGGCTCCTAGGAGTAATAAACCAGGAATCACACATATATCCATGTATGTATAAGAACTCTGTCTCTTGAAAGCAGAAAATAAGAGAGTATTTACATTGCAAACAATCCCTAGGTGCTCAGCTGCTGGTGCCCTTTATCTGGGAAGAAACTTTTGAAAGCTAATTTTAATCATACCTTAGCCTAGATTATAAGAAAAATTTTAAGGTGGCTTGAAATAATGTGCTGATCCCTCCCCCAGTGGACATCTTCCTACCAGCCGGTTAAAAGCCAAGTGATCATGCAATGATGAGGCATTAAAAAGGAAACAGTACAAGGTCTAGACAAAGAAGATAGTCCAACAAAAGAAATAAGTATATGGCAGAAAAAGTTTCCCCAGACAGGAAGAAAATGCAATTTTACAGAGTAGATTAAACGTGAGGTAAACTTTGCCATGAATTAAATTTATATAATTAAGTAATTGCTTCTATGATAGCAGATACAAGGAATACCTTCAAGAGCCCAGGAAAGAGATTGAGAGAAAACAGATGAGGATGATGATAATGATGGTAATCATCATCATTATCAAATCTTACTAACACATTTAACAATTACTTCAGGAAATCTTAATTGTGGTTTAAACTGATTAGTGCCTCATAACAAGTTAGGAGATAAGTGCTACTATCATCCACTTTTTTCTTTTTTTTTTGATGAGGAAACAGAGGGATATAAGAGATTTAAAAAGGTGGTCCAAAACTGAATAATGAAATATAAATGAGAGTCCAGAAACAGACCCATGTATATGTAATCTCCAGATTTGGAGATTTTGGAGAGTCAACATTGGTGTGTAATAGGAAAGGATGTGTTGTTGTTATTTAAATAAATAATGATGGGGATCCCTGGGGGGCTCAGTGGTCTAGCGCTGCCTTCAGCCCAGGGCGTGATCCTGGAGACCCGGGATCGAGTCCCACGTGGGGCTCCCTGCATGGAGCCTGCTTCTCCCTCTGCCTGTGCCTCTGCCCCACCTCCTCTATCATAAATAAATAAATAAATAAATAAATAAATAAATAAATAAATCTTTAAAAAAATAAATGATGATGAGTCAATTGGATAGCCATATGAAAAAAATAAATAAATGTATCCGGATTCCTGTATCATATTATGTATTAGAGTTCTCCAGAGAAACAGGACCGATAGGATATATATTCACACACACACGCACACACACAAAAGGAAATTTATTTTGAAGAAATGACTCACACAGTTAAGGAGGCTGATAAGTCCCCAAGCTGGAGACCCAGGAAAGCCAGAGATAAGTCAGCTGGATTCCAGAGCCTGAGAACCAAGGGAGGAGGTGATGCACTTCTCAACTGAGAGCAGCAGAAGACACGACGGATTGTCCTGTCAATCAGTAAACAATGTGCGGGAAGTATTTTGTTAGCAGCGTTCATCATTTAATAAAAAAAAAAAATATTGGTAAAAAGGTGACATTTGGAATAAGACTGTGTTTTATTTTGGAAAATTGGATTATATAAGATGAAATGAAAAAACAGAAGGTTAAGAGGTAGTACTTGAAACAACAGCAGTCAGTGCTCAGTAAGGGAGGAAAAAGAAGCGGGTTCCTCTGCCTTTTGTTTTATTCAGGCCTTCAAAGGATAGGATGATGCCCCTCCACAGGGCAGGGCAAACTCCTGGGTCCTACAATTCAAATGCTACTCTTATCCTGCAGACCCAGATATAATGTTGAGCAAGTTTGTTGTCAAAAGACAGTAATGTTACATTATCAGGAAACACCTTCCTGATCATGTATATAGGGGCTGTTGGCTTGGAGGGCTAGAAATGGAACAGGAAGGCATCTTAAGCTCAGCTATTAGTGTTTTCTAATCCAATCACTAGGCTGATTATTCTCTCACAAATAGCGTGTTGGAAAAATATATTGTCAAGATTAATCACGCTAGGTAAGCTTACTGAATTAATACAAATTACCTTTACCAAAGCTTAATATCTTTACTTATGCCTTAAATATTACTAAATTTCTGAATGCGAAGGTAACTTCATGATTTAGATGTCATGTAGCTTGGAGGTTTTACAACATTCTGTACCACTTGCAACTAATAAAGAAGTTTCACCTATTGATTCTACTTCATTTGCTATGTATGGTAGTTGTTGTTATTCAGTGTAAGATAGGATAACATTTCCTTTTTTCCTTTTTAATTTCAAATTGGCCAAGTTAAAAATAAATGTTTGCTAATATACTCTATCACTATAAAATGACTAAGCTGCCACATTCAAATACATTTTTATATCAGTATTTCCTACATGATACTTTGGGATATATTTGAATGTTCTATAAAATATGTATCATAAAATGATTTTTAATATAAAATATCAACTAATCATTTGTGTTCCTCTCTTGACAAAATTTCCTTTGCAGGGAAATAACCATAGAGAAAAATATGTCTATAACAGTACATATCTGTGTATCATGAAGCAGTGCATTAAAAAAAATAATAATAAAAATAGTACTATTTTCTAAAGAAAAAAATGAATAGGTGTTGACTGAAGTCAATTTATAAATTTTCAAAGAATTAGTATTTTATTACTTGCACAGTCACTCGGTGACACCTTTTTTTTTAAGGTTTGATTTATTTATTTCAGAGAGAGGAGGAGGGGCAGAGGGAGATGGAGGGGGAGAGGAAAGGCCCCCAAGTGGACTCCATGCTGAGCTCAAAGCCACCCAGGAGCTCTAGAAGGGGGTCCTAGTAGGGCTCCTGATGGCCTCCACTCACCACTCCATGCAGGGCTGGATCTCAGGACCCTGAGGTCATGACCTGAGCCGAAACCCAGTCAGGAGCTTAACAGACTGATCTTCCCAGGGATCCCATTCAATGACACCTTTTTAAAAAGTTATTGAATTAAGAATTTCAGTACAATATATCTGTCATCCAATCATGTATGTATATAAATGTACATTACTAATCACTGGATCTAAAAGTTTTTTACCCAAGAAGCCTAGTTGATTATGGTATAAATCTCTTCCAACTCACAAACCTCTAAAAAGGGAGACGTGGGTCCCTCAGCAAGTGGGATATGGAAGAAACCCATTAAAGCACAATATACTTTATGCTGATATATAGATGTGATCTATTCCCTTCTTTATAAGGACTTATCTGAAAAAGAGAAATCTCTTGTTTGGGGCTGATTATTCTCCTTCTGGCACCACCCAAATTACCAGAAGTATGCAGAAGAACTACTGATTGGGAATTATATCTCTACAAATGACTACTTTCATGATAAATACCATAGGAAAAAATTGTGGCATATTATAAAATTATGTTGTGGTGATACACACTTTATACAAAATAATAGTCGTGCATAATTAAACAGGAACAGTTTTTACCCAGGAGATGAATTAGGGTTTTAGGATACAGGAAAGAAAAAAAACAAAACAAACAAACAAACAAAAAAAACAAAAAAAAACATAGTGATAAAAAAATTAAGTTAAAAAATAAATCATTTGAAATCATTTATTTCACAGGAAGATACACATTTAGCATTTCTGCTGTACGAAGCATTTTTGGTGACAGTCTTGCCACCATTGTGATTTGTGTAAAAAAAAGTTAGGTTTGTTTCATTAAGAGCAGTGCAGTGAGAAATTGGGAAGAGCTGATGCTATATAAGCACATTTTTATTAAAGTTACTAACTTGAGAATTTTATTAGCATCACAAGAGAAATTAAGAGTGGGATGAACATTAATATAGCAAGGTAAGCATAGAAGAACATTTGCAAAACAAAAACCACTTCAAAGTTGAACTTAAACTTCTTGGGTCTATTTCTAGTTTACTTTAAAAAGATTTTTGTGGCATTTTTCTAAGCAACTTTGTCAGGAGACTGACACTGTAATTTAAGCTTAATGATAACATTTTTAAATTTTGAATTATAAATTCATTTGTACAATACCTTTTCTGGGCAAAATATTTTACTGGTGCTTCCTCTAACATAACAATACCATAGTATTACTGTAACTTACGAGTGAACATTAACAAAGAACATATACCAGCAATTTAGTTAATATTTGAATTTTATTGAAAACATTTTTTATTTCCCCGGGTTTGGGGATCTTTCACAAATATTAAATTCCCTGTAAATTATTTAAATATATAACCTTCCTTTTATTATTTAACATTCTTTTTGGGGAAAATGAACTTTTCCATTTCTTTAGAAACTTTGAAAAAGAAGGTGAAAGAAAAATAGACATTGAAATCATAAACACAAACAAAACACAGGAACTGGTTCATTCTATTAAATAATTTTCAATCTGTTCTGAAACACAGAATTTTTATACTATTAGAGTTATTAGAATATTCATCATTTTTACATTTTATTCATATGCTAAAAGCTGGTCAGTTGTGAGTTTTTTTTCTGATATTATCCCTCCATGAAATAGCTTACTTTTTCAACTATATTAATGAAAAAAAAAAGCACTAAATAGCCATGATTTTCAGATATCATATTGGGGTTTTTTTAAGATAAAGAAAAAACTAATTTTGTGCTCTTGTAAATTTATGGCCTTGTTAATTAAAAGTCTCCTGGTTGTAGAAACTATAATAAAATTCAGAGGCTCTGATGACAGATGCCTTTTAATCAGAATACCTTGGTCTTTGAGGTTGCTTTGTGACTATTATATAAATCCAAATGGGATTTTTAAAATGTCATTAAATGTAATCAAATGTGAAGAATTATTAGTTGAGATGCTAATGTTCATGATTTATATGAAAAAGTGTTTGAATTTCAGTACTACCAAGTGTGCTATGTTATTTTGAATTCTGGTTATCAGATGACCAATTGTTAATGATTCCTTAGGGCTATGATTATTTATTTCTCTGCTGGGAAAGGATACACAGTGGACAATTTCACGGTAAAATATAAAACATGAGATGGAACCATGTTTCATTCGAAAATGTTATATGATCAGAGAGCATAGATTTCTTAAATGTGATTTTAGTTTTTTAATGTTTATATTATGGAGGGTCAGTGAAAAAGTTCTTATACCTAAAATGAATGGATCTATAATCAACAAATTTTACCAAATTTATATATATATATATTTTTTTTAATTTTTGTTTTTTTGTTTTACAGAGAGAGAGTGTGAGTGGGGAGGAAGGGCAGAAGGAGAGAGAGAGAGAGAGAGAGAGTCTCAAGCAGGGAGATTCCCCAATGAGCAAGGTGCCCCATGCAAGGCTGGATCCCAGGACCTTGAGATCATGACCTGAACCAAAATCAAGAGTCAAATGATTAACCAACTGAGCCACCCAGGCGCCCCTTACCTAAATTTTTATAAGGTAACTAATTACAGTTTTAATTTTATTTGTCCATTTATGTTTTTTTTTTCTTTTTTAAAGATGTGATCTGTTTATTTGTGAGAGGCAGAGGGACACGTGCACAAGTGGTGGGGAGAGGCAGAGAGAGAAGCAGACAACCCACTGAGCAGGGAGCCTGATGCAGGGCTCAATCCCAGGCCTCAATTCCGGGACCCTGATACCATGACCTGAGCTGAAGGCAGGTGCGTCACCCACTGAGTTACCCAGGTGCCCCTGCTTCTAGTTTTGATATAAGTTTCCTTTAGATAAGGTTCTGAGAAGAGATTTTGTACTTCTTGAAATAAGTATTATGACCTCAGATCTTTGAGTATGACAATTGTCTCTTGATAAGATTTACAAGGATTGACAGTGCTAAAAATACAAACTGTTGTAATAACTTGGCACACAAATTCTTTATTTGAGGCCATCTTAAATTGACATCTCCTATTCTGAAAACTTTTTTTTTTTTTTTTTTAATCTGACTGAGCTGAAAGAACATGGACTTGGAGCCTTTGGGAAGTATTAAATAATATTACTACTCTTTTCAGGTCATGATTCAGCACTGATAGCAAGCCATTCCTTCAGGAAATGGTTTTTACTGGGTAGTTCCCTAGCAACAAAGGCCATAGCAACACCAAAGGAGGCATCAGTAATGCAGACTCTCTCAGGGAATTTTGATTGACATTATAGAACCTGCATTGCCTGTAGGAGTAGGACTCCTAACAGTGGCTGTGACCTTTATCATCTTCTTTTTTTATTTTTCTTTGAAGTCATTACAGCTGTTTTTCCACTGAGTTGTAAACCATGCCAGTGGGATCCTGAGACAAGATTTTTTTTTCCCGGGATATAGAAAACAGGAAACAGATGTACAGCAAAATGCAGACATAAGATTTTGTTGGTTCTTATAAGCAAAGGACTTGATAGAGAATTATATGCTGCCCTAGAACCTTTTGGGTTGATTTTTTTTTTTCTAATCAAGAGAATATGCTAGGCAATAGAATTCACATACATAGTTCATATAAGTTACAGGAAATAATCAGTTGATTAAGAGATTGATTAAGATTGATTGGCAGCTGATGGAATCTTACTGTAAAATATATGTTTCTGTGGCTTATGATGGAAAATGAAAACATTGCTTGAAAGTTAAATTGATTAAGTCAATTCCAGGACTCACTTTAAGGTAAATATGTAGCATTTTACTTTTGCTTTAGATTAAGAACAAAGCCACAGTGTTCTCTATGATTACAAATTTGTCAAGCAGAGGCTGTAGTCCTTGTGTGGGAAGTGGCCTTGTGTTTATCCACAATATTATCCATTTGGGATAAGCATTTTAATATAATTCAAGTTCACTTTCTTTTTCAGTTGAAAGCAATAATCTCAGTTCCTTCTATGAATGGTGGTGCACATATTTTTATTTGTAGCAGAGATTTGTGGGTGATTGACTCCACACAATCTCCGCTATTGGCTTCAATATTGAGGTTGAAAATGGGAGTGATGGCAACCCCAACCTCCCTTATCATCAGGCAGGACACACATGGCTGATCACTGTGAGCAGAAGTGCGCTCGGGGCTCTTGGAAAACTGTTTGTTTTTCTTGTGAAAAGAAAATGGTTACTATTGGCACAACCACCACCACCACCTCTGCCTTCTCCCCACTCCCATCGTTCTTCCTGCCTGAAGAAGCATCAGCAATCCTGAGTCCGTGAAGCAAAGGTGCAGGGCGGTGCCCAAGTGCTGGCATGGTTGAGCAGCTAAGACAATACCAGCAGTTTCTTCTTTCCTGCTTCCTATTATTAAGAAAGAGAAAAAGATGCAATGTGTTTAAAGGTTCTCAACATTAGCTTTGCTTTGTTGCCAGCTAACTCTACCTTACTGATTCAACATAACTGCTTGGTTTGCATTGAATGATTGCCTTATGGTTTTCTGCCTATGGGTTTATTCTGGGAAACATGGTCGTTTTAAGGAGATACTTTTGGTTTAGTTTTGCTGGTTCAATACACTGTGTGGAGGGTTAGACACTTGGCAAATATAACAAATAACTTGATATTGTTTATTCTACAGCAGGGTTTCTTCACTTCCACACTACTGACATTTTGAGCTGAATAATTCTTTTTTAGGGTGGGAAAAGGGGCTGTCCTGTGCATTTTAGGGTATTTAGGAGAATTATTGGTGTCCACCTATTAGATGCCAGTAGCATCTTCCTCTCAGATAGGACAATCAAAAAGTCTCCAGACCTTCCAAAAGTCCTCTTGGGGGCAAACTCATTCCAGTTGAGAAACAAAATATCTATAAATATTTGGATAAGTAAGATACATTAAAAACGAGGAATTTCACCTTCCTGTTTTTGGTTTTCAGTTGTATTTGGTAAATATTTTCTGTATTGCAGTTACTTTTGCAGCACATATATTTTATTTTGAACTGTGAAATTGCTTTCTATAACATGACATGAAATAAGCTTCAAACAAAACTTGCAAGAAAATGCTGTAGAGTAAGTCTTTTTTTATGTGACATGAAAACCACAGGTGAAGTCTGTTAAAAAGAAAGACTGAAGCAAAGTAGTAAATAATTGTTTGGCATCTGATAGTATTCAGTTGTTTATAAAATTACAAACTGATAGCAATGACCAAGTAGGGAAAGAAGCCTATGAAACAGCTTTTAGAATTTCTATTCCAATAAAGACTGGTACATTGGAAATAACCTGAAGTACATCATCCCAAAGAAGACTTTTAAATCCAAAGAATATTTAAATCCAAAGAATAGTAAGCACTCTACAGGCTATACGTGTGTGTGTGTGTGTGTGTGTGTGTGTGTGTGTGTGCTGCTACTTTACACTCCTAAATAATTTTGTCTACAGGGGACCATAAAACCATTGTGTTCAATTAGATGCTTTGCATTGTCTTTGAGTTGGCTTCTCTGGACAGTCTATATATTTAAATTGTGTTTTAAACAGGAAAATGATTTATTTTTCACCATAGATGCTAGGCTGTGTGTTTTGGTCACAGACAGGCAATAATTCTCAAACCAATTTCACAGATGTTTTACTCTATTTTTATAAAAGCATAAAATACTTAACTGGCAAATAATGATTTACAGTGGCCATTAGTTATTTGTTCTTTATATCATTTAACAATTATTTATCCATTACCTATTTGAAAAATGTAACTACTTCAGAAGCTGGTGTTGCAAAGAATAATAATAAATGATGTTGATCTAAAGACACCTGCTGTCAAGTAAAAATGGATGGTAGATAAAGAGATAATTATAATGCTATGTGGTATTATATGATAATAATACAAGCATTTGTAAAAATTATAAAATAGAAATATGGAAAAAACTAGCTCATTCATTTTTATTGTTTTATTTATTAAAACACATATTTTTAAATTAATTGTGAAAAGCATTCAGAGCTCAGAACAAAATGTGTACAATCATTCAGAGACGTTCTAAAGTGAAGCCATAAAAATTAGCAAGATTTGGGGAAAAAGAAGTCACTTTTAATAAATCACATAAGCAGATAAGATTAACCATAGAAGATGGTTAACTGACACTTATTTCAATATTATTATTATGCAGATTTGTGGTTTTAAAGCAATTAAAATCAATGTAACTCAGAGCAGTGGTCAACTTCTTTCTGTATTTTAATCCATTATCATCAAGGGGAAACTTTTGAGGATAAATGAAATGATTAATTTAATATTGAAATCAAATTACTATTAATTAATATTCAATTAATTAAATTCTAATGGAATTTGTCTCAAGACAGAAATAGGCAAATACAAAGATGATCAGACAGGAGTAAGTTTTACCCATTTTAGCTGCTATTAATCACAATTAACTTTCTACATTGATTGTTTATCTTTGTGGATAAAGCAGGTTGGCTCTACTGCTATGGACTAGAAGGTCCTCATTGTTGGGGGACCATTGGAACCACAGCTTTTTTCTTTTCCTCTATTTTTAAATTAGTGTACTTTGTATTGACTTCAGAAAGCATGAAGTGTTTGTTCTTCATTCTTTAGGTATTATTCCAGATAGCATTTGGTGCTCCACCCATAATACCCCTTTACAATTCTTTAGTCTAGTGTGTGCCACATTTGGAGGACGAATATACCAATTTTCTCCTTCAGGGTAGCATGATGCTAAGGCATCTTTTACGTGTCTCCCAAATGTTCGTATTAAGTCAGGCTTCAGATGCATATAGTAGTAATCTGCTAATATACCTTTCGTTGTCTTCCTTCCATTCCCCAACTCACTTTGCGTCATCCCCACCAGTGCTTTCTGGGATCTCTATCCAGATAAACTCTGACTCAGGAGCCTGGTTTTATAAGAATACATATTTATTATTCTATAAAGAAATAGAGGCAATTTATTAAACTCAGATTCTATTATTTCTTTGTGCACATAACTATCAACTATGATTTATAAAGTGATATTGAGTGATGATTGTGGATCTTACACTCTGAGGTAAACATAATGACCGTAGGAATAATAGTAAAATACATGCTTAAAGTTAGTGCAAAGCAACATATTAAAATGTTGTAAGTGGTAAAAATAAGTGCTTATAAAAAAGGGGAAAGTTCTGGGTGGGAGTTATCAGGAAATCAGAGAAAACATTAGTCCATTGTTTATCCAACATGTGTTTAGTGTCTCATATGTAGCAGGCACAAAACTAGACGATGTGAATAAAAAATTGATTACACAGGTCATGGTCCTGGGGTCCTGGGATTGAGTCCTGCATTGGGCTCCCCTCAGGGAGCCTGCTTCCCCCTCTACCTGTGTCTCTGTGTCTCCCACAAATAAATAAAATATTAAAAAAATAAAAATAATAAAAAATGAATAGATATATTTTTATACTTCGTTTGACAGAAATCATTCACTTGATAACTTAAAGAAAAAGAGGCAGTGCAGAGACATAATTAAGGGAGAAAGTAATTTTAGAATCTATCAAAATAAAAATTGCAGCATTTCATTTTTGAAATACAACTAGTGTTGCAATGACTTTTATTTATTTATTTATTTATTTATTTATTTATTTATTTATTTATTTTGCAATGACTTTTAAACTGATAAGTCAAAAGATATGCTCATGGGCAGCCAGGGTGGCTCAGCGGTTTAGCACTGCCTTCAACCTAGGGCCTGATCCTGGAGACCCCAGATCGAGTCCCACGTCGGGCTCCCTGCATGGAGCCTGCTTCTCCCTCTGCCTGTGTCTCTGCCTCTCTCTCTCTCTCTCCCTGTGTTTCTCATAATAAATGAATAAAAACTTTAAAAAAATTTAAAAAGATATGCTCATATGTTCAAAGTGTCAAATAAATGCAGAGGATAAAATTTGTAGTTTTCTTGGGGGGAAGGATAAAAAGAATGTAGATCCTAGATGCTTTATCATCACTGATCACATAAACCTTCAGAAATTACAGCTAACACAAGACGCTCTCTAGTGAATTTTACAGCTGAATTGACTAATTGACTTGTCCTCTAAGAAAGATAATTAAAATTTGAAAGAAAGAGAGGTAGCTGAATGTAAAACAAAGTTGGCATCAACAGCTCAGGAGTCACTAGTATGATAATAATGGACTACTAGAATTTCATATGATTTTAATTAAGCATTATGAATATAGTACCATTTAGAGCATGTTGCATGTATCTGGTCAAGTGATTTGAAACCTGAAGATTCAATCAAAGATATTGGATGCATTTCATTAAGTCTGCTACAATATTTCTAGATCTCCCAGTTCTTAGACCCATCAAAATGGAGCACATTGAATCAGAACTACTAAATCTTTTAGTGACGTTTGATTTCTTTGCATGATTTGGACAATACTTATTATATACCTGTAGTAGGGTTTCTTCGAATAGGAAGTAATGCCGGCTGTTCTTTTGTTGTGAACTTTGGCTTCCTCATCTTGGAAATGCTGATGTTAGGGCCTATCAAAGTTACTTTTCTTTTCTTTCTTTCTTTCTTTCTTTCTTTCTTTCTTTCTTTCTTTCTTCTTTCTTTCTTTCTTTCTTCTTTCTTTTTCTTTCTTTCTTTCTTTTTTCTTTCTTTTTTCCTCTCTTTCTGTAATATCACAGTAAACATAGAGTTTACTAGATACCTAGAGTTCGTCCTTTGTTTTGTTAAGATTTTATTTATTTATTTATGAGAGATACACCGAGAGAGGTAGAGACACAGGCAGAGGGAGAAGCAGGCTCCACGGAGGGTGCCCAATGTGGGACTTGATCTCAGGACTCCGGGATCACGCCCTGGGCTGAAGGCAGGTGCCTAACTGCTGAGCCACCCAGGGATCCCCCTAGACTTCTTTATTGAAAATTAGACATGATTTAAAATCAGAAATCTTTAAAAAAAATAAAAAATAAAATCAGAAAAGGCTCTAAGCTGCAACATAGTAGTAAAAAGAATGTTGTTGAGTCTCACTATAGCTGTATTTTCTGGCATTTAATATCTTTGAAAAGTTTCATTATTTAACCAGAAATACTCTAAAATATTTAGTGGAAAAAAATCTCACTATAATTCAAGGTATTATGATTGAAAGAAATTTTTAATCATCTACACTGACCTCATCTAATTCTATATCCCTTTTCCTTGGTAGTTCCTTTTTATTTATTGATAGGCATCATCTAGGCAGAATATTTACCTCAGAATAAAGAGAAATTGCATACAATAGGGGAGATGACAGCATTTAAAATATTTATAATGTCCTCAGTTGCTGTGCAATATTTTTAAATGACCCGTGTTTTTGGTTTTAAGTATTGTGACATACGTTGACACAATTTGAGGTCTAGAATGTGATGTTTTTGCATAATGGTGCCACCCCATGAACCCTAAGAGAGGCAAAATGGGTTCCAGAAAGAATAAGTGCTATGTATTAAATTCATCAAAAATTATTTTCTGTAAGATCAATTCTCTCAGAAGACTTCTGAGATCTTTGCATTTCAATGTCAAATCATGCTGCTAACTGCAAGGTTTGTGTGGGCATTTGGGAATTGAAACGAACAACTCAAGTGGGTAAGCATTTAGCCTCAATATGGACCGATAATAACTCCAACTATAAAAAGTAAGTGGAGGGAACCCCTGCATACTTTTTGTTTCTAATGGAATGGTTGAGTGACAGGATTGCACATTGTCACAATAACACAAATGCTGCCCTATACTCATTGACCTTAATCCAAACACTCCATAATGAACCTACTTTTCAGAACGTTGATTATACCATTAGTTATATTTGAAGGTTGTTAGTTTAAATCCCGTTGATTGCCTTTAGATGTGCTGCTTAGCTTTCTGATAGTACACATTTTTTTTTACTCCGTAGGAGTTCTTTATTAAGGTAAAAAATCATTCAGTTTTTTTCTGCTCTCCAATCAGGACCAATCAATATCCCTAAGACTGAGAAAGGAAAACAAGATTACAGTGCTGCATATTTCAGGTTGTCTTATGGTGTGTGTGTGTGTGTGTGTGTGTGCACGAGCGTGTATACAGAAAGAGAGAGTGAGAGAGAAAAAGAGAATACGGCCAATTAAGTCCATAAATTATATCGTGATTATGGTTCTAAGAAGTAATGTATGCTTTAGGAAAAATACTTCAATATAGCGTAAAAATGGAATCAATAGTTGACTTTTTACTTATTTTAGACAGTTCAGTTTTTCCCAACGTTTTAAATTGAAATTTTTCTATACCTACAAAAATGTTGGAGGAATAGTACCATTGAACACTTGTACCTTTCACGTAGTTCACAAATTGTTAACAATTTGTCAGATTTTTTGCTGCATTTCATGTTTATCTCTCTGTTTTCTTTCCTTAGTAAAAAAAAATTGAGATTAAGTTGCAGATCTCATTATATTTCTCCACTAAAATTTGAATACATTTCTCCATTACCACAATACCATGGTCACTCTTCCCAAATTTAAGAATGATAAATAAATAAATAAATAAATACACACACACATACGTATGTATGTATGATATATATATTTATATAATCGTTCAGTATATGGTTAATATATATGTCTATATTCATTTTTTTCTTTTTCTAATGTCTTTCATGACATTAACAATATTAAAGAATCTAGGTCAGTTGCCTTACAGAAAGTAGCATATTTCATCTTACTTGATTGTTTCAACATTAAATTCAGAATACACACTCACACACACACACACACACACACACACACAAATGCATTTTGCAAGACTATTCTAAACAAGGTGTTTTGTGTTTTCCATTGCATCATATTAGAAGGCACACGAATGTCAGATGGTTCCTGTTACCAGCAACGCTAAATTTTGATTACTTGGTTAA
Organism: Canis aureus; assembly: GCF_053574225.1. Classification (NCBI taxonomy): domain Eukaryota; kingdom Metazoa; phylum Chordata; class Mammalia; order Carnivora; family Canidae; genus Canis; species Canis aureus. The sequence continues at coordinate 28,323,729 of NC_135645.1, forward strand.
GGTGATATCCACAAGTCTCTCCATTTCAAAGATATAATTTTACTCTTATAATTAATATGTCATCCATTGGGGGTGATATTACTAAATCATTTCATCTAGGTTTTAACATTTATTTGCATAGAACTATTCAAATTAATTTCTTTATTCCACATATAAATTTAATTATCAAAAATTATCTAACATCATGAATTTTCACATCATTCCCTTATATGTTCCTAATAAATTCTGACATGTAGCTTCCTTTTTATCTATATCTATATATAGATATAGATATAGATATAGATATAGATATATATTTAGGAATTCTTCTATCTCGTTTATGTTTAATGTTTGTTCCAGTCACTTAGTAAAGAGATCATAAATTTCAAATAGGAAGACTTTTGTTGTTATTATTAACATTATTTCATGGCTTCATGATCACAGAAATGTTATTTTTATTGTTTGAAATTTGTGGAATTAATTAGGTTTTTCTTTGTTGACCCAATGCCTACTCAGTTTTCAGGAGTGATCCATGTATGACTGAATGAAACAAAGGAAATGAAAGTACACAGATTAAGATGGAGCAAGTGAGCAAGGAAGTATATGTGTATACGAGACATTTACTATCTCCCTTCCATGAAGAGGAATGTTTGTAGAGATGAGATTCATAAGGGTCTAAGAATCCATCCTTTCCTCACGAATTTCTTATGGGGTTTTGAAACAAAATCTCCGTGTGGTATCTTGGCATGATTCATCTAAAGCTCATTAAAGGCACTTAGTTCATGTGACAAAGTTTTGTCCTAGGTCTGATGGGCCAATCTTTACAATAGGGAGTAATAGCTGAAACCCAAGACTATTTAGTGCCTACCTCAGGCCAGATTTGTGCAGGTGGCAGATTTTTGTCATAAAAATTGAGGAATATTAAGGTAATACTTAAGTATTAAATTGGTGAGATTAAATATTTCTGTAGTCTCAAACATCTTGGCTTAAAAATATTTAAGATTGTTTCTATGGTAGAAAAGAAAACAAATGAATATTTCAGAGACTGGAAGAATAGTGAGGGGGTAACAACAGACATTGATCAAAATAATGTATTCTTGGTAACCAAATATTTCAGTAATTTTTTTCTGAAATAGCTTTACTATGGCATCATCAAGTAATCTGGCTTCTCAAAACTGGATTTATAATAGTTTTTAAAATGACAATGTTTAATAAAGCCACTGAGATTGAAAATGAGCAAAAATAGATTGTGTAGCATCATATGGCCATTCAAGCTAATTATTTAGGAATAATGTACTTTGGCAAATGATATGAATGATTTATGCCATATGGCTGCTGAGGGATTCTTTAATATATCAGAACAGCCTATCTTTATGAAGATCACATGCTTTATTGTTAAAAAGTTTTACTGAATTTGTAAATCCATTTTAAATAGTAAGTGTTCCATCTTATAATGTTTTCTTATAAGACAATATAAGCTATTAATACTAAGAATGTAAGTCACACTGTGCCATCATTCATAATGCAAACATAAGAGTATGACAAACTTAAATGAAATTTAATATTAATAAATTAAGTGGAGTAAATATTAATTTAATGTAATTTAAAAGAAACAAATTAATATTGTTTATTCAGGATCCTCACCAGTATTTACCAGACCACAGAGAGTTTTCAAAGAGTCAAATGTTTACACCATCCAAAAACTATTAGGAGATACTGACTGAATTTAGGATAATGGTCTCTAATAATAGGAAAAAATCAAAATAAAATTTCATTTTATCTTTAAATAAAATACACTTATATAGTAATAAAATAAGAGTCTTCAAATTCACCACTACTGGTAACCGTATTTTAGTCAAGGAAAGAGAATTGAAACCTAATCATATAAATTATTCAGGAGAGAAAGTACAATGTTGAAGACCCCATCCTCCTTGGAGCTGGGTAAATTAACCCCTCACTTTAGCATTTCCCAGAGGATATCCAAGGCTCCTTAAGTCTGAAATCCATGTTAGGACGTGACATTATGACATTATTGACAGCACCACTGAGTACAGGATACCCTTACTGAAACTTTGGTCAAAGTTACCCAATGCGGTTCTTCTTTGTCAGTGATTCTGGTCTTTCTGGGGAAATCACCTATTTATTACTTTCCCAAAGCCATGAGATCACAAGAGTAATGATGAGGGTCCTATTCTGAGTACAAAGAAAATAAAAGGACCAGGTGGTGGACTCACTGTCTGCTTGCTCTACCAACGAATTGCAGAGAGGATTTTAGAGGGAGTCAGAAGCATGTGTAACGAACGATGTTAAACTTTGTAGAGTTTGTAAAGAGTCTTCATAGACTGATTGGGAGTTCAGCTTATACTGGGGGACTTTCCATGAGAAACAGGAAATATTGGGGCACCTGGGGGGCTCAGTGGTGGAGCGTCTGCCTTTGGTTCACTTCGTGACCTTGGGGTCCTGGGATCGAGTCCTGCGTCGGTTTCCTGCATGGAGCCTGCTTCTCCCTCTGCTGTGTCTCTGCCTCTCTCTCTGTGTCTCTCATGAATAAATAAATAAAATCTTTAAAAAAAAAATAGGATATATTATTCTCTCTCTTCTGTTGTGGAGAGTAAAAAGAAGACTTAATATCCAAATTCTTACAACAGTATGTACGTAACTTTAAAAAACATATACGTAAAGCAAGAGAAAATATAGGGAATGGGCTTTGGATTCTGCCAATATGGTTCAAGTCTCAGCCTGGTCACTACCTGGAAAATATTGTATTAACTCTACTTGTGTTCTGGCTACACATTGAGCTAATAATTATGAGGTTGTCAAAATTAAAACGCATTATGAGTGTAAAGAACTTAACATATTTCTTGGCATGCATTATGGCCTCAGTATATAGTAACTGATTAAAACTGTAGTTGAGGGGTGTCCGGGTGGCTCAGTGGTGGAGCGTCCCTGCATGGAGCCTGCTTCTCCCTCTGCCTGTGTCTCTGTATGTCTCTCTGTCTCTCTCATGAATAAATTAATAAACCTTTAAAAAAAACAAACTGTAGTTGAATGAGTATATTCATCCTTCAAACCACAGACTTACATTTATTCATTTAATAAGAGAGTCCTCCCAGTGCCACACACTCCCCAGACACGAGGGGATACAGCAGCGGATAGGACAAGCTACCTCTGCTCTATAGAGCTTAGAGTTAACAAACGAGAGACATTTAAAAAATATTAACACAAAATTATATTTGCACAGCCACAGAAAGTCCTGAAAGGAAAAGATTACAAGATGCTCTCCAAGAGGGAATACTAGATCAAATCTGGATAAGTGCTCCAGGACTTCGAGGACCAGATTCATTTGATGTGAACTTATTAATAATTAAGTTTTTCCTGTTCAAGTCCCTGAACAGTGATAAAGTGGCATTTGTGAATCCTTTCTAGGTTAACTTTGTGCTCTAGTACTAGATATTGCATTTCAGGGGCAAATTTTATGTAATATATACTGTGATGGGAGTGAGAGGGTTTTTACAAACTAGCTGGAGTTTGGTTAGGTGTTTATAATCACCAGCTTGGAAGAGATAGGCCTTGGCTTTATGAAAACATTTTGACTTTTGTTACCGTCCTTGTTATTGTGATGTTGTTGACAGTCTTATTGTTGGTAAAGAGTTCAAATGGCCAATTCCCTTGGGAGAGGCTTTAGCAAAAAAGAAAAATAATAATAATAATTAATTTGATCTGCATGATAAAATGATAGAATATTGTGCTTCTAAAATAAGCAAGTGGGGAGGAGAAAAGGACAGAAATTTGAAGACATGGACAATTCAGAGTCCAATTAAAGACTCTTTGGAGATAAGAAAAGAGAAATTTCCTAAGCTGTCCTATGTTTAAATGACCAGTTAAATTTGAAAAACAACGTTATCTGTCTTTTAGCCCAAAGTGGTTTCTGATTATGTGGAGTACTCACCCTTGTGTATCACCAAACTTTCAATAGAGACGATCATAAGAGTATTGTGTATCTCTTATTTGGGGTAATAAAAAGGAAGCTGAGTCCCATACTCAGTTTAGAGTAAGGAAGGATCAAACATACAAAGGAAGCAGGATTGTGGTGAGAAAGGAGGGTAGAGTAACACAGCTCCCCTTCTCTCCTGCCTTCAAGACCTCAAAGACATTAGTAAGGGAGGAAATGAAAATGGGTTCTTAAATAAGTTATTAAGATACTGGATGTAAAGATCACCATGAAAGATTGGAACACATGGGGATACTGGAGTTATAAGTGAATTTAAAAGCACTCACATGTTCTGCATATAATTTATTAATAAAGAATTATTTATGAAAAATATTAAAAACATGTGAGATAAATATTTATATTTAACACCAAAACAAATTTCATTGTCCAGTGGACAGATGTATTAAAACACACACACACACACACACACACACACACACACACTGGCACATGCACTCAGACACATACACACACAAATACAGCCATAAAAATAGGACAGATGTACTCAAGAACATTTGTAAAACTTAAGGCAGTGTGTGAAAATTTCTGCTTGAATTTCACACAGAAACTGCTAAAAAATAGAGTGTAGACCTTGTATGAACCGCATTTTCTACTGTCTCTGATACCTGGGCCCTCCAGACCACAAAAGGTTAACCTAACTCCTACAGACAGCATCAGACTCTCCAGCGGGCGTGCCATTCATACGCAAAGTAAGCCATCCACCGGGCGTTCCTTCTCCTTCCTTCTTTATTGGACTTTCACTTGGGGCCTCTATCCCTGGCCCTAATCTCCTCACAGGGCTGGTCTGAGACAGCTAAAGGCAATCCCCTCACTCTAGAGCCTGGCAAAATTTTTCAAATTTGTTAATCCCGAATCTGATTGGATTGCTTACCCTGCCTTGCCCATTCCTTCCCAGGAAAACCATTATAAAGTCTTTCCCTGGAAATTCCCTACTCTCTCTCAGCCTGTGACTAATACTGGTGTTCTCTTGCAGGGCCCTGCGTGGAGTGGAGCGATCTCCTGCTCCTCCGAACTGTGAGTCATCAATGGCAATCATTTCCTGACCTGCTGGCTTCACCATACCTGAATAATAATAAATCCTACATCCGCAGACAGACCTATCTTAAATAGAATAGTCAAGAAAAGTCAACTTAAGTCCATTATTCCATTCTTATGGATCCATCAGCTGATCTTTATTACTCTTCAAAGCAACACAAAGGAATATATGTAAATAAAGGTGTGAAATCATACATTAAATATCAGTTAAAAGGAAGATAGCTAGGAAAATGTGAAAAGAAAGCCAATCTCCTTTGAATCAATTGGCAATTTAGCATCATTTAAAGAACTAGTGGCCATTTTTCCTAATAAGTGCCCTGGGAGAAAGAATAAAAAATGTGCAAGTGCTGCTCTATATAAAATTAGAGATTAAATTTTAAAGGTTTTTTTTAAAAAATTATTAATTAGTATAGAGTGGAGCAGTTCTGTGAGGAAATGCTAAAGCATAAATCCAATTGGTTCTGGATAGCAAGATATTCAGCAAATGGAAACAGAGCTAATTAAAATGAAAACCATTCCTTGAACAAAGGCACTATGAGATGAAGAAGCACGGCCATTAGCAATGGAAATTAAAAAAGATTTTAGTTATAAACAATTTTTCACTTGACCAAGTATAACTATTGCAAGAAGAATTTATAATATTTGTCATTTTCAAAGATCGGCATTTTAGTCAACAAGCTAATATTAAATCAATCAGCAACAGTAAAAGCAGATTTTATACACTCATATGACATACATAAGAATTCTAAGATCAGGGCATCGATTAGATAAAAAAAACAACAACAACAGAAAACAACAAAACAAAACTCGTTCTGTTTGTCCATTTAACTTGCCTAAAATACTGCCATTTCATGATTGGTTCATGAGGTGGCCACACACTGAGAATGCCTCATCTGTAGCAGAATTACTGAGATGTGGTATTTTTCTATCTAAAGAAGCTATCCTATTAATATTATTGTACAAATAGAGCAATTTCTGCCAGTGATATATTTTAAATACTACAATATTGCTAGAGGGACTTCTCTCATGGAGAGAACTGTATTTTGATGAAGAGTAATGCGTATTTTTAAAATATTGATTACTTCAATTTTTTAAGAATATTTAAATAACAACTAAGAATAAATCATTTCTATTGGTTTCGGGTGTTAAATACATTATTCAAAAGCTAACCCTGATCACAATAAGAATATACTTTAACATTTACTCTGTAGCATTGTACTGTTTATTTGTAATTTACAATTACCAGAGATATATTTTGCATCTCAAAAATCTATAGAAATGATATTAGCTGTGGAGATTACATTCAGAAATCTGGCCTGACGCTTCTAGATTTCGAATTACACCCCCACTATTTAGTAATTACTTTTAGGAAAATTTTCTAACCCAGCTGGATCTAATTTCTAAGTAAGGATTACAGAAGTACCCATCTCTTGGGATTCTTTTTTAGGTTTAAAATGTAAAACACCTCATAGCTAAAGCTGTTTAAACTCTTCTTTTATACTTTGCCACCCCACCCCCACCCCCACCAACGTGGTGTACACAAGCTCAACTTCCAAAGCTACACCTATAGTTCTCTTTGTGGCTTTCAATGGCTAAGCCCTCCTTACTTCCTGCGTGGCATGCTGGGTGTGCTAGTAATCAATCAAACAACCCTCCACGATGACTCACAGAATTGGTGTGTAACTATTCCCCTGTTCTCATTTGTGTTTACCTAAGTACTAGAAAGTCAGTGGAAAAAATCTCTAGTTGTTTATGGTATAAACTGGTTTATGAAAAATCCCTCCTCCCTTCCTTCCCCTGGGTCATTTTCCCCCAAACCTAGATTCACGTGGATTCTCGTCTCATGGTCAGCATGTGGGTGGCCTCGTACTAATACAGTCATTACCAGAAGTGGTCCTAGAAAAAAACAGATCTCCAGCATAAGATTTTGAAATGGAAACAAGAAAGCTACTGCTGTTGATAAGTAGAGAGTTAATAGTATTTATCATGCAATAGCATTGAAATTAGTAAGATTTTCCCAGGTGGAGGAATTAGGGTAGAATACGGGTAACAGGGGGATATATTGGTTCATGCAGTAGCTCTAGTTCTCTGAGTTACATAATACGATTATTTGTTCAGTGTAACCCAAACAGTGAAGACAGGGAATGACTCCTGTTGGCCAACCACCAAGGCAAGACATGAGGTGAAAACCAGAAAGCACGTATGGAGGCTTTTGAAAAGCTAGACTTCTATGATTGGAGACAGACTGGTCTGAACCTTCCACCCATGACTTTAGAGTAGCTTAGTTACAAGGGAGGATGAGATAGACTGGTACTCCTGTGTGAGATCCAAACTCAAACGTACAACTGCCTAGTGGCTGTGTGATGTCTCACTGGCTGACGGTGTTTCCCTGGGGGATGAACACATTTCATTTATTAAAGGAATAAGGAATGGCCTATTGGTGGATGGGGAAGGACAAATAATTAAGACAGTGCTATCAATCCACTGTAGATCTGGATTGAGTGTACATAGGAGATATTTTAAGGGAGATAAGCTCTCTATTGTAATGAATGGTGACAGAACTCCAGGGTCACTGAGGCCCCTTGGCAATACCAGTGAAGCACGGTGGATATGTTCCTCGTGAAGGACACTCCTCACTGTGATTGTGAACAAGAAGCTCTGAATCACGAAGGCCTGTGACAGTGGCTGATAGACCCTAGTATTCCAAAGGCAGTGAAAACTGCCACCAGTGGTGATTTTATGTGACTTGTATAAAGGTCGAGACCTCGTGAACAAAAGGCTGAGCTCAGTGGCTACATTGTGAAGTCATGATCTTCAATCCAGTTTACAGATCTGAGACATTTCCTTAAAATGTGAGAACATGATGATATAGAAGACAAAACCCTTTGATGAGAGACACTTCACTGCCCGAGACTCCAGTTCTCCCCCAATGAGCTGATCAATATTTCCCTCATCCCTCCCCAAAAAGCCTTTTTTTTCTGGAACTGGAGAAATAAAGAGATCTTTTGAGGAATAATGGATACAGTATCACCCTACACTACCCTGGTTCTTCTGTCAATTAATTAATTAATTTCAGACAGAGCCGATTTTACAGCGAGGGAAGTTGTCACCGATAAAGAAGGGCATGATGTAATGACCAAGGGGTCACTTCTCTAAGAAGACATAACAATTCTTAACATGTATGTGCATAACAATAGGGCATCAAACTATGAGAGGCTAAAACTGACTCAAGGAGAAGTAGATGAATCTCTGATCATAGTTGGAGACTGTATAGTTGGAGACTCTCTGAGCTGGACAGACCCAGCAGGGAGAAAATTAGTAAGGACATCGTTGAGCTCAACACCATCACTTAAGCAGATGCACTTTACATCTATATAATACTTTGTCCAAAAACCCCAGAATAATCATTCTTCTCAGGTGTACATGAAATAACTAGACCACATTCTGGGCCATAAAACATGTCTTTTGACATTTTTAAAAATAGAAATCATGCCGTGTCCGCTTTAAGGCCACAAGGGAATTAAACGAAAAATCAGTAACAGAAAAAGAATTGGAAAATCGTGAAATATGTGGCGATTAACAACACACTTCTGTATGACAGAAAAGTCGAAAAAGAAATCTCAAGCGTGATTTAAAAACTAGACTAAATGAAAATGAAAACCCACCTTCTCAAAATTTGTGAGAGGCAGTAAAAGCCGCAACATCTTGAAAAATCATTAACAGGCTGAAGAAAATTTAATTTTGTGGTGGGTCAGAATAACACCTTCAGAGATGTCCCTACCCTATCCTCTGAAACCCGTAACTACATATGATACCTTACTTGGGAAAAGGAACATTGTAGATGACATCAAGTTAATAATTTGGGTTGGGGTGATTCTCCAAGTGGGCCCAATGACACCATGATCATCCCTCTTTGAGGGAAGCAGGAGGGTCAGGGGTGGAGACGTGACACCTAAAGCAAGGGTAAGTGGTGCTTTCTGAAGGTGGAGGAAGGGACCACGAGCCAAGGATGCAGTTGGCTTCTAGCAGCTGGAAAAAGCAAACAGGCTGCCCCGTAGAGTCTCCTGGAAGAACACGGCCCTCAATTCCTTGGGAGAACTATTTAAAACTGCAAAGGGTCATCTTGCAGAGAGAACGCTGATTAGCCCTACAAACTCTGGGTATTCGTAGTTTATATGTCCCCTTGGCATGGTCATTGCTTCACGTGTTCTTATTCAGAAGTGTCCTCCGGGACCTCTCAGTAGCTGAGCTACTGGGCCCTTAGCGATAACAACAGTTCCAACATGCCAACATGTTCCCAATGTCTTTTGTACGGTTTCCAGGTTTTCACAATTCAGTCCCTGACTTCACTCTGACAGATCACCTTTGAACACTCAACTGCCTTGGAAATTCCAACATCCTGATCACTACACCCTAGAGTCAAGGTTCAGCCCTTCCTGCCTTCTGTCCTGTAAGATGGGGGCTTCTTTGGAAGCCACTGGAGCTTCAGGGCAACTCTCAGTCTCTACTAATGGGTTTTCAATTGTGTGATAATGACCCTAAACTCTTCATTACCTTCCTACAGCCTAGTACCACCATCCAGTGCCAGTGTCCTCCCATCTATCACACCCCCTGTGGCTGGCAGGTCATTCACCGGCCAGGAAGACTGACCTCTCAAGTACTAATACCTTGCTGAGTCATTGGCTTGAGCAGGATCCAAGAATAACAACAGGGCCTTGACTTGGAAATGGATGTAGGACGTGAGGAAGCAGAACTCCCACCAGCCCCATCCTCCCAGTTTGTGCCTCTGAACAGCATACTCCCAGGTCCGCCACAGGGAGCTCCAGGCTTCTCAGATTCTTGAGCTAGTTTGGTTTGAGTTGATAAGACTGTGCTCTGTGAATGTGCTTTTTCCCGTAGATATCAGCCAAAGATAGCTCATTTCAAAGCACATAAATACATACCAGTATTTTACCCCTGTGAATGCAGTCATGGACACTAATTTACATAAAGTATAATATTTGTTATTTACTAATCCCCAAATCATGTATTCTTGACTGAAGAGTTACAGCAGAAAAAAAAAAAAAAAAAAAATCCCTGTAATCATGTGCACTTTCTTTCCTGGCTGCTGTATTAAGCTGTTGAGTGGCTCTCCGAAGATCTGGGAATGTTGAAATACTATTGCAGATTTTTTTCCATTTTGTCCAACAGAAAATGGCATAAATAGGCTGTTTTTCATTCTCTTTATTCCATTTACCAAATAATTGTCTTTTTCTTAATCAACCTTCCTTTCGAGCTTTGGTTCATTTTTATTGTGTGAAAAATAAGCAGCAATCCCTTAGACATTGACTGCAGCAGTTTTTATGACTATGCTACGACCCCAACTCTTTAATTTGTTTTGCTTTTAAGCATTTGATGAATGATTCTAAAAGGGTGTTTTTTTCTTCCTATGTATATGTAAAGTATTTCATGCTGTAAAATGTGGTGGCACAGAGGATAGATATCAGCTGTTTCAGGTTTTCCTTTTCTGGGAAAGTGTTTTGCGGTGCTGTCAAATAACTATCCCAGACACATTTCCATGTCACCAGGGCCTAATAATTTGTTGGATTTTAAGAAATTCAAAGGTCTTTATTTTCAGTGACTTGGGCAAAATAAGCTAAAATATATTAGGAAGAAGATTTCCTTTAATTTAAAATTTGGAATTTATGATGTTCCCATTTCTCTTCCCCGATAGGAATTTTTTTTTTCCATCCTAAAATACTTACATAACATGCATGTTTCCATGGCTCTCTTTGGTCTTTCGGTCTCCAAAAAAAGAGAACTAATATAAATCGTAAATATTATTTCCAATAGCAGAGACTTACTGGAGTAAATAGGTTTCAAATGGGTTTTTGAACTTAGAGGGTGGAGTATTAGCAAAATGGAAAAAGTAAGATAAAGTGTAATGGGGCAATGCCAGAAATGTTCAAGGAAAGCTGCGGTGACTCATATTTCTGTGAAATCCAAGGCCTTCAGTGCTGGTGAGTATAGTTGGGGAAAAAAAAATGGAAACATCTAGCAACACAGCTTGCTTAGGAAACCATACATAAGGCGCAGTTGCTGGCATGTAGCAAGTAGAAGGCTAGTGGTGGAAATGTATCCGACAGGATGCCAGCCACTTAGCAGGTGTCTTTTCATTTGATCTTCATGAGAACCCTGTGAGATAAATATCTCCATTTGGAGATTTTCTTTTTTTGTGTTTGAAAGGACTCTTAGAAAAATAAAACTTTGCAACTACAAAATGGCAGAAAAAAAATAATGTAATCGAGTTCTTCTAACATGTTTGTAATGTCTGCCGACTTCCAACTTAGGACTTTTGACCCAATGTGATAGTCAAGTACCGATAGAATTGTATCTGTGTCATGGAAATAGCTCTGGTCCTATTATAGGAAGGGAAAAGGACTTGCAATATTCTAAGCAAGAGATCCTGAGTATGTGAAGCATGACTGGGCAGTGGGTAACATGTTTAGATGTTTTAAAAGATGTAGTCTCTGGGGATTGCTATAATTGAACTATTTGCAAATTTCAAAGAAACATGTAAAAAATAAAAATAAACTGAGACTAGTACTGAGAAAGTGAAAGAGGCTTTTCTATCTGTTTGGGTGGAGTCAGATTATACATAGGGATGTGTCAGGTGGGTGAGTAGAGAGAGAACATTCTAGACCTGAAGCATAGTCAACTCAACAATAAGGAATTCTGATACAGTAAGATTCTATGTTAATCTAATTGCCTTTTTAAGATACTCTTTGATCTGAAATAGTTTATGTTTTAATTTGTTTTATTGAATTTATAACATTTGAGAGGAGGGCTGTGGATATAATATCTGTATCTGGATTAAAAGCAAAGTGCAAACTTTGTGAACATGTGAAAGCCCAGTTTTTTGGGTTTTGTTTTGTTTTGTTTTGTTTTTTTGACATGTTTGCTGTTGTAGCTATTGAAGTCTTGGTGTAATATATATAGAGAAGTATTTTGGACTGGAAAATACAGCTCTATAACATTTCCAACTATTGGCAAAAAAGAGAAAAATCAATTTTAATTTTGTTTTGTGTCTATAAATAGGAAGTATTTGTAAATGTGAAGTTTAACTTGACATTCTCCAAAAGAAAGTTAAGAAAAGTCCAACTTTTCTGAAAGTATTTCCCATGGATACAGCCAATATTATTCTTAGGTTTGAAGTGTTGCTTAAAAGAAAACACATCAAAGAGAATTTTCAAGACCCAAAAGAGAGAAGAAGCAAAGCTTGTGTGAGAGCATTAGGAGAGTGTTGGGTGTAGTGGGAAAAAAAAATAATAATAATAAATAAATAAAATAAAGAAATACAATATCATTAAGTATTATTTTTTCTCTTATTAGTAACATAGGAAACAGTATCTGGTTAAAGAAGAAAAAATAAAAAATAAAATTTAATGTGTAAATATGAAGCAGGATATAATGGATTCCTTAAAAAGAAAAATGACTTCTTCCGGGAAGAAATAGATTTATGAGTGAAATATACCTAGATCATGTATTAACTGAAGTAGTTATCGCGACTATTTTATTTATACTTTATACCCCTTGAATAAAGCTAAATGATAATACCCAAAACTAAGTAACATAATTGTAAACAGGAAAGACAGAGTTGTTTCTATCCGTAATTGCATAATTGCAGTGCTAGCACACTGCTGAACAAAATAGTCATATACCATGAACCATGTCTGGAATCCACAGAACCAGAGCTCGAGGCAAGAGCTCACCTGAGGGGAATTTATTTGGAAGTCAATCACAGGCAGCAGGCCTGCATAACTAGGCAGAGCGAAATAGGGAAGGAGGAAAAGGCAATTAGTAAAAGCCAATAAAGGATTATTATAAAGTTGGCTACCACTGTGGGTAATGGTGTACAATCCTACTGGGAACGTCTGAGTACTCCTACAAAATGCATTTCAGAATTGTCTGCCGAGCAATGAAAGGGAGAATCATTTATCTATTGGCTCTTAACTCTTACTGATTAAGGATTGCCCTGGAGCAGGGGAGGAGGAAATTCATCCTTCTTAGAACCAGTTTAAAAATCCGTGAAGGTCAAGTGAGCTCCAGCAGGTATCCACCTGTCTGGAATCATAGACTTCTCAGGTCATGGGCAAAGTGTGTATGGTACATACTTGAGGTGAGGCAATGAAAGCTCCAAATGGGACAAAGGCCGCACAAAACTGTGTCCTAGAGCTGTGGCTGACATCCGATGAGGGATGAGGCCCAAGCAGATGTGAAGCAATGGGGAAGTGCCCCGGGTCTCTTCATGCCCCTGCAGGGACTATTATCCCTTCCCCAGTTGAATTAAGTCCATCACCAAACCCTTGATGTGGATATCACTAAACTCTACAGGAGACAATGCAGGAGAACTAGTAGGACAAATTCTATTAATTTTGTCCTGTATTCACTCTAGTAGATATTACTTAAAATCGTGTTTTACTTGCATTTTAAAAATTTTATGTTGTAGTTTTTGGTCACAGTTGTATTTGGAATTCCATTATAATTCCTTTGTGTTCCAAATATTGTGTAGAGACATGTATCTTTTCCCAAGAAGAAGACATTTTTTATTTCTAATGTTTTGATTAATTCCTTATTTTAATGTACCGCATATGGATGTATTGTGGCGAGTATGATATCTGGCCTTTGATCTCCGTTGAGTCTTTATTATCTCTTCATAATAGGTAATTTGTTTACAAATACCTCTAACAACCATATTCAAAGTTAACTCTGGTAGCATGCTAGAGTATGAAGATAGATCATAAGCTGGATGTCACGTGAAAGGTCAAGTTAGCCAGATGGTTTATCCACTTAGTAAATCCTAACTGAGGAAAAGGGAGTCTAAGCAACTTGTAAAGGCATTGGAAAAAAAAAATTGGGAGAGAGACTCTCTAGTTGAGGAATTAAAAAAAAAAAAAAATTAAACAAAAGGACTGCAGGTGCCAAACAACTGGAAGCAAAGAAGTGGTTCAGTGTTCAGAAAGCCAAAGGCGTGGCAAGGCAAGAAGAGAGTTGGTCAGAAGCCACATTTTGACGGTGCATCTCAAAACTGCAAGGACAGTGCTGTCTGGAAGGGACCTTTTAGGTTCTAAAAAAGATCACGGTCAGTCTCCAGGCTTGTCCCCCCACCCCCACCCCAGGATCAATGCAAGCTTGAGATCAGGTACCTGATGAGCACCTGTATGCTTGTAGTGAGCCAGACTTTTGCTGAATTAATTGTGATGTTGTCACCTCAAGTAGTTAACACACTTAAATGCTGAAATCTAACTCTGTCTAGTGAAGCTGTAGAATGTTTTGCTACTTTTATATTAATATAGCTCACATTTGGGGAGCACTTATTTTGTTCCACATTTTGTATTTTAATTCTCTCAACAAATGTATGTGTTGGATGATATCTTCCCAGCTTTATAATGCAAAAAAAAAAAAAAAAAAAAAAAAGAAAGAAAGAAAGAAAGAAAGAAAGAAAGAAAGAAAGAAAGAAAAGAAAAAAAGATGCTCAACTCTGTGAAGGAACTTGTCTACATTAAAACAGCTAGAAAGTGTTAGAGGAGGATTTCAACACAGGAAATCTGACTTAGAGCTTGGGTTCACTTTTATGTTGCGTAGATATTTACCGCAATGTCAATAACAAAAAAATGTTATTTTTTGCTGCAATGTGATAAAAAGTTTTTTTTCATATAGATAAAGATACAGATTTTTATTCTGCTACATTTCCAGTACATCAGTTCTATAAGAGAAATAGCTACAATAGTGTGTGCTGGGCATATTAGATATAACTCTCCTTCCTTGATCCTGCTCAGTATTTTCCACGTTTTAGAGATAAGGACATGAGACCCAAAAAATAAATTTCCCAGAGTAACAGTACTATTAAGAAGAATAGGGGGAAAAAATATGTCCACATGCTTTAGCTTTTACTGCTTTGCCAATATGAGAAGAATCTACACTGGATGCAGCTATTCTGGGCATTACCTTTTGTCTCCATGCTCAAGAAGTGCGGTGGAACCACAGACTGGATGCTGGGCAATCATCCAGCAAGACAATGAACATAGAAGAAAGAGCTGCTAAATGCCATTACCAGAGCCATGTTAGAGGAATGAGTCCACTCACATATTTATAAGACTTATCAGCCATGAGCCAATGGGAGTGCGTAGTGTGTGATCCCCAAAAGCATGACAATAGGAAAGGCTTTGACTGAGAATTACATTCTTTCTATCTCCCAGCCTTATGGTTCCCAATGATGTTAAACTGAGGATTTATAAAATACAGAATTTTTTTTTTTGCTCTTTTCCACACTAAAAAGGATAAACTAAACCTATAAATAAAAAGTGGTTGGTTTTTGGCTTGTCTAGTTCCAGCTAAATGGTCTGGGTTACTCAATTAACTATGAGCAAAATGATAATCGTCTTACAGTGATTCAACACAGTGGAACAAATTCTGTTCAATCAAAAGAAACAATTCATCTAGTGGAAACTTTTCTAACTGGCTTTTTTGCTCCAACCTAAAATCCTTTTCACTGCTTCCATCTTGGCTGCTTATGAGACTAGTCAATCCTATCTATATCTTCTACCTGAATGAGACAGCATAGGCTTAAACTGGGCTCAGAAAATATTTTAGGTAAAGAGTTAGGGGGTAAATACTTTTGGCTTTGAGGGTCACACAGTTGCTTTCATGACTACTCCATTCTACTGTTGTAGCCAAGAACAGAGATGATATGTAAGTAGTTGATTATGACTCGGTTCCAACAAAACATTTTGAACACTGAAATTTGGATTTTTGTATAATGTTCACGTGGCATAAAATATTATCCTTTTTTGATTTTTTAAAATTATTAAAGTAAATATAAGAATCATTCTTAGCTTGTGAGTAGTATGAAAGCAGGCTGTTGGCTAGATTTTTGTCCCTAGGTCATCACTGGCTGACCATTGATTTAAAGAATCAAATATAGAGGGGCAGCCCTGGTGGCTCAGTGGTTTAGCAGCGCCTTCAGCCCAGGGCCTGATCCTGGAGACCCAGGATCAAGTTCCAAGTCTGGCCCCTTGCGTGGAGACTGCTTCTCCCTCTGCCTGTGTCTCTGTCTCTCTCTGTGTTTCTTTCATGAATAAATAAATTTAAAAATCTTAAAAAAAAATCAAATATAGAGAACAAAGTGATGGTTACCAGAGGTGAAGGAAGGAAGGGAATGTGTAAGAGTGGTGAAGGAGAGTGGGAGCTTCAGGCTTCCAATAATGGAATGAATAATGAGTATGAAAAATACAGCATGGGGAAACTAGACAATGGTATTGTCAAAGTGCTGTATGGTGACAGATGGTAGCGACACTTGTAAAATAGCATGACATATAGAACTGCTCCTTACACCACTATTTTTACACCTAAAATTAATATAGCATTGCTTGTCAACTATACTTCAAAAATACAATTATATAAAAAAATAAAATTGAAGAAAGGAAACAAATAAGATCTTTTATTCAAAAGGACTAATGCTCAATGTTGTCAGTTGTTACTTTACAATTTGTCAAAGACATTTGAAAATAAGAAACGGGTTTGGTGCAGTTAAGTAACCATAGGAAGGCTAGTTTGACTCTAAGAAAGAGCAAATGTATAGTGTGAGCAAAGTTATATAAGTTATTCGCGTTTCATTGATTGTATCTCTAATGGTTTTTGTAAACTTAAGCAGGTGCATAATGTGTCTGTATCCTTATTAATCTTAGTTGTGAGAATTACACTAGGATTTGATTAGAAAATATTAGAGAAATGGGGAAATTATGAATACCCCATGTATGAACGAAAATTCTGTTTCTATTTTCTATTATATTACATAGAGCTATAAATTGTTTATTTGTGTAATGGATAAAATATTAAGAAATATGTACAATTCTGGAGATAAGGAAGAAAAGAAGCATTATTTCAACTGCAATGGTTATATATATATATATATATATATATATATATATATATATCATAATTTCCATTCTCAGTTACTTCAGCACAATAAGGGAAAGAAAAAATCGACTATGAATATAATAAATAATAAAAATGTATTTGATAAAAGCATCAACATATAATGTGTTTGGAACATCATTATGTCATAAGCAGTGGCAACTAGTTAATTGTGATAATTCATTTAAAAAGATTACGATTCCAAGGAAGTCAGAAAAAGAGCCAAGCCCTCAAGGAAATGGAAAAGTACTCAGAACATAGGATGTAAGCAACTTCTACCTGAAGAACATATTCAAAAGCAAGTATTTAGTGAAGAATTTTTGAATAATGAAAACGCTGACAAAAGATCTTCCTTTTACAGAGTGGAGACATTTAAAATAATGTCTCCCTCAATCCTTTGGGTTTACTTCACTTTGTTCTTACTATTAAGAACCCAGAAGAATTGAAACAAACAAACAACCCACAAATGGATTCTTTTCTGATCTGTTTGAGTGTTTGGGAAAGTAAACAAATCTGTATCTTTGTTAAGTAACCCTTTTCTATCTCACTGATGAGCTGGAACCCTGACACAGTGGAAAGCCAATATCTAAACACCTGGGAATCCTGTTCTCCACTCCCGGGGAATCCAATAATCACATCCTTCTCTTCTAGATGTACTTAAAATAATATGTAACATGGTCAGGAACGTGTGGATGCTGGTTAGGTTGGGGCTTATAGGAGATCTAGGCAGAAAGAAATTCCACCTGTGTTCTAGAGTTCTTTGTTCTCAAAACACATTGCACACCTGAAACTAATATAACACTTGTATATTAACTATACTGGACTTTTAAACATTTTTAAACACAGAAGCTAGCTAGGAAAAAAAAAAACAGTGCATTCTCTGTAACTGTTGGGGCATCCCCTCTGTCAGTTATGAGACACTCTTTTCGGATTTGCTTTAAGAACCAATTTCTACTTAGACATATGTTTCTAAATGGTCTGTGCTAGCAACAAAGGTATTTAAGGAAGAATTTGAGCATCTTCTAGCTCTTAGTTTCACTATTCAAGAAAGTGTCCTAGTGACCTCTTTTAGCTAACCCTCCATGAAATGTAAAGAAAGTCATCCTCCTCCGGTAATGGATGTAAGACCATGAAGTCTATTCTTATTCAAATATATGTGAAATTTGCAAATGGACTTTCACCTAATTCAATGAAATCAGCTTCATTGAAGTTAGATTCTGTTTGGAATCTTCCATTGAATTCTTGAATTCTGTGCCAAATGGCTCTTTGGGACCACATCTGCATTCTTTATTGACAAGGAACACAACCGTGGCATGATACTTTATTTTTAATTAGAAAGGTGGGTGAAGAACTGATCAGGAAAATCCAGGAGGTTTACTCCATTTCTTAAGAACTCTCGGGAGGTATTTGGAACCACAGTTGCCGTTGATCTGTGTCATTTGAGGCTTCTTTGATGAATATTGTCACAATGCCTTTTTTTGTCTATTCACTTTGAGTGAATGCTGTTATGTATTAAAGCTCAACCCAATTCTAATGTTTTGTTCTAAAATATGTCCCCAGAAGATATCTGAATGTTGGATAAAGGCCTCCCTTTATTCCAAGGGGAGCTTTTGAAATATCTAAAAAAAGAGCTTTGGAATTTTTCTAGGTTTTGGAGGAAGCCTCATTAATGAACAATGATCAGCCTTTTTCTTTTTTGGTACATACTCCAGAGTATTCCATTCCATATCAGTAATGTAATGGCTTGTGAGGTCTAATTATTCTACTTATAATCAAGAAAAATGCCAAAGAGTGATGTGGTCATTGTATACGAATCTTCCTTGCTCCCCCCCAATTCATATGGAAACACTTACATTGCCTGGGAAAACATCTCCCTCTGATATTAGTCAGGATGGTGCATCTTTGGTGAACAGTTGCCGTCATGCTGCCTTGGCCCGGCCCATGGATGTATCTAGTGGTGTAAATTAGATCTGTGGGTTTTCTCTTCCACTTTTATAATGTAAATGCTGTCTCTGAAATAGCTATCTGGCTTCAGAGAACATTGGGAAATATTTCATTGATGAACATCTTGATATTTCTTTTGCCCTACTTGATAATGTTACTGCTGGAATAGTTTACATCTCAATAATCATGGTCAGGTACGTTGTGTTTCTCTTTTCTTCTGAGTCAAAGAACCATGTCTTATATTTACCATGGATTAGTCCCCCACCCCTTTGATAGCTTTAGAATCTGGACAATCATATCGTTCTGTTTTTGGTGCCATCACAGAAGTCTTTATTATACTTCAATTATTTCCTTCCCCCAAAATACAAATGACCTGCCCATGCCCCCATAGAAGAAACACGCACTTGGACAGAGTCTTCCTCTTTCATGCCATCTAAAAATACATTTTCATATCTCATTTCTGTATTTCATGGAACAACTCCAGGTTCCTGGACATCATATAAGAGTGCGGATAAATGCTTGCTTATCGTGTCTGCCCTAATAGACTTTGTTCTTACAGGTACCTACAAAAGTTTCTGGCCAGAATGAGTATCAAGTCCTTTAGAACATTTCATTTAGTTTTGTTCACTAGGTTTTAAATATGTTTTACTTTGATTAGCAAGCTGTTATTTCTCTTCAATTTATTTCTTTTCTTCCTCCAAGAGTGTGCATTTTTGAGCCAAATAAACTGTAAGTTTTGGCAAACAAAAATAGACTTTTTTTGTCAAAATGTAGAACATCTCCTAAACAGTAGATACCTCAGGTTATTGTAGCTTCTAAAACAAAATACTTGTTGGTATTATTTTTAGTTAATTTATCACTTACAGAGATTGCATCGTTTCACTTGTCATAAAAAGTGTAAATGTTTTTTCCCAGATTCTTACATTTAAAAAAACTATGCCAAAAAAGGAGAAGGAAGAGAAGGAGTAAGAAGACAAAGAGGAGAGATTCAATATTGGATAACTGAATTACTTACCCAAATCACCACAGTCTTTCCTATTTTATATTTAAATTTTGATTTCTTATACCTGCCTAATGAAGTCCCTCCATGCCATCCCATGCCTCTTGTGAAAGTTTTTAAGAAATCACTATGTGTTTCAATTCATTAAGTATATGAAATATATGAACATAGCAAATACCTTAGACTATAAATTAAGGATGAACACATAGTTAAATTTTATCTAAAAGCTTTAAATATTTAATATCTATTCTTTAAAATATTGCTTTAGACGTGCAGTCTAATCAGTTAAAAATATGATTTCATATAACAAACATTTACAGCAGAGCATTATTGTGAATATTTAATCCCATATTTTCTTAAATTTACCTGAACAAATATATGTACTAGGTTCCATCAGAAAGGAACATTTAAAACAAGTCAAATCTCATAAGCATGCCATTATCACTTAAAATATGTAATTCTTATTTCAAAATCTGGAAAAAATTAATAATAAAACTTCTATCATTCACAGAGTAGTTTAAAATGCCTCATATCTTCTCAAGAATTTTTTAAATTGATTCCGTTTTCCTAGTTTTTTTTTTTTTCTTTTTCTGCTGCGTTGTCTTGGCATCTTACACAGTAGCTATAAGTATATATAATATTACAGTATACTGCTTTATTCTGTTTTACATACAAATCAAAGTTTGCCAAATTAAGATTCAGAATCTATGGAATAAACTTCTTAATTTATTTTTTATTTATAAAAATAAATGTTCATGATTTGCTAAATTAGCTTTCTTTATTGGAAATAGTTTTGTGGCATCAGAAAAAATCTCCTTTGAGTTTGGTGTCTTCTTAGGAAAGTGAAAGAAGAGAGAAGGGGCTTTCTGCTATATTTTTCAAAAATTCTTCACCTTACCATTTTTAGGCCTCTAACCTGAAATACATTCTTCTTTGTGAAGTTTGTAACAATTATTTAGATGGTTGATGATCCACATACCATTTCTTTATTGGGGCCACCAAGCATGTTTGTAGTATTTCACCACTAAAGGAGACTCAGTGTTAACTTAGGTGTGGCTTTTTCACTTTGAGATAACACGGCACATTGGGGAGATACATGACATATCATCTTCTACATATAAGTTACTCATAAATCGAGAACATTTTTTTATGATTGATTTTGAAACTTAATCTTGGAATTTATCAGACTCAAACATAGCAAGACCTGCCACGTAAAAATAAATCGCACGTTTTAGATGTAATTAGAAATAACACCTGATAGGAATCACTTCTGCTATGGATGTTTTGAAATAGTTACTGTATTTTAATTATGACATTTGCTGGGGCAGCCCAGGTGGCTCAGCGGTTTAGCACCGCCTTCAGCCCGGGGCCTGATCCTGGAGACCTGGATCCAGTCCCACGTTGGGCTCCCTGCATGGAGCCTGCTTCTCCCTCTGCCTGTGTCTCTGCTTCTGTGTGTGTGTGTCTCTCATGAATAAATAAATAAAAATATTTTTTAAAAAATATGACATTTGTAAGCTCTAAGTAAATAAATATCTAAATTTTCTCAGCATTGAAACATATACCTTCCAGGAAAGCATCTGTCACTGTCACTGCATCTTGCTTTTATACAATTTAAGGTCAATCAGTTTTGATAACTTACAGAGAAGATTGATAACCCCTAATCTTTGTTAAGCTTCTTTATTAAAGACCATCAAGATTTAATTTTTTTTTAATCTTACCACTTGGTAGATAAATGGCTTACAAGTCCCTTCTTTTCTAACTTTTCTAATTAATCTGAATGTCATTTGGGAGGGCAGGGAATAGGAGGGCTTTTTTTTTTTTTTTTTTTTAAAGTCTTGCAAGCTAACTCTTATAAATATGTTTTTTATCAATGTCAACTCCCAGATAATGCCATCTGTGCTAATCCCTAGCCCTCTCTACCGTAGTGCTCTAAGTTGTCTTTCGCTTTGATTTATCAGACAGCTGACCCTGGCCTAACCCTGTCAGCTTTAGTTCAGAGGAACTCTCACAAAAGATAGGCCTCTGATCTGACAAATTGATTGGCTGCAAGGAACAGTTTAACTGGAAAAGGATCTCCCTAACAAGTGATAAAGCCCTTTTATTCCCAGCTTATAGCTTTGGGTATGTGGGCAGAATTTACAAAATGTCCCACAGAAGAAGGAAATGTGAGTAATCTGGAAAGCTGAATATAGAGGGAAGCGATAAAAGGCCCGCAGCTTCTGGTTAATGACAGTTCTGAGAATATCAGCGACTATATTTTATTTGAAAGCCTTTAAGTGGAGGTTAATGGAAAATGATCATCCTCATTAGAAAACAAATATGAAAATTCTCTTAGTGTTTCAAAGCTAACCTAGCAGGAGCATGATGATTAGGTGCAGGGATAATAGATGCCAAGCCATAGAAAAGCTATTGATCAGATTAAGGAACAGGTTGACGCAATACCCTTTGTCTGATGAAGCTGTTCAGTAACGTCTGCTCCTGGCACTTTGATTCTTGTCACATAATTTTGCTACTAGCAATCACAACTCCAGTACATTTTTATCCAAAAGGTTTAAAGCCACATTTCCATTTCCAAGTAGAATTAAAACATTTTTTTAAATTTTAATTCAGAAAAATATTTTAAAAACCAATATAAAATCCAAAAGATTTATCCTTTAAAGTACTTGGCTATTTTAATTATACCATGCTGTAAATTAGAGTTATTTCCACACCTTCTTTTTTATTTTATTTTATTTTATTTTATTTTATTTTATTTTATTATTTTATTTTATTTTATTTTATTTTATTTTATTTTATTTTATTTTAATTTTAAGATTTATTTACGTATGTTAGAGCAAAAGAGCGGGGGGGAGGGACAGGGGAGCAGGAAAGAGTCCTAAGCAGACTCCACGTTCCACAAGGGCCTCGATCTCAGGACCCTGAGATCACGACTTGAGCAGCAACCAGGACTTGAGCACCTAGCCCACTGCGCCCCCTGGGTGCCCCTCCACCTTCCTTTTCTTGACAATTTCTCTTTTGTTTTCCTTCACCTTCATTCTTTTTTTCCACTCTCAATGCACTTTTCCATTTTTTCTGTCCTCCTACCTCATGAAGGGTATGTCCTAAACGAATGGCAGTTGGTAGCCCTTTTGTTCGTAATGACCTATCTCTTCTTCATGAGTAGGCCCAAACCAGAGCCAGATCAAGGATGGAGAAACTGATGATGTCTTTTGATTGGAACAGCTACAGCCCTGATTCGACATTGAGAGGCAACAGATTTTAGGTCGCCAGTCCAACCTCCTGTCCGGAATGGGGACATGAGGCCTGGGCAAGGAAAGCCATCCTGATGTCAGGTCATCAAGAAATTATTGGTAATGGTAACCTCAGAGTTGAGAGTCTAGTTGGGCAGCAGCAAAAGTTCCATGAAAAATGCTACCGCCATCCTAGCAGCCATCCTAGGACTGGCATGACTTGTATTTCCATGATAGCTGGGCTTCATTGATTTCTTTTTTATTCTGATTCGGGCCTCTGGCCTTCCTGGCAATCGTGTTAGCTACACGATAGCTTTTTATTTAATTCTTTTCATTTTTTATTTTTTATTTTTTATTTTTTTGCTTTTTATTTCATTCTATTTCTGCCAAAGTTATCCAGAGTTAGACTTGCTTTATTTGCAGATGCCTAATCAGATGTTTTTGGATGAGGGAAATAAAGGCTAACTTGACAGACCCACATTTTAAGGTTAGGTGATCTGGATGATGTGGGAGACTTTCCAATACAAGTCCAATAATTGGAAAGAAAAATACAATCCTTTCAAGGACTATTTTAATCTAATTTCTGAGCCGTTTAGGAAATATGATACACAGATGGACCCAGACGGTATGATACTAAGTGAAATAAGCCAGGCAGAGAAAAACAACACATAATTCCACTTACATGCAGAATTAAAGAAAAACAAAAAACAAAGCAAAAGAACCAATAAGCCAAATAGAAACAGATTCATAAATACAGAGAACAAACTGGTGGTTGCCAGAGGCTAAGGGGTTGGAGGGATGCATGAGACAGGTGAAGGGGATTACGAGGAACACACTTCTAGTTATATAATAAATAAGACACAGAGATGAAAAGTATAGCCTAGGGAATATAGTATTGATAATTATTAATATTATTGAAATAACTATATGGTGAGAGGTGCTAACTACGCTCAGTGTGATGAGCGCCGGGTAGTGTGTAGAATTGTTGAATCACTATGTTGTATACCTGAAACATAACACTATATAACAATTACATTTTAGTAAAAAAAAAAATACTATAAAAAAACAATAAAAAAAAAACTTTTTACATAATATCTAGCATACTCTGCATATAGTAATTTTTCAATAAGTTTTTGAAAGTTTGGTAATAACTACCATACAAAACTGCTTATCCTTTTCAAATCAGACATAGGGTTCAGAATCAGAAAAACTGACTGGGACACTTTCAAACCATACTTTATATAAAATATTCAAACAAATTTTTGATACTCATTGAATTATGAGTACTCATTATAACTCATTTAGTTTTTAAAAATATTTTATATTTCATTTTGATATTTGATATCCCTCTAATTTTTTAAAGATTTTATTTATTTATTCATGAAACCCACAGAAAGGGAAGCAGAGACACAGGCAGAGGGAGAAGCAGGCTCCCTGCAGGGAGCCCGATGTGGGACTCGATCCCAGGACCCCAGGGTCACTCCCTGAGCTGAAGACACGCTCAACCACTGAGCCACCCAGGCATCCCTCTAATTGATTTTTAATACATATATATCACTTTTTAGAAATTACCTAATATTTATAACTTTATTTTCAGGTTTCCTAAATAAGTTGCTACTTCCAGGAAAGCTGATAGTATAATAATGTGTACCTTTCATAATTTTTAAAAATTTAATTACCTTATATCCTGTCAGTCATAATGTGTCCTTGTTTAGTGTAACGTTGTTTATTGGTTTAGCAAAGAAGACAGAAAAAGTATGACAAAAATAAAGCAAACAAAAGGAAAATAATCTCGATACAACTCAGAATGCTTTAGTAACATTTAGTAACATTTAGCGTTTTGAAATATTATGTATAAGAAAACAAGAAAATGAAAATACAACATGTCTAATAGAATATGACCCTTGAACATACTTTGTGTGCAGAAACTAAGGTTCATTTTGTCTTTTCCTTTGTAATATTAAATGGAATTTATGTCCAATTTCAGAGTTTGAGGAGTAGTGAGAAGAATAAATGTGTAGACCAACAAACTGAGATAGTAAATCAGGAGTGTTTGCATGCAGGAGTCCTTGTCCAATAAACATTTCTACTTGGTGTGGATGGAAATTGCGCCAACTGCATCATCATTTTTGGTTAGACTATATCCCACATCGCATTCTTATATGTAGTAAGATACAGAGTATATCTAGATTTAGTATGAAAGTCTAAAACTATTTACTCATTAATAAACTTTTACTTTAGAAAAAGCTTCTGTACCTCAATCATTATGATAGTAGTTTGGGCTACAAAACCCGAATAGTATTTTATTAATTTTGAAAACACTGTGGTATATATTTATAGGAGGATGCAGTGATTCTATTTAATGGAAAATTGAGTGATCAATTTTTTTAAAAAGTAACTATTAACTAACTAATTTGAAAGCACAAAAGTTAAAAAAACAGCCTGGACACTGATTCTTTTTTCTTTTTTCTTTTTTTTTTTCCAGTTATTCCTGGGATGCCTGGGTGGCTCAGTGGTTGAGCATCTGCTTTCAGCTCAGGGCATGATCCTGGGGTCCTGGAATCGAATCCCACATCGGGATCTCCACAGGGGGCCTACTTCTCCCTCTGCCTGTGTCTCTGCCTCTCTCTCTCTCTCTCATGAATAAATAAAATCTTAAAAAAAATTTAAAAAATTATTCTTATACGTAAATTCTTTTCTTTCTTCTTTTTCTTCTTCTTCTTCTTTTTTTAAGATTTATTTATTTATGATAGACACAGAGAGAGAGAGAGGCAGAGAGACACAGGAGGAGGGAGAAGCAGGCTCCATGCAGGGAGGCCGACGTGGGACTCGATCCTGGGTCTCCAGGATCGCGCCCTGGGCCAAAGGCAGGCACTAAACTGCTGAGCCACCCAGGGATCCCCTTAAAGGTAAATTTTTAAGCATACTTTGCATCCAACTAATTTTTTAAAGAACTAAAATTTTCATATACTTCATTAAAGTCTATATTTCAGAAGCTACGTATTTGTTATGTTTCTATCTGATGTTAGTGCTAAAATGTACGATGTTGAATCATTCAGTCTAGCTAGTTTTGATCCACATGGTTTTCAAGCCAGTTCGGTTATTTTCAGCACAGCATGAAAGAGTTTTCATTTTAATTCAAGCCATTTGTTTCATGTAATGTCAATGTGTATACATGACAGCGTTAGCAAAGATTTTGTCAAATATGCTATGATATACAATGAAGAGAAAGAAAGTACGAAATTATATTATCTGTTTTTGAGTTAATCATCCTATGTAAGAAAGACTTTTGCAGTCATACCTCCTAAACATTTTAAAATGTGGGCAGCCCGGGTGGCTCAGCGGTTTAGCACCACCTTCAACCTAAGGCCCAGGATTGAGTCCCACATTGGGCTCCCTGTATGGAGCCTGCTTCTCCCTCTGCCTCTCTTTCTTGTCTCATGAAAAAATAAATAAAACGTTAAACACACACACACACACACACACACACACACACACATTTTAAAATGTAGCTGCTTCCAAAAACCTCACACAGGTTTAATTATATTTTCTTACACTGCTACCAATTGGAGTGAGTTTATAAGGAAATAGCATTTATTCCTACAGTTCTTAATTATATTTCAGGTATGCACATAAGAATACATCCCATTGTATAACAGATTATAGGACCAATTATTTATAATGGTGCTGTTAAAATCTATACATTGGTTCCCTCTACCTAAAATCAGTCTTGGATTATATGTATCACTAGTTTCACATTTCACCAAAGGGGAAAACACAAATAGCTCTGCTATCCACAGTTTTGCCCATGAAATGTTTCCTAACAAGCATTGCCATGTCAAATATAAGTGCATGGGCTTTAGAAGATTAGTCAAACTGCTCTACTATTTACCTGTGAAAATTGAGGTCTTGGGTTCACATAACTAAATGAATTCCCTTACAAAGTGTTTCTCTGAGTTGCTAAATCATGAGTAAATGGTCCTTTACAGAAACAAAAAGAAGCATTGTCTTAACATACAGCATGTAATTCCTAAACTTCTAACAATAGTGGCTTAAAATGCATGGATTTATGTAAAAAATAGACTCATAATAATACTTTGTCAACCATTTTCCTTTTCTTTATCTATGGGTCAGAAAGTGCTTTACTTTCTACTTTATTTTAAATATTGTTGTAACAGTGAGAGGGAGATATGATTATTATTTTTTACAAATGGAAAAACTGGAAGCAGGTTTCAGGTGTTTGGTAATGTTTGAAATCATTTTTGACAGATGATTTTTAAAAGGAACAGCAACTACTGTAAGAGTAAACTAGTATCTGAATAGCCATTGAGGACTTGGGTAAGATCCTCCATAGGGAAGCACAGACAAATTATAATAATTTTCATATATAGTCCAATATACTTTACAGATAAAACTCAAACCAATACACATGTTCTCAAAATCTTATAAAGGTAATAAAATGAAACACCAGATATTAAAAATATTTTTTAAATTATTGGTCCAAGTTCCTTTGACGTATATCTGATTATTTTAGATCTAATTAACCTACTGACATATAGAAAAATTATCATGGCTAGTTTTGTTTGAAAGTCAGCGATAGTACATTTTTTTATTTTCTGGTATACTCATGTAAATAGTTTCTAAAATTTATTTTAATAAATAAATGCACAAATTAAAGAGGAGTAATAACAACCAACACCACAGAAATATAATTATAAGAGAATATTGTGAAAAACTATATGCTGGCAAATTGGGACAACCTGAAAGAAATGGATAAATCTCTATATAAATTACCAAAACTGAAACAGGAAGAAAAGGAAAACTTGAACGGACTAATAACCAGCAGAGAAACTAAATCAGTGTTCAAAAAACTCTTTAACATATGAAAGTCCAAGCTCTCACGCAGGACTTCTACCAAACATGTAAGGAAGAGTTAATACTTCTTCTCCATCTCTTCCAAAAAATAGAAATGGAAGGAAAACTTCCCAATTTACTTTAATAAATTCTACTTCCTGGTAAAATGTTTACCAATAATATAGCTGAAGTTGGCCTTCTGAAGTCATCAGATATTTGTTTCCTATAAAACACAAGTATGAATCTCTTCTATTCTTGAAAATCTCTAGGAAATGAGAATTGCATACTATTATAAATAAACGGATACAGATTTGTGAAGAATTTTACTTTTAATCAAAACACAAAAGGATGGGACTTACTGTTCTGATGTGATATCTCAGTCATGAGGTTGACTTCATATAAATTGTTTGCTAATAAATCAAGCAACCTTAATTTTCCTGTCATTGCAACTCAAGAAGCGCAAAGAGTCACCCTCTAAGAAAAGAAAATACTCAAAATCACTGCATGACTAGTTCTCTCTTGGGCAACACAATGCTCAACAAATGCTGGACACTAGGCTGTCATGGGAACAAAATGGAGTAGGGGAAAAGCATAGTTAAAAGGCAGAGACAGTTGTAAAGTTCAACACCTTTAAGTTTCCCAAAGGTAAGAATGTGACTTGCTGTCATAAGGAATAACATGGTTGGGAGCACAGCTTGCTCCTCTAAAATGGCATCAACGAGGAATCAACAACAGACAACACCAAAAAAAGAAAAAAAAAATCTGGCTTTCTCACCAGTTATACAAAGTCCACTGACTTTACATATATAATCACAAACAATTTTTTTTTGCCCACTCATTCTTAGCTATAATCCTTTAATGGAATTATGATAAAATCACAGAGCACATACATACGTATTTAATTCTTTCAAAAAAGAATTTTTTCTGCAAAAAAAAAAAAAAAAAGAAAACCAACTACAACGTATATTCACTATTGTTGCAAAGTCATTTTCCCTTTATCATTGATCAAGTTATCTTACATTTTGTAATATTGGTACCACATCGTACTAAGACACCTTGGTCAGGTGATTCAAGTGTTAACTCCACTTTCCAGATTTCTGAACTGGGAGAAATGAATGAAAGGCTTCAAACTTCATTTTTTTTTATTTGTTAAAAGAGGATAGTAATGGCATGAAACAAGGGTGAAAAATGGAGTGGAATTTAGTAGCATGCTTCTAGGAAATAATGAACAATGTGTAAGTAGTGGCTATAGTCACTAATATTTCTTTTATCTTAATTTATGTGGAAAACATGCATACACAAATGCAAACTATTTTATGTACCCTCTTCACATTCTCCTAGTCACTCTTCTACTTTATTTCCCCAGTGGTATTAAGAATAGAGTGCATCCACCGTATTTTCTTTATTGATATATAACTCCGTAGAGTAATATACATAAATATATACCACCTATATATATATATATACACATCAGATTTTTGGTCTTATACTTTTACAAAAGTAAGAATGTGTTATTTACATAGTGCTTTTTTCTTTTTCTTTTTTTCTTATTTTTACTAAAAAATAACTTCTGTACATTCCCCTAGGTCATCTGAGATAACTCTTTTATGTTAATGACTGCATAATATTTTCTGGAATATATATAATTGAGTCAATTCTTCGTTAAAGGTTGAACATTCACTTGGTTTTTAGATTTTTTTTACTCTTCATAAAATTATATACTAAAATATTTAAATTTTAATAATTTATGCATAAAAGCACAATTATGAGAAAACAAACCAGGTTTAGAATTTCTATGTTGAAATACACATGGTTATTTAGTTTTAACTGATGCTCCCAGATTGGAGATTATGCTACAATATAAGCTCCACAAGGAGCTCTGTTGTTCAACAGTATATCCCAAGTGTACAGAAGAGTATATGGAATTTTCTGTTATTGTTCAGCAGTGTGTTCAGAAGAGTGCCAACATCTATTATGTTCAAACATATCTCTAGAATAAATAAACAAAAAGAGCATAATACTTCATATTTCTATGACCAATGTGCTAGTGTCTTTTTGTCCCATCTCTACCAGTAGTTTTTATAATTTTTCTGTATGGTAAAAAAATTATGAATCTTTTTATGAATCATGAATTCATAAAAATTATGAATTAAGAGGTATGAAGTTTACCTTATTGTATTTATCTTACATTTTCCTAATGTATTTTAGCATCTCCCCATTTTCTTTTGTCATTTGATTGCTATGCTGTGAATTATGAATTAGAATGCAATTTTACTTCTATTTTTTTATAAGTTTTCTTCTCAATTTGTAAGAAATCTAGTGTTACTATAGAGAGAGATGATTCTTGATCTCCTATCAGCCTTATAAATATATATTTTAAATCTACCATTGCGCATTGACTTTGCAAATAAATATTTTATTATTTGTTTTTGTATATTTGTGTTAGTTAACTTAAACCACTAAACCCTTATAATAAATGCCTACTTGGGGTGCTCATCCTTTGCTTGGTGCCATTTGAATTATTTGCCTTGGAAATTGACTCTAGCCTCTGATAGAAAACACAAGCCCTCATCACTAGAATACAACTGAAAAGTCCAATTATTTTCTTTCCCCTGGATTCTGCTTATCTAGCTAGAAGTTGCCTTGTACATCTCTAAACAATTTCATCATTCATTGTTAAATGAGTTATTAATATACTTACTTGAGTCTTAATGTGCCCTCATGTATTTCCTCCCAAGATTAAGTGGTATTGTTTTTATTTGTCTTCATGTCTTTATTTAAATTTTCTTATGCAAATAGTTATTGTTAGCTTTAGTTTGTCAGTGGGAAAATTACTTAGATTGTGTAAAATTTAGACCTGTGGAGATCATTTAGATTTGAATGGTATAATTTAATTAAATAAATACAAATGTGAGGGGAAAACTTGCATGACAAAATATTCTTTTTTTATTATTTATAACTTGATTCTAGATTCATTTTTATAGCATTAACTATTTAAGAAAAGGATATATGTAAATCACCATCTAGAAAATTAACTTTTAAATGTAAAAATTTTAAAGAATTTGTGTAACTAAAGTGTGTATGAATTTAAATGTGCTTGTGTATGTATGTGTGTATACACATATCTGAACACATACGTATCTGTATATATACACCCACCTTCAATTTTGATGGTGTCTAGTAGCGGTGATAATAAAGAATTTGAAATAATCGGGAATAATTAGCCCATTTTTTCCTTGTAGTTTCCTTTCATTTCATTTCATTTTTTCCTTGTAGTTTCCTTTCATTTCATTTCCTTTCATTTCCTGCTATTTGTGTTTGTTTCAGATATACTAAATTGACTGGGTTAAGTTTCTTCTTCTTCTTTTTCTTTCTTTTTTTTTTTTTTTTTGACATTCTTTGGAACACTGTATGTTATAATTACTCATAAAAAGAAATAGTTGATGTCAGAAGAGGTGAAAACAAATAGTAAAATTAATATTTTAAAAATTGAATGGTATCATCATTGGAAATAAATGTTATAGGATTCATAGTGTACACAGATGTTACTGTAATCATAAATCACAGTAGCTTTATATACCTAAATCCTGTGTCCTCAAAATATCTAGTTGTCCTTTATTTTAATTATATTTTGATAGTCTAACCACAGAAGTGAATACATATAGTCTGAGACTTCTAAGATAGATTTATTACATAAATATTTTTTGAAAATAAGCACTGTGTGGTACAAACTTCCAGTTATAAAATAAAATAGATTAGCCATGGAGACAAAAAGTACAGAACCAAACCGGGGCCATCAGGGCTGCCCTATATATATTATTCTTGACTATAATATTATATATTATATATTAATATTGTATATAGTCAAGAATACTGTGATAATTTTGTACAATGTTTAATGGTGCCACACTTATTGTGGGGAGCATTGACTAATGCATAGAATTGCCAAATCACTGTGCCATACATCTGAAACTGCACAAAAGTTTAACCGTTTAACAATAAAAGGATGAAGAAAGAAAGAGAAAAAGATAAGAGAAAGGGAGAGAGGAAGGGATGGAGGAAGGAAGAAAATAAGCACTGTGGTAAATTTGCAGGAAATAATTGGTGACCAAGACCTACATAAATGACCAGGAAGCATAAAACCTAGAGGACTGGGCAAGCATCAAAAATGTGTTTTATAGGGCAGCCCGGGTGGCCCAGTGGTTTAGCTCTGCCTTCAGGCCGGGATGTGATCCTGGAGTCCCGGGATCGAGTCCCATCTCAGGCTCCCTGCATGGAGCCTGCTTCTCCCTCTGCCTATGTCTCTGCCTCTCTCTGTGTGTGTCTCTCATGAATAAATAAATAAAATCTTGAAAAAAATGTGTTTTATAATATGAAAAAGGTGATGGAAGAGGTAAATATTGCCACCATACCACGCAGAAGAGAGACCATACTTAGTGTGCAGGTAATCAGGAAACTCCCTACAGAGAAATCAGAAATACAACCCGTGTAGGAGTTGACTAGGCTTCCTTCTGTCTCCCTTTCAACAGGCAGCAGCTAATAAAAACCAATAATAAAGATAGAAATATCAGATAAACTGAAACAATAGGATGAACGTGAGTAGCATAACTGAAGGAAAAGTGCAAAGAAGCGAAAGGAATTCTTGTTAGCTCAAATGGTAAACTGAGCAAAGGGTATGGAGGCATTTTGATTTTATTGTTACAGCAGGAGATATCCTTTATGGAACAGATATGATCAGATTTGTATCAATCATAGCTCTTGGGCAACAGTGCAGAGAATGGATTAGGATCGATAGGAGTGGAATGTCTACTGTGAAAGGTAAAGAAAGCATGTCATGCTTTTCATAAACATCTCTCTCTCTCTCTCTCTCTCTCTCTCTCTCCCTCCCTCTCTCTATATGATGATATATAGCTTATTGTTACATGTAAGGAAAAATGTAGGTGCCAAAATGTACATCATCTTCAAATTATACAAAAAATTATTTTCTTAATATGCTCCCGTTCCAGATTTTTTAAAGCAGGCAGCTTTTGGTTGAAACATAGAAAAGTCAGCCTTCCAATTAGATTTGATTTTATCCTAATTTCAAGGTTATGATTAATCCGTTAACTATCACTCATGCCGAACAGCAGTCAACAGATATAAGGCAGAAAAATTGTGTCAAATACATTAAGTCCCAAATTCCACAGAGTTTTCTAAATGCTACAGTTATTTTCTCAAAGACACTTTGACACTTTGACATTTTGACAAATTTGTGGGATGATCTTTATTTCTCTTGAAAAACAAAATGCATTTCACTCTAATCACTGATCATTTTCCTCCAGCTGTTGATCAGTTCTGTTTGAGTAACTGCAGTTACCGGATTCAGAGTCACACACTCTTTTTCTTTGAATTTTATTTTTACATCTCTGTAGCCAAAATATGGAATGTTTAGAATTACCTTAGCAAGTATTCTTCATAATTAAATTAAATTTAGGGGTTCTGGGTGACTCAGTCGGTTAAGTACCCGACTCTTGATTTCGGCTCACGTTGTGATCTCAGGACTCTGAGATTGAGGCCATGTCCTGAACTTGACTCTCTCTCTCTCTCCCCCTCTGTACGTCCCCTTCCCTCTCTTTCTCTCTCTCTCTCTCATATAAACAAATAAATGAATTTAATCTAATTAACTAAATGTAGTCAATCGTGCTGTAAATTCTTTTAACAGTCCCCAAATGCATTGTCTTTTTAAGCAGTTACATCGTAGGCAACACAGACGTCAGCTATGCTGCGCTTACTTAGTAGTGAAGCTACCCATATTTCAATCGAATGGTTGTGTTATGTGTCCTAAACTAAGATTGTTGCTCTTCATAATTGTGATAAAAAATGCATAACATTGTTTTACAATGTTTTATGTATAAGCAATATTTATAAAATGCTTTTTTCCTGACCAGTATCGTATTGCATGTTACTGAAATGAACAAATTGTACAACACAATTTGGTTGTGGTTCTTACGTATATTATTTTAGGTTTACTACTTACCTTCTTCATTTGGAAAATGGAGCCTTGCATAGTGTTCTCTTCACTTACACAGTTCAATAGGGTCATCATTGTTCTTGTTTTCATGTGGTTTTGTTTCCTCTTGTGTGTGAGTTGTTTATCTCTCTGGTGCCATCCTTGACAATTTGTTCTTTAATAGTCTACAGTAATTTCATACCCTGGGGTGGATTTTAGTCTCTTTTGCACTATTGCAGATGGAAAATATCATTTTCCTGTTAACACCTATTCACAACTTATGAGCTATGCACCATTATACATAACTCATATTATCTAAATTAGAACATGAATGGAATTTCCAATAATGATAAACCAATTTTATTGTGAGTAGGTCTTCACAGAGTTATTTTATGCATTTTAATATGTTTCCTGCTAATGGATTTTTAGAACTCAACAGTGGTGCATACTTTAGATCTCTGAAGATGACCAAGCAAAGCAGAGACTATGAAACCCACATCAGACTTCTGAAAGCAATTATCTTTGACTATGAAACACAATGAAAAATGAATTAAAAGAGTAGCTATGGTGAGTAGAAGAATGTCAGTTGGCAATCTTTCTTATTTCATTTAATTCATAAAATAATATTTTGCAAGTTCACTTGTATACATCTATTACTCTAAAGCCATGTTGTGGGGATCCCTGGGGGGCTCAGCGGTTTGGCACCTGCCTTTGGCCCAGGGTGTGATCCTGGAGTCCCAGGATCGAGTCCCACATCGGGCTCCCTGCATGGAGCCTGCTTCTCCCTCTGCCTGTGTCTCTGCCTCTCTCTCTCTCTCTCTCTCTCTCTCTCTCATTCTGTGTGTCTCTCATGAATAAATAAATAAAATACTTTTTAAAATAAAATAAAATAAAGCCATGTTGTCTCCTGCAGCAACCACTAAACACATGCAAATACTGAGCAACTGAAATGTAGCTAGTGTGGTTTAGGAATGGAATTTTCTATTTTATTTTAATTACTGTAACTTAAATTTGAAACCTAAAGTTGTATAAAATAGTTCTTTCAGGGATACCTGGGTGATTCAGTGGTTGAGCATCTGCCTTCAGTTTAGGTCATAATTCTGGGACCTTGGGATCGAGTCCCACATCGGGCTCTCCACAGGGAGCCTGCTTCTCCCTCTGCCTATGTCTCTTCCTCTCTTTCTGTGTCTCTCAGGAATAAATAAATAAAATATTTTTAAAAATTTAATTTAAAACAAATTGTTTTTAAAATGAAATTTAAAACAAACTACTTTTGATACAGAATCAAGCAGGGATACAGAAGGTAGTACTACAAACAGAACATTAAAGCAAATAGACTGGAAAGAGTTATTTGAAAATTTCATGATTAATAGAAGTTGAGTTACTTGGTTGTGGCAGAGCAAAATAAAAAAAGCATTTTGTTTGTTCATTTAAAATATTAAATGAAATAACATGGAAAATTTTATGAGACATTTTCAACAAATATAAAATGAATTTGATGTTTTCTCTCAGTAGTAAAAAAAGAATAGATAAAATCAGTTTCTTAAAATTAGAACTAAATGTCTTGTAGAAATTTTTTACATGAGTTTTTAACAAAATTGTGTCTCATAAGTTTGACTAGCTAAAAAACAGCTTGAATTACTGCATTAAAAAATTGCTTTTAGATGAAGAAGTAGTGGAAGAAATTATTAGCAGTTATAGAAGACTTCTCAGAAAATGAGGGAAAGACCAGAAAAAGATATTTTACAAAAGTGAATGATCTCAATTGAGCTACAAAAAAATTGTGAGTCAAATGCAGACTCTTTCAAGTAATATCAGATTAATTGATTCAATATTTCTTGTTGTTTTTTTAAGATCTTATTTATTTATTCATGAGAGACACAGAGAGAGAGAGGGAGGCAGAGACACAGGCAGAGGGAGAAGCAGGCTCCATGCAGGGAGCCGGACGTGGGACTCGATCCCGGGACTCCAGGACCACACCCTGGGAGGAAGGCGGCACTAAACCACTGAGCCACCCGGGCTGCCCGATTCAATATTTGAAAAAAAATGTAGGTATTTTTCTTTAGCCTTAAAGGAGACATGAGATAGGAGATGCTTCTCAGTTCATACTTTGGTTATGTTTTATTTCCAATTATACAAAGAAATGCTCTCAAGTTGTGGCCTAAATTATTGAATTCACATCATAGATTTATTTGAATCTTCAATATGCATCATAGAGTATCTGCTAGGTACAAAAACTTTGTTTTCTTGCATGGTGGGTTGTTCTCCAGCTACATGAGACAAATTCTGGATTTATTGAAATTTTAAAACAAAGAGACTGAACTTCCTGTATTGCTTTTTTCCACTCTTAGAAACACATTGAAAATAACTGTGCTCAGTTTTTCTGAAGCAAACTTAATAAAAAAGTGTCACGAATAGTGTTCAGTTGTTAAAATCATTTAGTGTATTCGTGCAAATGTATGAATCCTCACCAGTTTGTGGAAATTCTGAAAGAAATTCTATTTCAGTGATTTCAATGAATTAATGACAATTAATTAAATGATTTTGTGTTTATTGCCGATGATTATAATTTGGGTGATGGGAATGTTTCACACAAATTTATGCTACTATAATCTCCAATTAAAGTTTTTCTTGAAACAGAAGGAATACTTGCCAATATTCAATTATTAAGTACCAAAACATGGTCAAGTGATTCATGGTTTCTCACCAATATCCCAATGTATTTGAATGAAGTAATGTGAAGCCTTAAGGGTGGGGGTTATTTGTAACCTAGAGAGGTTGATACTAAGACATATGTAGAAACTGAAATTTTTCACATTACAAATCTGTAATAATGACTCATAATTTTCTAATATGGATAAATATGCAGAATAGATTGTGTTATATAAAGTGGCTGCAAAACTACTTTAAAAAATATTTGAAGAATGTTTTGCTGATATGGCTAAGTAGAGTGATTTTTACCAGTTCAATTTCTACTTGAATTTGATGTTAAAGCTATTGAGTTGATATAAGAGTTAGTAAATTGATATGACTTGGGGAGAAATATTTTTGAAACTAATACACTTTTGCTTCAAAGTCAAATTAAAAATAAAACAATGTTTAAAAGATAAACTCATTTGTCCATTTTGATGCGAATATTAAAGCAAATTTATTTTTAGTATTGATTCAGTTATTGGAAATTTTTAAGTATGTTTCAAACAACTCGGATATGTGAAGTTACTTTTTCCAAACATAAATTTATGAAATCTTAAGTACAGATCAAATATTTTTGGTGAAAATTTATCATTTGAATTAGACAAGCCACACATATAACAAATACTTTTCAAATACTTGGTATTTTTTTTTAAAGATTTTATTTATTTATTCATGAGAGACACAGAGAGAGAGAGGCAGAGACACAGGCAGAGGGAGAAGCAGGCTCCATGCACCGGGAGCCCGACGTGGGATTCGATCCCGGGTCTCCAGGATCATGCCCTGGGCCAAAGGCAGGCGCTAAACCGCTGCGCCACCCAGGGATCCCAAATACTTGGTATTTTAAAATGCATTTTGTATTTTACTTTTTGAGATAGAAATATTTTTAATATACTGGCTTTAATACAAGATATTAAAAGTAATTTAATGGGATGCCTGGGTGGCTCAGTCAGTTAAGCATCTGCCTTCGGCTCAGGTCATAGTCCCAAGGTCCTGGGATGGAGCCCTGCATTGGGCTCCTTGCTCTGAGGGGAGCCTGCTTCTCTCTCTCCCTCTGCCTGCCACTTCCCCTGCTTGTGCTCTGTCAAATAAATGCGATCTTTAAAAAAATAAAAGTAATTTGAAAAATGACACGGATGACTCACATTATATTTCTATTAGTCAATGCTTTTATAATAAGCAAGATGATCAGTGTGAGGTTAACTCTTATATAAAATATTCCAATGATATTCACAGACTTTTGAACTGGAAATGATTCTAAGAACACCAGAAATCTAGAAATATGCTGTGATGCAGGGTTTTGCTTTTATTTTATAATTGCTTAGCCCCATAATCGTGTATTTTCAGGTTAAAAGAAATGTGAAGACTATATTGAATAAAAACTTGAAAAATCTATAAGAATACAAAAGATAGACTTGTTTAACTTAGTCAAAAGAAAGACAAATAATGAGTTATGTGGATTTAGTCATTTGCTTCACCATTTTAATTAAGAGGATTATTCTTTAATATGTTGCCATAAACATATTTATAAGCCAAAGAGAGAAGACATACTGTTTACTGCAGTCATCTTTGTCTTATTTCTTTTTGAAGAATATAATAATGCTCGTGGATTGTAGACTACATACTGAAAAGTGTTTCTTGGTAATTTTCAGTTATAATTCCTAAAATGGTAAATATGCAAAAATTTTCTTACTTTATCTTTTTGAAAGTATTATTTGAAGGAAGTTTTTATTAGTTTTGAAATTATCTCCTTTAAAGGATATTTCTTCAGGGTAACATATATATATATATGTATATATATATTTAATTGTATTATTTTCCATGTTTCTTTGTGGTGTGCAGAGAAAAAAAATATATATATATACATATATAGTTTCCTACCCTAGGTGGCAAGATTGAGAGAATTAAAGCTCTGAAAAAAATAAAATAAAATAAAATAAAATTTCACCCATATAAGAATAATAAACCAGGTAGCTCACTTTTATACATTTCTATGTAAAATCTTAATAGAGAATGCCATTGCTTCAATGAAACTCACAAGTGCTTGATAGAAATGTTCACTCCTAATATGTAGTATCCTAAGGAGTCCATATAACCCTACCATGGTCAGCATAAAACAGAAATTCCTAATAAGGCACACAGATTCTCATCAAATTCAGTTCAGACTTGTCACCAAAATTTCAATTTATGCAGTCTTATTTTAGCAAATTATAACTTAAAATAAATTATATATATATACATATATAATGTGTTCTAGAATAGTAGGCTCTTTTTACATTGAAGTAAATAATGATTTAATAAATAAATTTTAAAAAATCTAAACCAAGAATGCAACTTATTGTCTTTGTTTCACTTTTATAAAGTCCAAAGTTTAATTTAAGAAGAAAGAAAATCAACATTGTAATTGATAGAGCCTGAGGCATTGGTAAAAAAAGACTTTCAAGATTTCAGTTTAGATTTACATCTTCAGAGTGGGAATAAATTTAATTTGTGTCGCTTCCCCTCTTGTGAAAATACTTGTCAAAAGAAAAATATAAGATTTTTTGACCGGCCTCTTTTCATTTTATTCACCAAAAGTATTAATTTGTATTTATTTTCACCTATGGTGATACATTTGAATGACGGAAAAAGAATATTTAACTTCAAAAACCATAGAAGTCCTTGGCAGTAGTACTGGGTATGAGGCTATTTAGGTGAATCTTAAAAAAAATACAACATAGAAAACTCTAAATTTAATTACTCATTACACTTTTACTTCAGGATAGTTTTGGTGATGATAATCTGGAGCTCAATGATTGCAGTCAATAAGAGACTGGTTATATATCTTTATCTACTGATGTTTCCAAAAACAAAAGTCTTGTATGCATACATGAGGATATTGACAAGAATCTACATTTAAATATGAATTTTTGTAAGATTTTCTCTGGAAGAGTTTCTTTTAAGCGTCATTTATTGACAGTTAGGTTTGGCTGTTTTCTCTGGGTGTAAGGATGGAATTATTATGTGCAGTAGAGAATCCCTGCTTACTTCCTTAGGGAATCTGGCAGTGGAGTTAATCAAGGATTGATACCCCGCCGCCAAATCTCCAATTACACCATTCCAGGTGAAATCAGAAGCTATGCATACCAGAAACTGACAGTTCAAGTGTGGTTCTTTGTATTGCCAAGTTTGTTATTAGAATCACTATAGAGCCCATGCCAAACTATCTTATTGTGCGATAATATAAGCATCAGTCTCCAAATCTAGTTACACTCAGCCGACAGGTAGTTATTTAGGGAGACCATCCACAGGGAGTGATTGGAGTCTCATCTGTTTAAGAACTGTCTGCCAGTGATAGCAAAAGATAGGGAAGATCCATCATTCTAAGTGGGAGATCAATGGCTGAGAGCATACTGTAAAAAAAGCAAGTCAAGAGAATGTTGTTTTGTATTGGGGGAAAGTTAGAACGATATTGACCCTCTCTAAGTCACGGAGAATTGGATTTAGGGACACGGTTTTTATTGTGAGTGCTCCATGTAACTCATTAAAGTCTTTCAAAGAGCAGTAAGACAGGGCACTTCAAGTTTCTACCTATCATTAAAAAGAATAAAAGTATGTCCATTCAACTACTCTTCAGAGAAAAAGAAAAATGTCAATGTTCTGTGACCCTTAGATCTCTCCTCTAGTATCCCTTGAAGTGAAACACTCAGTACACATTTAATACTCAAACACAAATTTTTCCCATCAAGTGGATGGGCTGTCTACTTGAACAGAGAGTATGGTTCAATCAATCAGGAAATGATAGACTAGAAAATCAGGAGGATACCCACGACACCACCTATAAAACCTTCTCAAATTAAATGTGACCAAAAGAAACCAAATGACTGCCTCCACATTAAACAAACACTTTCTGCTTAACAAGTAATTATATATTTGGGAAGATATGGTCATTATGTGTCAAACATTAATGAAGTAATGCAAATAAAATCCACTTATGGAGAATACAGAGAATTGAGATCTAACATTTATTCCTCCTCTTGATATATTCCACAGGCTAAAGTCTAAAAAATCCAACTCCTCAAAATTTCTTGCAACTAGCATTTCCTGTTATTAAAGTTCAGTCATTTGTATGCACTCATACATGTTTTAGAAGTTGGCAGTGCAGCAAATGCTGCACTTTTGCAAGCAGTATCATGGGAACGTTTAAGTTTTGGGGGTGGGGGGGTAATTTTAACCAAGGTCTTTGTATGTATTTCTGGGTGTTGGGATGCAGGTTTCAATTTTGTTAGGATCTAACAGACACAGTCTAATTCTAGAGCCAATAACTCTGGTAGGATCTTTCTCGTGCTTTCTTCCCAGCTAACACATTCCTGTCATCAACAGGCACAGTGGTCTCCTTTAATTATTGCAGACTTAGCAGCTTCCGTGACCTTTCAGTTTAGTGGTATTTTCTGATATGTCATTCCTGTGTGCCTCATTAATGGAAAGTCTGTTCTTACTACCTTCTAACAATTTAGTTAGTGCAAATTTTCTATATTCCTTTGTTAAATAAATTTCTCTTTTAGCTTGAAGTATTTGGCGAATTTTTGTTACTTACGACTGAACCCTAACTCATATATTTGTTTGGCACATCCTGTGTGTACCATCATATTCAAATAAAAGCATGTGAGTTAAGACTTGAGTATTACAAGGCTCCACAAAGGAAACGGATTTAAAGTTAGTTCTCAAATCAGCTAAGATTTTGATAGCCTAAAGAATGAGAAAATGCCAAGTCAGAGGTAAGTAATTTGAATTGATGACAACAGAAATGAACTTGCATACACCCACTTCTCAGCCATGTACTGAATGCCCATTACATGTTGAGTATTGTGAATACAGTAGGTCTGAGTCACCGTAAACACTGGTTTGCATACAGTAGGGACTATGTTTGGGAGAAATGATGAATATAGAGTTGAGTTAATAGGAGGGAAGTAAAATAGAGAAGGCCTTAAAATTGGGAAGTTATTAAAAGAAAAAGTCTTTGGAGGATTTTAGAGAAGGGAGTGACATGATAAAATCACTGTTTAAAGCATAACATAGGCTGTAATATATAAGACAGTAGAGGAGCTTGACTAGAGGGATATTAAGATTAATGATGCTGGAAAGGGAGGCATAAATACAAGATCGAGGTCTTTTGGGAAGATATGATGTCTATAGCATAGAGATTCGTCTTAGGGAGCCGTTAACTTTATTTATTTATTTATTTATTTATTTATTTATTTATTTAGAGCAGATAACTTTAGAAGATAAACATTAATAAAGATTTCCATGTAAGGCTCTAGTGGAGACGGGTATAAATAAAGGCTGTATGGAGCTAGAAAGAGGGCAAATATATGTTCCATGATATAGGATTTCTCAGAAATGAGAGATGTTCTCTGCTGTCTGCAGGCTGCAGTGAAGTGGAAAGTTATGACAATTAGAACTCAGTGAAATAAGATGTTTGAGACATTACTTGGGGAGTTCTCTAGAAAAATGGTTAAGGTTCTGGGCCAGCTGGACAGTATAAATTTCATATAGGCCAATTCTCCCTACAGTATTCTATACAGCCCAGGCGTGATATCAGAGAAAAGGAATTCAGATACTCCCTACAAAATGTGTGTAAATATGTTAGCTCCAGACAATGTGGAAAATAAGAAAGTTGAGATAACTGGTAATGTCAGGATTTCTAAACCAATTTGGGGGTTTAACATTAATACAAATAACCTCTGAAAGTCAATAGAGAATCACGATTCTCTGGTTTCCTTTTTCCCTTAAAGTCCTGAGGTATTCCACAGTTCTGTGTAAAAAAGGCAGCCCAGATATTCTGGTGTGACTTTTGCTCCTGAATGAGGAGGGACAGAGTAGTAATCTGTGACACCCAAATGGAAAAATTTACATCTCCTCACCATGTCTACTTAGCCTTGCATTAAAGACGTCTGTGTCAGGCAGACAATTATTTCCTAGGCTCAGATGTTATCTGGTCCCCACCCTCCTTGGGCCACGTGAGAGGTAGGACCTGGAGGACCTTAAGGACCAGAAAGGAGGCTCTCTTTCTCCACCCACCTGAAGGAATCTTAGTGGGGGGTGGCCGGGAGTGGTCATTCCTAGCAGTGTCGCCCCGCCCCGTGTTAAGAGAGAGCTGCAGTAGTATATCTGGGGGGTATAAGGGAGCAAGGATTGAATTAGGATAAAGGGAACAATAAACCAGGGATTTTACAGGTTATAGGAAAGGGGAAGAATTAACCTACTCCTGTTCCTATCTCCCTTAGGAGCAGGGAATAGCTTTTCTTCTCAAGCATTTTCTTTATAATAATGACTTTCATTCTCATTCCAAACCACACTGTGATTTGAGGAAAGGAAATTCTCTACCCTCTCTCTTTCCTTCAATGCTCTCCATTTTGATAGTGTCCCAGCTTCCCATGTATACAGAAGAAAGAGGATCTACCTAGATGCTGTTGCTCACTGCTTACTCTAGCAACCGCACCCCCCCCCACATACCCACACAACCACACCCACACAAAGACTCCACTATGGGCAATTCTTTTGAAGGCCTGAAGAACAGACCAGGAGGGAGACGTCTTAAGCAGTGGGAGAACATAGTGGCATGAATTCTATGCACTGAGTGTGGACTTGTTCTTGGTCCAAGAATCGCAGGGAAAGTCAATGACTCAGAGAATTTTTCTGGTTCAAATGTATCCCTGGGGCCATGGAAGGTGACTCTCAGTACATAGGCCTGCCTGAAATAAAGCTAGATCTCTCTCTGATATATCGAGGTCACCAGTGCTTGAGCAGTGACAGCCTGAGAGGGACAATGAAGCCATGTTTGGTATATGTTGTACCAAACACCAACGTAGACAGAGACTTTTGCAGGAGTTGGCTAGCTGTTTGCATTGTACACTCAGCAAGATCTTGCTTGCACCATTTCAAGAAGTTTAGGCCTTATATTTAGCACAAGCTGCTTGACATAAAAGAACAGAGAGGGATGGGTGCTATTCATACCACATTATTAGCCTTATTTCCAGACATATTGGTGAAGCCCATACAGGCTAAGAAGTTTCTGCATTTAACAAAGGAGTGAGTGAGCCGAGTATTGAACCCACTTAGAAATGAGGCCTGATGTTTCCAATTAATTCCTTCAACAACAATTTACTGTAGACCTTCCGCAGGTCAGGCACTAGGTAGTAGTAATCAAAATTGGTTCATGTCCTCACAAAGCTTGTAATCTAATGGAGCAGAAAGGTAGTATAAAAGAAAACAAATCAAGGAAAGCCTACTGTATGTAGCAGCAAGTAAAATCGTGGTAAGCAGAACATGCTACGGGTGGGGCACACGGTGGATACGGTGGTCGCACCCTGCACCCATTTTAAACTTCCTCTGGTATAGCTTCTATTCTGTAGAGGCCAGAAAACTTGCATTCAGGGTCTTGGAAGTCCTGAGATGTTGGAGGCAAAAATGAGGTTTCTTGGGCTATTGCTCCATATAGCTTAATTGTAGAGAAATTTATTTATTTTTTTTTATTGGTGTTCAATTTACTAACATACAGAATAACCCCCAGTGCCCGTCACCCATTCACTCCCACCCCCCGCCCTCCTCCCCTTCTACCACCCCTAGTTCGTTTCCCAGAGTTAGCAGTCTTTACGTTCTGTCTCCCTTTCTGATATTTCCCACACATTTCTTCTCCCTTCCCTTATTTTCCCTTTCACTATTATTTATATTCCCCAAATGAATGAGAACATATAATGTTTGTCCTTCTCCGACTGGCTTACTTCACTCAGCATAATACCCTCCAGTTCCATCCACGTTGAAGCAAATGGTGGGTATTTGTCATTTCTAATAGCTGAGTAATATTCCATTGTATACATAAACCACATCTTCTTTATCCATTCATCTTTCGTTGGACACCGAGGCTCCTTCCACAGTTTGGCTATCGTGGCCATTGCTGCTAGAAACATCGGGGTGCAGGTGTCCCAGCGTTTCATTGCATTGGTATCTTTGGGGTAAATCCCCAACAGTGCAATTGCTGGGTCGTAGGGCAGGTCTATTTTTAACTCTTTGAGGAACCTCCACACAGTTTTCCAGAGTGGCTGCACCAGTTCACATTCCCACCAACAGTGTAAGAGGGTTCACTTTTCTCCGCATCCCCTCCAACATTTGTTGTTTCCTGCCTTGTTAATTTTCCCCATTCTCACTGGTGTGAGGTGGGATCTCATTGTGGTTTTGATTTGTATTTCCCTGATGGCAAGTGATGCAGAGCATTTT
Source organism: Canis aureus (assembly GCF_053574225.1). NCBI lineage: Eukaryota > Metazoa > Chordata > Mammalia > Carnivora > Canidae > Canis > Canis aureus. Next base: position 28,368,677 of record NC_135645.1, read on the forward strand.
CTCATATGCATGTTGGCCATGTCTATGTCTTCCTCTGTGAGATTTCTGTTCATGTCTTTTGCCCATTTCATGATTAGATTGTTTGTTTCTTTGGTGTTGAGTTTGATAAGTTCTTTATAGATCTTGGAAACTAGCCCTTTATCTGATATGTCATTTGCAAATATCTTCTCCCATTCTGTAGGTTGTCTTTGAGTTTTGTTGACTGTATCCTTTGCTGTGCAAAAGCTTCTTATCTTGATGAAGTCCCAATAGTTCATTTTTGCTTTTGTTTCTTTTGCCTTCGTGGATGTATCTTGCAAGAAGTTACTATGGCCGAGTTCAAAAAGGGTGTTGCCTGTGTTCTTCTCTAGGATTTTGATGGAATCTTGTCTCACATTTAGATCTTTCATCCATTTTGAGTTTATCTTGGTGTATGGTGAAAGAGAGTGGTCTAGTTTCATTCTTCTGCATGTGGATGTCCAATTTTCCCAGCACCATCTATTGAAGAGACTGTCTTTCTTCCAATGGATAGTCTTTCCTCCTTTATCGAATATTAGTTGCCCATAAAGTTCAGGGTCCACTTCTGGATTCTCTATTCTGTTCCACTGATCTATGTGTCTGTTTTTGTGCCAGTACCACACTGTCTTGATGACCACAGCTTTGTAGTACAACCTGAAATCTGGCATTGTGATGCCCCCAGATATGGTTTTCTTTTTTAAAATTCCCCTGGCTATTCGGGGTCTTTTCTGATTCCACACAAATCTTAAAATAACTTGTTCTAACTCTCTGAAGAAAGTCCATGGTATTTTGATAGGGATTGCATTAAACGTGTATATTGCCCTGGGTAACATTGACATTTTCACAATATTAATTCTGCCAATCCATGAGCATGGAATATTTTTCCATCTCTTTGTGTCTTCCTCAATTTCTTTCAGAAGTGTTCTATAGTTTTGAGGGTATAGATCCTTTACATCTTTGGTGAGGTTTATTCCTAGGTATCTTATGCTTTTGGGTGCAATTGTAAATGGGATTGACTCCTTAATTTCTCTTTCTTCAGTCTCATTGTTAGTGTATAGAAATGCCACTGACTTCTGGGCATTGATTTTGTATCCTGCCACGCTACCGAATTGCTGTATGAGTTCTAGCAATCTTGGGGTGGAAACTTTTGGGTTATCTATGTAGAGTATCATGTCATCGGCGAAGAGGGAGAGTTTGACTTCTTCTTTGCCAATTTGAATGCCTTTAATGTCTTTTTGTTGTCTGATTGCTGAGGCTAGGACTTCCAGTACTATGTTGAACAGCAGTGGTGAGAGTGGACATCCCTGTCTTGTTCCTGATCTTAGGGGAAAGGCTCCTAGTGCTTCCCCATTGAGCATGATATTTGCTGTGGGCTTTTCATAGATGGCTTTTAAGATGTCGAGGAATGTTCCCTCTATCCCTACACTCTGAAGAGTTTTGATCAGGAATGGATGCTGTATTTTGTCAAATGCTTTCTCTGCATCCAATGAGAGGATCATATGGTTCTTGGTTTTTCTCTTGCTGATATGATGAATCACATTGATTGTTTTATGGGTGTTGAACCAGCCTTGTGTCCCAGGGATAAATCCTACTTGGTCATGGTGAATAATTTTCTTAATGTATTGTTGGATCCTATTGGCCAGTATCTTGTTGAGAATTTTTGCATCCATGTTCGAGAAATTTATTATTTTATTACTTTTGGAACATTGTAATTCCAGAATCTAGTCACTTGCTCTGTAGGAGTTGAGGGGATGTGGCAGTGGGTCGTAAATCCAGGTTAGGGATGCCAGGTTCCAGCAGTATGATCTCGAGGCCAGTACCGGTAACGGCCTTCCGATTCTGCGGGCTCTCCCGGCTCACAGATGAGGCCCTTGCTTGGGAGCAACTGCTAGTGGCCATCTGACCACTTAACCCTCTAGAGCTCCTGAAAACTCTCCCTAATAAATCTATTTTTGATTAGAATATCCAGAGCTGTTTTGTATGTCCTCCTGTAATTGAGGTCTAATTGATAAAGGGGACTCCATTAGATTCATTGTTATCAGGAATAGCATTTCTGAGGACAAGGTATCTGTAGGATGAGTAGGGGTTAACCAGCTAAGGACTGGGTAATAGGGCCTTTCAGGCAGAGGAAACAGCACAGCCAAACCCTGACACCCGAAATAAAGCTTGTCTAAGGTACTGAAGATAACACAGGGTCAGCGGACTGTCTGGGGCAGGTGGGTCTCCTGGTGAATGATGCTAGAGGGTTAGAGTTTCATAGAAGGACACATGATTTGAGATTTCTCAAACATAAAATTTGGTGACTTAAGACCTGGAAGAAGAACGGTAATGAACATTTTTGGTTGAAAAAGATTTCTTGAGTTGATTTTTTTAAACTAATTAATTTATTTTAAAGATGTTATTTATTTATTCATGAGGGACACACAGAGAGAGGCAGAGACACAGAGGGAGAAGCAGGCTCCCTGAGAGGAGCCCAACATGGGACTCCATCCCAGGCCCCAGGGGTCACGACCTGAGCCAAAGGCAGACCCTCAACTGCTGAGCCACCCAGGCGTCCCTCAAGTTGATTTTAAAGACCGAATATAGGAGGAGCAAAAAATAGTTGCAGGGAATGTGGTTAGAATACTATTGAAATAGTCTAGGTAGGGCAACCAGGGGGGCTCAGCGGTTTAGTGCCACTTTCGGCCCAGGGTGTGATCCTGGAGACCCCAGATCGAGTCCCACGTCGGGTTCCCTGCATGGGGCCTGCTTCTCCCTCTGCCTGTGTCTCTGCCTCTCTCTCTCTCTCTCTCTGAATAAATAAATAAATAATCTTAAAAAATTTTATAAAAAAAAGAAATAGTCTAGGTGAAAGTTGATGGTGATACCGATTAGGGAGATGGTAAGTAAGGAAGGTAAAGTGGCAGATTTAAGACGCAGCTAAGTAGCAAAAGTGGCAGAGCAATAAGGCAGATTGATTTCTTTTCCCACTTCCCTTTAATCCCACACCGAAATCTTGGATGTTAATATAACTTGACAAAGACCAGCCCAAATCAAGCTAGCCAGGGAGGACAAGACAGAACTTGTTCCAACAGACAGTGATTTTATTTTTCTCTCGGGTTACAGCCCCTTCCCCTAGCATCGAGTGTCCTCATTTCTGGCCAGTCTGTACTGACTGCTTCTGAGAGGTAGAGCAAGAGGATAGGATGAGCTGTGGAAGTCTCCTGTCCAGTAATACATAGTATGTTCTCTACGTTTGTCCTTTTCTAGACGTCAATCTCCTTTTTCTATTTGTTAACTATTCTGAAATACGTACTACTTATCTATTTTCTTTCAAAAAATAATAAATATGCCTAAGACAGGGATAACTAGGTGCAGGTACTGCTTAAGGACTTCATATATATTAATATAGCTTAGTTTTTACAGCACCTAAAAGTTAATCCAGTTATTTCCTCTATTTGCAAGATAAGATATCTTGCCCATAGCCTCAGATAAGAATAAATGAAATTTAATCTGAGATAATATAATACCAAAGCCTGTGCTTTTAAATACTACTCTACCTGATTAATATAAGAAAAAAAATTGTCTACAAAGTGTGTAGCTCTTCCTTGGAAATAAGAGTTACTGTTAAATGTAAATCTTAAAATTTAAATATTTGAGGTACTGTGTTTTTTTTTTTTAAAGCACATGAAATAAAGTCCTCTGATTAAATTTCTAACCTATAATTTCATTTTTAAGTCAGAAGTCTCATCATCTATCCTGTGGAGAAAAATAAACTTATTTTTAAAACAGTAGCATATTTAAGTCTTAAATCCATTAGTGAAGTCCTCATTATAAATATGTTTCTAGCAGTGATAATTTGCTATTGCTCCAAATACTACTCTTTTGTCACAGATTATTTTTGGTAGAGTTAGCACATTATTAGTCTTTCCCATCATATTCTCTGGATCCCATATGTGCACACAATCACAATGTGGGGCTTTGTGGAGAAAGCAATGTGAGCTATTTTGTGAGACCAGGTCTCCAGTGCATGAAAGTTCATGTAGAGCTTGAAGCCAAAACTAAATGGTTACTTGAAATTAAAGTTTTCAGAGAGTGAAATATTTATGTTGCCTCTTTCAGTTTAGTGCAGAAATGGTAACTGCAGACATTGTAAAATAGTGCCAAGAACTTTGGTTGGAAAGTTAGAAGAGTAATCTCTTGCTCTTCTACAAAATTACTATTTAGGCAGCTCTTCTTTAATATCCATGGATCTCAATTCCTATATTTCTAAAACTGAGGGGCTGGAGCCAGATGATCATCAACACTAATACATTTAGTTATCAGTTAGAGACTTAGTCTTCAAAATAAGTACTGAAAGAGTCCCCAAGAAGTAATTATAGAATCCAATTATAGAGGATGCTCCAACCAAGTGATATTCACAGGGAAAATACTCTGCAACAATTAGCATTATCATTAACAATAATTACAATTGCTTTACATAAATTTGTCTTTATATATTTTGAGACCTTATTATCAATTGCCTACACATTTAAAATAAATGCTTCCTTCTGGGGAATTGAAATCACTATTTAATAACTCGCTGTGTTTGAAAATGCTTGGTCTTATAGAAAAATCTGCATTAATTTTACATTAATATAATTATATAAGCTTGTTTTTGGCAATTATCTCTGCCAGAAATGCATCTTTTGCAATTTCGTTTTAACATTTTTGTTAACTACACGTTTAGCTATGTCTCATGTAAAAACAAGTTGGATATTTTCAAAAAGCAAATCTCAAAACAACTGTCTTTTAGCTGTATTGTTTTATCCACAATTGTTTTCACAAAAGTTGCACTCCTTAATCCCCATCACCTATTTAACCGCACCCTTCTCCACTCTGATAATCAATTTGTTCTCTATCGTTAAGAAGCTGTTTCTTGATTTGCCTCTCTCTCTCTTTTCCCTTTTGCTCATTTGTTTTGTTTCTTAAATTCGCAGTATGAGTCAAATCATATGATCTTTATCTTTCTCTGACTTATTTGTTTCATTTAGCATGATACTCTCTAGTTCCATCCATGTTGTTGCAAATGGCAAGACTTCATTCTATTTTATGGTTGAGCAATAATTCCATTGTATATATACCTTGAGGTGCCCCTCAAGTTACTTTTTAATTTTTTTCAGAAAATAGCAAGAATAGTCTGTTCCTCCCTCATATCTGTTTCTGTTAATTCCAGTATAATTTTTACAAATCTTTTACTACATACATTTCCAATTCAGATATCTAATTTCTTTGTGGCTTAGAAATATTTTATGTTAGGGGCACCTGGGTGGCTCAGTGATTGAACGCGTGCCTTTGGCTCAGGTCATGATTCTAGGGACCTGGGATCGAGTCCCACATTGGGCTCTCCACAGGGAGTCTGCTTCTCCCTCTGCCTGTGTCTTTGCCTCTTTTTGTGTGTGTCTCTCATGAATAAATAAATAAATAAAATATTTTTTAAAAAAAGAAATATGTTAAATTCCCTCATTTTCTTTTGAGAATAATATTTTTTGGGAATTCTTTCAGAATTCTGTGAGAACTAAGATATATTTCTCCAGAGAGAATTTCTCTTATTTTCATCAAGAAACCAGAGGCCTACTGGGCAGATACATGTTTAATTTACAACTTGTTTTTCTAACCTCCTGAATATTAAAAAGATTGGGCTGTGTAATAAATATCTATTACCAGAAAAGTTATCAGGTGACAATGTTTCTGAAGATTAATAATCTGGGAGTGAGATGTTGTCTGTATCTACAGAGATCTGAGCTTTCACCAGTGCTGGAGAATCTGCTTATAAAGGAGCTCTCTCGCTTGGCTGTCAAGTTCTTTGTGACATGTACTTCTCCATAGAGCTCATCTCAACATAGAATTTTACTTCAGTGTGAGCAATCTAAGAAAGAGGAAAGAAAAGCAGAAAAATCTAGATTTTGAAATCACAAACCATCACTCTCCCTTTATTCTACTTATTAAAAATCACTAAATTTAACCTATCATCAAGGGGAAAGAAATGAGGTTCTATATCTTAAAAGGAAGAGCATTAGATAACTTATGGGCACATATACAGCAGATTGTGAATTCAGTTGAGGATTGGTTCATCTTTTCCCTTCTCTGGCACAGTTGTTTTCCTTGCTGTGCTCTGTACCAAGGCAGGGTTTCCTGCAGTCATTTAAGAGAGGAGAGCGATTGAGGTGGGCTTACTTTATATTAAACTGACAGTTTGGCCTTTTGTTGTCACTTGTTATAGTTTTCTTTTGGTCAGAATCTTGGTTTTGTCATATTATACTCATATTTTGTTAAATTATTAAAACTACAGCTCACCTCCAACAGTTTGGGAAATGTTCTTAGGCAAAAGCACTTTCTATATGAGTTTCTACCTTCAGTTATATTTATCTAATGAGTTATATCTCACCAGCTCTTCTGTGCTTCTAAAATGATTTTATGTCTTGAATGATCAAATATTTTTAAACTTTTTATTTTTAAATAAAAAAATAAAGCTGCTAAAATAATACAAAGAGACAGCACTTCCAGAATAGTGAACAAAGACCAAAGACCTCTGTAAATCCACTTCTCCATAATATCAATTAAAAAAAAAAAAAATTGGGCAGCCCGGGTGGCTCAGTGGTTTAGCACAGCCTTCAGCCCAGAGCCTGATCCTGGAGACCTGGGATTGAGTCCCCCGTCAGGCTCTCTGCATGGAACCTGCTTCTCCTTCGGCCTGTGTCTCTGCATGTCTCTCTCTCTCATAAATAAATGAAATCTTAAAAAAAAAAAAAAAAAAAGGAAAAGATGCAAAAGTCAAGTTTTACAGAACTCTGGGAATTAACCAAAGCATAAAGCAAACCTGAAACTTATTTATTCAAGAAAATATTACTGACCCTTAGTAAGAATAGCAGGCATTATATTCTAGTGTTTGAACTCAACCCTCAACTTCGTGGTAGCCTTGAAAACCAACCATGGTATAACTCTGGTAACCAGCAGCCTTGCAGCCACTGGAAGAAGCAGGCTACATTTGAAGTTCTTCATAAATTTCCATTTCTAGAGCATTGTCATTATTTGATCTTTCTCCCAGTTCCTTGGGAAACCCTCATTCACATGCTGTATTAATACATGAGTATTTCATTTTTTTCCTTCCGAGCAATTGCTAATGGTATGCATTTCTAACTTGAGTTCCTATGTGTTTGTTACTATCATATAGAAATATAACTGATTTCCATGTGTTCATCTTTTATTCTAGACACTTGAAAACTCATTTATTTATTCTTAGGGGATTTTTGATGACTCTTAGGTTGTTTATTTTTGCTTGTTTTTTTTAAATATCCACAATAATAACATCTGCCAATATGTATAGTTTTCTTTTCAATCTATCTGCCTCTGTTTTCCTTTTCTTGGCTTATTGTGATAGCTAAGGCTTATAGATCAATGGACAAAAACAGAACCTAGATATGTACCCACATATCCATGGTTATATGAAGTTCCACAGATTCCCTAAAGAAATGTATGACTAATGAAAACCTTACCTATTAGGGTGCTGGGACAACTGTATAACCACATAGAAAAAAACACCTATCTTACCCTACACAAGAAGTATCTTGAGCTGAGATTAGAGACCTAAATATAAAAACTCAAAATGGAAAGCACCATGGAGAACGATTAGGACAATATGTTGTCCATCTTGGGGTAGGAAAATTTGCCTGAGAGAACACAGAAAGCATTAACCATCATGGAAACAAATTGATAAGTTAGACCTAATCACATTTTTTTTAACTATGTAAAAATTTAGCAATAAGAAAATGAGTATAAAAGCCACAATCTGAGAGAAACTTATAATATATGTCTATCAAGTGATCTGAATATATAAGAACAATAATAATTCATTAATAAGGAGACACACAATCCACTTAAAATGGGTAAATCTTAAATAAAAATCAAATTTTAAATTCAAAATTAAAAAAAGGATTTTAAAAGAATGGTTACCAAGAATATATGTATGTCAATGAAAAACACATGAAAAAGGGCTTATTGATAGTCATTAGGACATTGAAAAATAAGATCACAATAAGGTATTTCATACTCACCAAAATTGCTAAGTTTAAGAATACTGATTTTACCAAATGTTGGCGATACTACATGAATAAGCAAATCTATGATGATAAAAATCAGAACAGCGTTAATTTGGGGGTGGCAGGGTCTTGTCTAAAAAAGGAAGCAGCAAGAAACACTCTAGGATAAGAAAATATTTTATATCTTGATTGAGGCTTGGCTTTTGTTGGTGTAAGCTTGACAAAAACCAAACTCTATCCTTAAGACTGTGTATTTCACTGTACGCAAATTTTACTTCAATAAAAATAATAATGAAAATATGATCAACACACACACTTAGGACAAATATCACATATACTGATGTGAAGTAAAATTGGTTTCTCTTCAGTTTCCCCAAAACTAAATTTATGGGTCTGAGAGACCAGCTGGAGATGGCGTGGCAGTGTGGGGGACAGGGACGAGGATGGCAGCTGATGGCGGGTCCTGACACACAGATCAGGGGGCCAAGAGCTGGGACCACAGGTTCACGAGAGGAAGGTTTGTTTCCAGTTTAGATCGGGGGATAGTGCAGATGGTGCTGATTCCCCTGAAGTGTCTCTGACCCCTATTTAAACTAGCAAGCAGAGCAAAAATAATTTTTGTGGATAGCAAAACAGATTTAAAATTGACTAAGGATCTAGGTTAATTGTGATCATTAACCAACTTCTTAACTTGAAAATTCCCTTACCGAGGTTTACTTTCTGCTCCCCTTTTTTCCTAGCCCGGTCTCTCTGTCTCTCTGTGCATGCTTTCTCTCTCTCTCTCTCTCTCTCTCTCTCTCACACACACACACACACACACACACACACAAACACACAACCACATACAAAACCACAATCCTTAATATTGACTCTAAAACCATGAGGCACAATGTTTTCTGGATCAAATATGACATACAGAGTTTACTGAATTTTTTTTAAGATTTTTATCTAGGGGCGGGACGGAGGGGAAAAAAAAGATTTTTATCTATTTATTCACGAGAGACACAGAGAGAGGCAGAGACATAGGCAGAAGGAGGAGAAGCAGGCTCCATGCAGGGAGCCCAATGCAGGACTCGATTCCAGGACCCCGGGATCATGCCCTGGACCGAAGGCAGATGCTCAACCACTGAGCCACTCAGGCATCCCTACTGATTTTATGATTTTATTATTATTATTATTATTATTATTATTATTATTATTAAACCAGGAAATAGATTTCCCCAAGCCAACCTTTGGGGCCCCATAGTACAAAATCATAGCTGAGCACATTGGAGCTAGGAAGGAAAACAGTTAATGGAAATAACATGGTCACAAAGAACCAATAACATACTAGTTGCATGATCACGCACCGGCTTCCATCCCTCTTCTTGAATTTCCTCTGCTAGAGCTGAAGTTTCAAACACACCTGGTTTGGAGACGTCCCAAGCTGACTGAGTCTTAATTCACTGCTTCCACGACCTGATGGAAGAAGCCAGGTATGAGCAGTGGAAGGAATGCCGAGAGGAACCTTCCTCTCTTGACCTGAAGGATTTCAGAGTCCCAAGTCTTGTTTAATCCATTTAAAGTCTATTAAAGAGAAGGACTTATGAATAACCCGAGGTCTAAACTCCCTGGCCCATTAGACCACAGGGCACAGCTTAGGGTGGGAAGTCTCTGAGATATGGAGGCGGTGAAGGGAGAGGATGGCACATTGGGAGAGGTGCATACAAACCAGGTGCCCAGGGAGGAGGCACAGAGGGAGGGACAGAAGGTGGAAAGGGGCTTGGGCAGCACCAGGGCCTTTTGGGTTCCTTCTCCAGGAGGGACTGAGAGTCTCTTGGTAGGGTGTCCCCTTTGATAGAGAAGATGAGGGTCAATCTTACAGGTTTTATGAGATCCTCTATGTTCCTTAAGGCAAAGAAAGTCTGGACATAGTAAATTTCCCTCCACTCTCCCTGCTCTGTACTAAAGAAATCTAGCTGAAGTCAGGTGTTCCAGTTAAGGCTCCCGTTTAAAGGCCAAACCTCTCTGTCGTCTGGCTTACATTCAGACCAACAGTGGCAGAAGAAGATGAGTCTCTTCCTCCTTAAGGTCTCAGGGTCAGAGTGACCAATGGGCTAGGTTGCCACCCAGGGGAACTCAGGAGGAATTGTAGAGGCCGGGTTACCCATCTGTAAGAGACACAACAGGGGAGCTGGAGAGCTTGGCATCTGGAGGTCTAAGCTCTTGGGATAAGAGGAAAGGTATCCCTTTGAGCTAGGGGGATGCTGGGTTAGGTGCCCTTCCCAAGGGTCCTCAGGATTCAGCCTTAATTGGTGCCAATTGTTCCAGGCAGTCCTGAGAAGGATGGGCTGGATGGGCTCCTTCATCTTTCCATGTTTTTGTGCCCAAGTCTGGAGACCTAGAGTGATGCACCCAGGGCTGGAGTGAAGTCTCCTGCTGGGGGCATCCAGCTGGACACAGACTGCCTCTAAGTCATGGGTAGCCTTTTGGCAGATGTGTTGGATGATGATTGGAGAGGCCAGAATTTCCAGAGGAGAGAGACTGGGAGAAGCTCTCTTCCAGCATCTACCCAATGGAAGAATGTCCTCCACTTTGACAGAAATTCAGGTGTGGCTGCCGCTAAGGCTTCCATTGTGGGAAACCCTAAAGCCCCGCATCTGATGCATTGCAAGACAGGTGAGGAGGAGAAGGTCAGGCTCCCGGAGGTCAGAGGCACAAGTGAAGAAAGGACTCTAGTGGAGATGGTGGTGGCTGGCACAGATGCAGCCAGGAAGCGCACAACAGACCAGACGGCGAAATGAGCATCTGACAAACTGCTGGTCCCCAGCGGTAATAAAGGAGAGGCTTAAAATCACAATGAGTGAAAACACCTGCAGGGAAGCCTGGGCTAGACTGGGGAGGTTGGCCCGACAGACCTTGAAGGCGAACATCCAGTAGCAATCCAAGTTTGAAGGGTTTGAGGAGATGGGAGCCAGTCAAGAAAGGGGTGGGGCAATCCAGTCCCAACACCAAAAACGATGTCAGCACGGGAGGCACTGTGTCTGGGCTCTGGGCATCCACACGATAAAGATTTAGGTCTTGCCATCCAATGGGAAAGAAGAAGAAAGTTTATGAAAGGAAGGGTACATTCTCTAGAGGAGAGCCTGCAGGTTCTGCAAGGTGGCCATGGACCCTGGGCTGTTTTGGGATTGGGTATTATTGGTCTCTCTGGGCTGGGAGGAACAGTGACCACAGTGCTTTGGTCTCTGATGGAGGCTGTTTCCAAACATCTAAGGGACTCCTCCCACAGGTTGGGAGGGAAGTTTTTGACCTTCTGATACAAGGTTTGTATCAGAACTGCCATGGCAGCCTTCTTCCGTTGGGAGGGGGGGCTGTACCCACAATGTAAATGCATTATAAGGAGTCTCAGGGTTACCCTGGGGCAGAGATGGGAGAGGAGAGCACATGCTCCACACCTGTGGCTTTTGGTCTGTCAGCCCCAAGGTCTGGGAGGCCACAGGTTCAGGATGTTTGTCCTTGGGCTTCTAATGTGCAACCTGTTTATCACCATCCTCGCCTTCCAGCTCACGCCTGTCTAACTGCCACGCCACTCCATCATCCCCCCACTCCAGAACTTGGGACTCTGAAACCTTTCGTGTCAAGGAATGGAGACTGCGCAGGGCATTCCTTCCACTGCTCATCCCTGGTTTCCACCTGGCAGAACCTCACTGTAGGCGGTCAGAACGCTTTCCTAACACTAGCATTTCTCCTGAGTCCCTCCTACCGCGCTCTCCTGAAAAAGGAGGCCTTGAGCTTGTTGCAGTGAACTGTAACTTCGAAAATATTTTCTTATCACAGCGTTCACTTTGCCAGATTTTATTTTTTTAAGATTTTATTTATTTATTCATGAGAAACACACTGAGAGAGGCAGAGACATGGGCAGAAAGAGAAACAGGCTAAATGTGGGGAGCCCGACGTGGGACTCGATCCCAGGACTCCAGGATCCCGACCTGAGCTCAAGGCAGATGCTCAACTGCTAAGCCCCCCAGGCATCCCCACTTTGCCAATTTTAAATGGTCCTCTGTAGGACAGAGTATTTGGAAGAAAGAAGATACTGAGGCTGATATTTAACCAAAAACTATTAATCAATAATCATCACTCAGCATTTTCTGAATTAATTTTTTGTATATATATTCTTCTATTTGTTAGAGAAAGAAGAAGAAAATACTGCCTGAAACTGAACTTTTATTGTTGTTTTGGATTGTTTCTCCCGTCTGAAGCATTACCACTGATGTTCATAATCCAAGATAATTTTATCCAACCTTGATTTGACAAGTTTTGAGGTTTTTTTTCCCCCAAATCTATTTGTCTTAGACTTCTGACACCAGTTATTTAGGAAAGTTCTAACACTTTCCTTCTAATTAAAATGCTGCAGGCATGGGGAATGTTTTATGCAAATTGATGTCTATGGATCAAATAGACATGCTGATGGTATAGCGCATCCATAGTATCATGGCATTATTTCAAATATGTAAAATATACTGCAACTGTGATATCTGTGCAATTTTATTTTGGGTGTTAAGGAATATGTCCATAATATTCATATATATTCTGATGTATCTGGTCTAGCATAGCTTTAAAGAAATAGTTTATTGATTTGGAAAGGGTCAGGTTACAAGTGCCCACGTAATTATCAAACTGATCAGTGATAACACAACTAGTAGTACTTGCAACTTAAGGGCGTATAAATAAGGGAAGTTCTTTTAATTTAATAGGGGGAGTTATGGTTTTAAAGATTGTGTAATCACGGTTTATCCATAGCACATCTACTTAAACATATAAGTCATGCAGCATCACCTACGAGCTCTTCTCCTGAAGGAAGAAGTTTCAATCAACTGTCACATACTTAATTATAAGTTCAGAGGTAATTCACTCAATTTTTACCACACACAGTTCAAAGACTTTAGCAATTTCGTAGGAAGGAAGCCACATCCTATGGAACAGTGCCCAGTGTCTAGGTTAATCACAACAGCGGCCTCTTCTGAGCGAGAAAGATTACAGAGTCATCTGGTTATAACACAGAACATTAGTGTTTTGATTCAGATGAAATGCGAGTCCAATTATACCTCTCAAAATTCAATAATCATATCAAAACTGATGGTGCATAAGATGAGAAATAAAATTAGCAAAATATATTATCATGTTCAGGTTTAAATACTATTTAAGAAATAAGTACTTGGGTTTATTATCAAGAAAGTACCTTGGTAATACCAGAAAGTGAGTGCTTAGGTACACATTGCGCATCGAGGCACTGGCATTGTGGAACTGCCCTGGGCGCTGCGTATTTCATCTAGGGCTCGCCACTGACTGGGAGCCTGAATGAGTCAAAAGAGGACAAGAAGGACAAAGTGTTTGGTAATTCATATCATTGTAGAGAGCTAAGCATGTTGCTTGAAGGACATCTGGGGATCTGAAGACTTGTTATTTCTACTTCTCCCATTGACTCTGTCAGTTCTGGGCATTTAATAAATCTTTTAGAGATTTATTAAATATATCCTCAACATCTTGTCTATTCTACAAATTAATTAGTAGGTTGCTTGGGGACATCCTTGCTTTTATTACCAAGGAAATTGGGTATGCCCATCAACCATATGAGTCAATAAACATGGCTTGTTTATAGAGGCATTATTTTTTTTCCCATGATATCACTATCCTGCTGTTTTATCTTTAAAATACCAATGGCGGTTTAAAAATCTAACACATAAACTTAATATTGGAGAGCTCCTTTTGAAATATGTAGGTCTTGGGATGCCTGAGTGGCTCAGTGGTTGAGCATCTGCCTTTGGTTTAGGTCGTGATCCCGGGGTCCTGGGATCAAGTCCCACATCGGGCTCCTTGCAGGGAGCCTGCTTCTCCCTCTGCCTATATCTCTGCCTCTCTGTCTGTGTCTCTCATGAATAAATAAATAAAATCTTAAAAAATATAAATGTGGGTCTTGCTTTTGCTTGCATTTCAAGAATGTCCATTTCCTGTTGTGCCAGTTTGCTGCTAAATAAATATTTTCTTTTTCTTCCTAACTTCAGAACTGTAGGAATATCACTCTATGAAGTATAAAAGTCCCCTATTTTATTATACAAATATTTAAGATATCTTAAAGCAATAAAATGTCGATATGTAATTTAGGAATAATCTTGCACTTACTTCACACCACTCTCGGAGTAACTCAGGGTGCCTGGACATTAAGCATTTCCATGTAGGTGTAAGAACAACAGTACAGGGATCCCTGGGTGGCGCAGCGGTTTAGCGCCTGCCTTTGGCCCAGGGCCCGATCCTGGAGACCCGGGATCGAATCCCACATCAGGCCCCTGGTGCATGGAGCCTGCTTCTCCCTCTGCCTGTGTCTCTGCCTCTCTCTCTCTCTCTCTCTGTGTGACTATCATAAATAAATAAAAATTAAAAAAAAAAAAAGAACAACAGTACATTCTGGTCTTAAGTTGGCATTGATCTAATTCAGAATTTGTAGCCCTTCAGCCTTGTTTTAGGCTGAAACTTATCTCTATGAGCTCTATTAGGAAAGAATTTGTTAATCAACTTAATAGTATACATAAACTGAAATACTATTTCTAACCACTTAAGATAATAAGTGTTTTAGAGCTCTTAAAGCACTTTTGAGGCTCACATTTGCTTTCAAATAATTGAAATGCTAATCTCAAATAGTTCTTATCTAAGCAGTAAAACCATTCTCCCAAGGGACTCTACAAAGTAAGGATTATTCCCAAGATGTACAGTATAAACTTGATAGTGGTAAATTAAAGCTGCATTTAAAAAAACTATAATCTAGGGTTTATACCAATTAACGCAGATTTTCTCTAATTTTTAAATTAAGTCTTTACTATATTACCAAAATGAAGCTATTATGTACACACACATATTTAGTTTTAGGTTTTTTTTTTCTTCTTAATTTTGTGTTTGATTTGATGGTGTTTTATAGTATTATAGTATAGGACATGATATTTATGACATTGAACTACATTTTTAAAAAATGTAATAATATTTTTAAAATATTTTATTTATTTATTCATGAGACACAGAGAGAGAGAGAGAGAGAGAGAGAGAGAGGCAGAGACACAGGCAGAGGGAGAAGCAGGCTCCATGCAGAGAGCCTGATGTGGGACTTGATCCTGGGACTCCAGGATCACGCCCTGAGCCGAAGGCGGCACTAAACCGCTGAGCCACCCAGGGATCCCCAAAAATGTAATAATTTTGTCAAGATATTTTAGTCTCAGAAATAATAGAATAGTACCATTCTCTTATTTCTCCCAAGTGAAATCGCAGATTAGTTAAAACCTGTAACTATTAATTAAAAAGAAATACCATCACCAGAATAGCAACGTGCCATATCCAGTAGAAATCAAGAATAATGAAAAACCACTTAACAATAAATGATAATATTATATAATTCTGAATGGTTTCCAATTGAGCGGCATGATTTTTATGTATTATGAATATTTATGATAATAAACAGGGGAAGTTAAAGATGTGATTGTAGAAACTCATTGGATTGAATTATGGAAGTGGGAAGATGAGATGGGAAGTGAAGAAGGCATTTTAGATTCTAGTGGATAGTATGACAGGTCTCTTTCTACAAAGTTATTAGTATAGCAAGGGCTCTATCAATCATGATCAGTGTTTGATATTACAGCAAGCATAGTCTCTCCCTCAAGAACTGATAAAAAATAAGACCATTTTGCTAATAAATCCTTTGTTGCAATATATTTTTTCATGCTTATAGTTTGAAATTTATAGACTATACATAAAGAAGTGTACTGCATAATCTAACAAATACATTATACATTCTTCTGGGACAAGGAGTGACTAGATGGTGTTAACATATTTTCTATAGTAGCAGAACACATATTTTGATTTTATGCTCCTTTTCACTCTATTAAATATTGTTTCCAATCGCCACACTTGTTAAGAATATCAAATAAATAAGCTTCTTTAAGCTCTAGTTATTCTTGTATATCTTAAATATATAATATTACATAAAAATGTAAGAGAGTACGATATAATTTATTTAGGTGTGTGCTTATATACTTTCAATATAAGGGGAATTAAGTTTACAAAAATCATATGACTTGGTTAAGTCTACAACCTAGTTGATGGCAGATAGGACACAATTCAAATTCTTCTGACTTCTAACTTGTTGCCTTTTTCACGGAATGAAAACAGGATTTCTCTTAGAACAGTAAAAGGAATTGAGCTAATCCATTGAAATGGGGAGGGAGAAAGCAATGGGAAAAGAGGGTAAAGTTCTTCTTACCGCAGGGTCAATACAAGTTTCTTATAAATAGATCTCCTATAGATAAGACCTGAGGTAAGTTTACAAAGAAGCAAGGCCTCCAACAAGGTCCTTGGGCAACAATATTCCAATTAAAGGTGCCCAAAATTCAGAAATAGCAAAATTGAAACCACCAAATGAATGAATGGTATTGAGCAAGAGTTTATTGGGCGTACATGAACAGTTCACGAAACTGGGAGCTTTCAAATTTAAAACTGGTATGTGGCTCAGGTACGTGATGTTACAGGATGGCTTATCAAGTGAAAATCCGGGAATGGTTTAAGCTTTACAGTGATCGGTCATTACAATGGGGGCTTCCGGATGCCAGGAGGTCGGTTAAAAATAATTGCCTTATACCATTTTTAGTAAGATGACTTCAATTTCTTTTATGATTAACAAAGGTGTTTACCAGAGATAACCCGAGTTTTGCCATGTGCGTGAAATAAGCTAGATTTAGTTTTGACGGCATGATTTAAATTGTTTTGTCCGCTCAGAGAATTCTTAAGTCTGGCCTTTATTTCGTATTTGATTTTAACAAAGGAATCAATGTCTGAAAAATGAATAGAAGAATCTGAAAAATGTAACTTGAGTTGGAGATAGGATTTGAATAATAAGATCATAGCATTTGGAAGCTTGAAGACAAAAGGTTGGGCATGGAGATATATGCAAATATTAAGGGAACATTTTAGTTCCATTTATATTAAAAACAACCTACTGTGAGTCAGGCAGCCAGGTACTCTCCAGGTTCTGAGAGGCCAGAGAGGAACACACATGGTCCCCTTTGTGAAAATAACTGACAAATTTATTCATGATTTCAGTATATTAGGTTAGAAATATGATGGAGTCCAGAGGAGTGGCACAACAGCACAATTTGGAAATTCCAAGACAGTCTTCTAGAAGATGTTACCTCTGATATTTTGTGAAGTATGAGGTGAGGTCAGATTAGTAAGACAGAGGACGCAAATGTTAAATTTAAAGATGTTAAACACCAAAGATGCTGGAGGAGTCCTCTTGAGGCCTCCCGTGATACATCTTTCATTTCTTGCCCCCGAAGATATCACAAGGACAACAGAACCTCTTTTATTTATAATTCTTTTAAGGAATCTGGTGTCTTAAGTTGTGTATTCTGAAAATTCCTTCTTGATGATTCCTTCTCCATGACTCTGAAATCTCTCTTCCCACCTCCTCTTTGCTATATTGCCTTCCCCCAACATAACATCCTCCTGAGGCTCTGTCCTCTCTCCACTTTTTGGCTGTGGTCTAAATTAACAGTCATGCAATGATTGAAGAGAGAGGGATTCTTCTTGGTGATTCTGAAAGAATTTTTAAACAAAAATTGTTACAGTCCAC
Organism: Canis aureus; assembly: GCF_053574225.1. Lineage (NCBI taxonomy): Eukaryota > Metazoa > Chordata > Mammalia > Carnivora > Canidae > Canis > Canis aureus. The sequence goes on from NC_135645.1 coordinate 28,386,383, forward strand.
AAGAAAAAAAAATATTGCGAGCATTTTATCAAAGAAGAAACAGCTTCAGGAAGGTAAACCGTCCAGGCACATGCAGCTCGGTAAGTGATTGTGACATAGCAGGAGAGTAGAGTAACAGGTGTCATCCCTTGGCTTCTGAATGTTGAAAGCCCTGTAAGGATAGAGTGGTGTGGCCCATCTAAGAATGACCCCTCTGACATCCCTGCAGACTCATCAGATGCAGGCAGGCTGTTGATGTGAAAAACTTCATCCTCAAATGCAAGCATTGTCAGCTGACTCTGAAGGCGTCTCATTTCTGAGAGTGTGTGATTTCGTTCAGTGACGTAACCGAGGTCCCAAGTGGGAAAATCAAGAAAACCTCATTTAAAAATGGAGTCTGAAGACCAGCAGGAGGAGCTCCCCTGTCCTATCACTGTTCCTCAAAGGCACACCCAACAGGAAGAAATGGACCTTGCAAGACTAGACTATTCTGGCTACTACTTGGCTATCCCAGCAGAAGGAGGAACGGTTCTTCTCCTCCCTTGGCAACAGCCCAGCCAATGAGAGGGTGTCCCAACTGAGCCAATGAAAAGCAACTATATTTCAAACTCCAGGATTATTCCCAAGGACTTCTAGTGTACAGAAGTCTTTACAACTCCCCCACCTTTCCTGGATAGAAGGACTTTTCCCCTCCCTTGTTTTCCAGACTTGCCTACGGTTTTGCTGTGGCTTGTCTGGGCAGGCTTGCCAATTCTCTGCTATTCTTGAAAAACACATTTTTACTGGTAGAATCATTGATAGGTTTATTATTAAGGTTAACACAAGGAGAGGGCTCAGCAATCAAGACTCTATTTGGAGTATTCATAGCAGAAATGGAATGTTTGGAATGAGAATAACCTTGACTTTTTTTTTTTTTTTTTTTTTTTTTTTACCTAAATGAATGCCCTGCTAAGTGGAGATGGGAAGGAAAATTGAGTTAAATGATTCCGGGCTCTATTCGTTGGAATTACATGGAGGATTGTCAGAAAGAAGAAATGGAACAGGTGAGAGTTGGGGCAAGTCATAAGGGAAGTGGTGGTGTGGGATTTAGGGCCAAGGGAGGAAGTCCTGACCAGGCTGAAGAACACGCAGGGAGTTCAGTGACAACTCAGGCCTCCAGGTCAGTAGGCCGGGAGGCACAAGCTGACTTCCTCGGGCACTCGGTAACACCATGACCCAAGCCCTTCCCATCAGAGGTGGAGTCAATCTCTGCCTCAGGTCATTTCTTAAGTCCTACGACATATGTCGGGTAGGAATCCGTCTGTGTTATAATGGTCACGGCCTCGATTCCAGTGTCTCTGTGAGTTCCTAGATTCTAACCTGCTGGAAAGGGGTCTCTTGTGTCTATATTCAAAGGTGTTTCTAGATTGCTGGGTTCTCCAGATCGGAATCTGGGATATCTGAAGCACCCCCCCCACCACCACTGAAAACTCACTTTTTTGTTGTTGCTTGGGTCCCAAGGTCCATAGCCAGTTAGTCTTTTCCTTCTGCCTTTCAGAGTCCTGAATTCTTAAATGTGTCGTGGAGACCAGGCAAGACTCTTCGACCTCTAATAGGTGAGAACTACTGGTCTAAAATGGCTCCATGTTACCACTTATTTGAATTAAAAGATGGAACCAGTCTGACATGCACTTCTTAGTAGAAATCACAGGTTACCTTTGGGGAACAATTCATTGTCCTAGTGCATCAATCTACTGTTGACTCGTCCCGTTCCTGCTACAAGGGGCTTTTTTAGTGTTTTGAACACATTAAATTCCTTCTTGCAAAACCATCTTTCCAAATATTCTCTATACTGGTGTTTTCTCTCTCTGCTCATTTAGCTGGCAAACTTCTTATCAAAGGTGAGGAGAGCAACGCTCCCACTGAATTCTTCCCTGGTTGCCAATGCCTCAATTCCTCTATGATACTCTCACTTTATGAACAGTTACATTATTGAATATTATTTTAATGGCATTTTTAAAATACCAAGTTTTTCATTTATACTGTTTTATATGTATTTTAATATATATCTAGATTTGAAATCATCTGTAATTTCACCACCCTACAAATAAGTATCTTATTTGTATCTCCACGTGTCTTGAAGTTGGCAAATCATAGGTGAATAGTCTTCTTTATTTAAATAGTGATTCCCATTCATAATGAATCTTGATTTTGATTCTCTTAAATAAGTAAGATGTAAATATACGGAAAATGCTAAAGACTACGTTTTTAGATGTTCAGTTCATTTTCCTTATATTTCTTATGTATTGTACTGTGTTGCGGAATCATAGGTAAGATGATGGAAACAATTCAAACATGATCATATATCTGATTCAAAATTTGGCCTTGTAATGGAAAAATTTTACTTAACTTGTATGAGCCCTTTTTATTCCAAATATGAATTATTGTTATTTCTTCTGAGTAGGTTGATATGGCACATGAAATATACATAAGAAAAGTAAGACAGAGTAACCATGCAGTGAATAATAGCCACTGATATTGTTTTACCTTGTATGTTATTTTACATGCAATTTTTTTTCCTAACTCTAACAAGGAAGTTGATGATGTCCCTTCATTCCTGGGTCCTTTACAACCAACATAGATGGCAATACAGTAAGTTAATCCATGCTGTTTGGAAAAGTTAAACTCAAAAGTAATATAAACAGAGATAATGCAAGGAATTATGTAAGAATTCCCCATGACAAACAAAGAAGAGTTGTAATGACCCAAGGAGGGTTTTTTTTTTTCCCCCACCTTTGGCACATGTTTGTTTGTTTTATACTTGGTTAAGCAATATCTAGTTTCCAAAATGATCATTCCCTAAATATTAACAAGTATTTTGATTAAAACATAAAACAATGAAACCAAAAAGTAAGTTTTAATATGAAGATCCGAGGAGAATGTTCAGCAAGGGAAGTGGGGGATGTGACTTAAAAATAAGCTTCATTTCATAATGTATTTTTATTCTGTAAGGGATTAGATTTGCAGCACCCTTATATGATTATTCTTTACTACAGATAAGTAGCAGTTTCTTTTTGAACATCCTTTGGCAAGAGATCAGGAACCGAGGTAGGAATTCCAGCAGGGATAGTATACAGAGTTATTTATTTATCGATTCTGAGTTATTTAGGAGATAAAAGGAAGACCTAGTACATTCCATCACCTAACCTTCTGCCTACAGCCAATTAATTTCTTAATTGCAAGATCTTCATCGTAATTATCATGAAAGAAATAAGGCAACGGATTCATCTCCCTTTCTTTCCCTCAAAAGAGCATTCCTTCCTGGCCTAGGTATCTTCATCCTGCATAGCTGTGATGCCAGCAGTTGTGAGGGTGATGCTTTAACACAGTCTGTGACTTGGTTGCCACTGGACTTTCAGGTTTCAGTTAGTATTTTCAAGGAAGAAATCAAGTGTGGCAAAAATGACCAAGCTAATATGGTGTTTGCCATAATTATGTTAGTTTTATAGCGACCAGTAAGCTAATAATTAAAGATAAATGAGGACAAGATAACTTCTCTCCTACTGTATCACGACCAGGTAACATATTAAGGAAAGCAAATACTCGACTGATTTTTTTTTGATGAATTCAGCCATTTATGAAAAAGCAGTTGAGGTGAACATGTGTTCCAATGTGTGCACACACACGCACATGCGCACATTCTCCAGAGCCTTATAAGCTCATCCAGACACTCCTTCACATACTCTGTTCTAATAGGTGTCGCTAAATATCTAGCAAAAAAAAAAAAAAAGTTTTGTTTAAAGTGAAAGGATGATTTTAATGGTAAAATCACCTGTTACCTTATTGGAATCAGATGATACTCCCTGAATGTGGGGTGGCCCTGGAGAGAGGGCATATCTTAGATGGAGAATAATTCCCATGGGTGGATTCAGTTGTTTGCCCTCAGTAGCCAATAACCCCAGCACCTGGGGCATGAGTGCTTCAGTCCTCAAGGGGAATCTAAGGGGAACGTGACAATATCACTACAGCCTTAAATCCACTTGTATTAGAATATGTTCAATGCACCCGGGAAGGCATCTTTAGGCATTTTGCTCAGTCTCTTTTTCTGGAAAACCTTTAAGAATAACTTAAATGGAAAACCTACAGTCCTCACTGCTGTAGCTGTTTTTGAGATGATTATTATCTTTTTCCTCTGATATCAAGCCTGAATTCCCCCTGAATCTCACCTACATCAGCAGGGCCGTGTAAGTGGTGCACCTGGAGGAGAGACCGGGACACTCATCTTTGTGGCACTTGATCACCAACCTCTTCTCATGCTATGACTGTCGCACTCAGTAATTTAAATTAAAATTGGCAAAGGAAGTACCAAGCGATGGCTCTGAAGCTCACGCAGATGAATGATGTCCTGGCTCACGTTTAACAACTAGCTCTCTGGAGACAGAGAAAACAGAAGCCCTGCTTTAAAGCATCTTCTGATTTCTATGGTGAGATATTCCAACCATGTCTGGTTTCAAGCTATCAGTATTGCGTAACTGGACGAGGAATGGGGAAGAGAGGCAGATACCAGGCTCTGATGACCGGGTTTGTAGAGCCTACACTGGCACAACACGGCCCTGATGCCAAGCACATTCCTGTCTGTCCCACTGGGTAGCGGCAGCTGTACTTTCTCCTGATGATCAGTCAATAATCTGCCAGGATGATGTCTCCTTTCCTGGCCTGCTGGTCCCTTGGCACAGGGCCCAGTGAATTGGGTGGCAGCCATAGCATAAGGTTTAATTATTGATCTGTCCATTGATGGAAGAGATTTCTCTCTGGAAACAGAACCTTTCAATCTTCTTAATCCAGAACACAAGGACGAGAAGCCACACTCCCTCCACCCCACCGCCACCGACGGTGCATCACAAGGAGCAGTGGTAAGCAGAACCTCTTCCACTCTCATCCCTCAGTGATCAGGCCCTACTTTTTGGGGACACAGCACCATCATGACAGCAACAGATGCTTGCAAGGGATCATCTCCAAACCAGTACAACAGCAGTGTCTTCAAAGGCTCTTTTATTGCTCTCTCAGGATGAAGTTTCTTGAAGATACACATGCCGCAAAAGTAGATCCCATCCTCATGTATGGAACACCCTACCTCCCTTGTCTTTTTCTCTCTCTCTTTCTTTCTTTCTTTCTTTCTTTCTTTCTTTCTTTCTTTCTTTCTTTCTTTCTTCTTCTTTCTTCTTTTTTTTAGATTTTCTTTATTTATTCATGAGAGATACAGAGGCAGAGACATAGACATAGACAACACCCTGGGATCACTACCCGAGCTGAAGACAGACGCTCAACCCGAGCCACCCAGATGCCCTCATACCTCCCTTTTCAAAAAGTTTCCTTGCTCTATACTTATCTTATGCAAGGTTTCTTGTCAGTAGATCAAATATTCTCTAAGTTCTCAGATTATTGTACTGTCAGAAGAGCCGTGGGAAAGAAAGTCCAATCCATACCCAGAACAGATTAATTTCAGTCTAAATGAATCACTGTGGCTTCCAGTGTGGAAAGGATCCAGTAAAATTAGCTCATTAACAAACAACACCTTAATCTCTTTGAGAAACTGAATTGGGAGTTTGCTGTTACTGTTGTTGGCGTGGGTGACACTAGCCGGGAGTTTAGTGAGATAAGGCTTGGTGAGTGGGCAGATAGGGCTAGTTCTGTTCCCAAAACTGCATTCACGAACCCCTGTACTGGCCTGGGATGGTCAGTGGCCAATGGCTGATGGCAAGCAGCTGGATTCATTCTGTCTACTTGCTTCTTTAGTGGCTCTCGTACAGGTAGATGCTCTCCGGTGGTGACAAAAAGATTTTACAGTTCGTTGAGAGAACAATTAAGTTCAAATATATTCCTACATTGAAAAAAACTAACAGTCAAGTGCTTTTTTAAAACTTCATGGGCCCAAAGTAGTAGCAGTTGGAAGCATCCCTCCAAATTAAGCATATCAAATAAACCTCTATTACAAATTAAGGATATTTCTGCTAGAACATATTAAAACTCTTTTTGTTATTTTGCTTCTGAAATCATTCGACTACAAGCAAAATTATATCCCAATTTACTAACGTTTTGGCCACCAGTTTGCATACTCAGAAATTATCTTCAAGTAGGAACAACAAAATTAAAATTGGTTTTCAAATATACCGATGTGCTTGGGGTACAGAGATGGATTAGTCGGCTACGTGGCTGACTCTTGATTTTGACTCAGGTCATGATCTCAGGGTGCTGGGATCTGCGAGGCAGGGGGCCAGACTCTATGCCCAGCGAGAAGTCGGCTGGAGACTCAGTCTCTCCTTCTGCTCTGTCTCCTGCTCATGCTCTTTCTCTCTCATAAATAAATAAATAAATAAATAAATAAATAAATAAATAAATAAATCTTTAAAAAATATATATACTGATGTGCTTAAAAAATGAAAATAATGCTTTTTCTGTCACATTAGATTCTGTAGTCCCTTTACATATTACATTTTATTGGTTATTAAGCTCCTTTTTATTTTTGTATTCTAGAGAACATAATTTATTCTTCAAGTCCCAAACACTTTTCTTGTCATTGTTTTAGAAGAGCATGAATAGCTAGTTCAGAGTCCCTCTGCCCTTTGTGACTCACAAGAAAAATCATCCTGTTTGCAGGAATGATGACCTTCTCTTCAATTTATTCTTTTCCTCTCAGTAATTATTTACACTGTATTGTATTCGTAACAAAAGAGTCTCTAAATTTTATCTTCTCAGGCTTTTTGTTTTCTACATAATGTTAAATATATTGTAATGAAAGCTTGACTCGGCGAATTTTCTAAATCTGAATTTTCCTTTAGGGAAATTCCCTTATAGAGCAGCCCGGGTGGCTCAGCGGTTTAGCGCTGCCTTCAGCCCAGGGCCTGATCCTGGAGACCCGGGATCAAGTCCCACATTGGGCTCCCTGCGTGGAGCCTGCTTCTCCCTCTGCCTGTGTCTCTGCCTCTCTCTCTCTCTCTGTCATGAATAAATAAATAAAATCTTAAAAAAAAAGAAAAATTCCCTTATAAATTCCAAAAAGTGGTCTCTAATATATGCAGGTGGAGACTAATTCACTGCAGTAGTATACTGGTTTCTGAAGTTGGTCACTACTTATTCACTAGTCTTGAGGTTTCTCTATTTGTGAGAATAAATATACTCAAAAGTAGGAAGATTTGCTGCAAAAATAGAGTGGGTCTGCTCCCAATTCTTTCTTCCTTTGACTTACCATTTCTCGGTGCCTCTATGATGTAGGTTTATTGATAGAATTCCTCTGGATGACCTATAGCATATGTGAAGATTTTCACATATATTATAAAACTCTCCATAAAACTGTCTCCAACACTATAAACCATATATGACTCATGTTCTGAAAATGCAAAGATGAATAGGACTATTATATAGGAAGAGTTTACTTTGGGGATCAATAGCAATGACAAAAATATAAAATGCACACTTGTGTACTTCCAATAGTGGTTTGTAAAATTAATCAGCAACACAAAAATATACAAATTAAATCATTGGGAATTACTACTCTATTATGTCTTTATTGTCTCTATTATTACTACCATATTATGTCTATATATAGTGTCTCTCTATATATACATACACACATGGACTTTATATACATAAAATCCACACCCCTCATAGAGTTTTATGGTGTTTATGGTGACTGGAATAGGGAAAAAACATTATGCTTTTGAAGACTACTCTTGCTTACTCCTTCTTTTATGACAGAAGGAGAAAGGTTTTTGTCTTCCAATTACTTGAACACTAAAGGGTAAAAAGGTTAAAGATAGAGTAGACTAATAATGTAAAAAATAGTGTTTTTGTTTTTTTTTTTTAGATTTTATTAATTTATTCATAGAGACACACAGAGAGAGAGAGAGAGGCAGAGACACAGGAAGAGGGAGAAGCAGACTCCATGCAGGGAGCCCAACATGGGAGTCGATCCCAGGTCTCCAGGATCACACCCTGGGCTGCAGGCGGTGCTAAACCACTCCACCACCAGGGCTGCCTGGAAAAAATAGTGTTTTAACTTAAAAAGATTCATCCTATAGATGATTAACAAAAGGCATGTATGTCCTTACCTACTATTCCATCCCCATGTCATGGGAAACCGGTAGCATTAGAATCTGGCACTAAAAACAGGAAAATCTTTTTGATATAGTTATTATAAGAACTAGAACTTTCCATATACATTGTTGTAAAGCTGTGCAGTTATAAAGCAACACTGAACCAGATGCGACATACTATGGAGTATTTAAAAGCTTCTCTCCTTAAAAGGGTTAAAGAATAGTATACGGACTTATAGAAATATCACCTTTTGTGCAATTCATATTATATCTATCAGACTTTTAAAAATTCTAGGTAATTAATTTAATTACTATATTTCAATGCTAAGACTTGGAATGTTTTTATTAGAATCACATTGTTTCGCCATTCACTCATATATTTCTTCTACAATCAATATAAATTTAAAAAGCAGTTATTTGGAATCTTTCATATATGCAAACCTGTGAATTGTGTTCTGGGAGGGCTATAAAAGTGAAAAAATGCAATTCTATCACTTATAATGTTTATAATAGAGTGGAAATTAAACAGTAGACTGAATTGATAGCAATACAAATAAAAAAATATGATGTATATTATGAATGAAAAACCAAAGGACATTGAAAAGGAAAAATTACTCAAGACTGAGGTAGACAATAAAGCTATAAAGGAAGAAAAGGCAACTTAATCTTGTATTAAATCTAAAATAATATTAAATTAATCTTCCATTAAATACTGGAATAATTTTCCAACGGTAAAGATGTTCTACGACAAGAACACTTGAGTATATGCATGAAAATGGGAAAAAGTGGGATGTTCCAGAAACAACCAAGTTTCTCATAATTTGTCTGGAGTATTAGTAATGAGTAAATTAAAAACAAGAAAAAAAAAAAGAAACTAAGTCGCTGTTGAACCCTGACTATCAGGAAAGAAGAAGGAGAGAATAGTTAATACTATATTAAGGATTTATCTTTATTTAGTAGGCCTTGGGAGGTCATTGAAATGTTTAAAGACAAAAGAATGTTTTCTTACATGTCAGAAATATTTAATGAAAAACAATCATAGTGTACATTCTACCTTTTTTTTTTTTTTTTTTTTCCTGAAGATGGATAGGGTCTAAAAGTAACCTTCTCCATAAGAAAATCTTACTATGGTAATAAGGCTAATAGATTTCACAGACAACCATGGTATATGACACATGACAAGTCACATAAGAGAAGCAGAAAGACATTGGAGTGGAAAAATCAGAAAAAAAAGTTTTTGAAGGATGTATCTTTGAGATAAATGCGGATTTAAAAAAAAATTGGTTGGAGGTAGAGATAGGTGGTACATTTCAGGTCTGGGTAATAATCTGTACAAACTAGCAGGGGAATAAATTTGTGGGATGATTTTAGGTGACAGTCAACGTAGTTCCATGGTTAGACCAGAGGCTCTGTGCAGAGCACAAGAAGCCAGCAAGTTTATATATTGGGATATAGCCATATTGTAGATTTATTTAGAGGGAGATTTGTATTTAATTCCATTACTGTGAAATGAGAAGTCACTGAGAATTTGGTAATGCCAAAACTTGATCCGTCATCACAAAAGTTAAAGGATCAAAGAATAAATTAGGGTTTGGAGAATTCCTATTGCAAATGGTGAAGCTGAATCACAAAAGTTCCCTCTTCCAAAATGTAATGAACCGATAAAAAGAATACCACTACTATCACCAGCAGTTATGAACATCTGCTGAATTTTTAATAGAATAACGTATTTTATAAAAATAATGAAAAGAGAAGGGAACCTGTTAGTACAAAGATTTAATTAGGAAGTTATATATAATGCCTTGGCAGAAGGGTGAGGAGGGACAGTTTACATTGAAAAGAATACAGTGAAAATTTTAAAAAGTAGTGTAAAGGAAAAAATTAACTCAATAATGTACTAACAGATTTTTAAAAAAATGGATATAGTAATAAGGAGAATTACTATTATGGAAAATTAAATCACTGATGGTAGGTGAAATTCTCCCAGAGTGCAGAAGAAAGGGGACTAAAGATGAAAGCTGAGACAGCATGTGACCAATGTGTAGGGAGGCAATGCAGCTCAAACATTTTTTGGGGGTAAAGAATTTAAAAATTAAAACAACAGTGCTTGCTTCAGCAGCACATATTCTAAGATTGGAACAATGCAGAGAACATTAGCATGATCTTTGTACAAGGAAATTCATGGCATGTTCCATATTTTTCCAAAAAATAGAATTGCCATATGATCCAGTAATTCCATTACTTGGTATTTATCCAAAGAAATAATAAAATAAAATAAAATAAAAATAATAAAATAAAATAAAAACACCCCTTCAAGAAGATGTATGCCCTCCTGTGTTTATTGCAGCATTATTTACAATAGCCAACACACAGAAATAGCCCAGGTGTCAAGGGATGAATGGATGAAGAAGATGTGAATATATATATATATATATATATATATATATATATATATTTCATATATATATATTTCATATATATATTTCATATATATATATTTCATATATATATATTTCATATATATATATTTCATATATATATATTTCATATATATATATGTAATTACTCAGGCATAAAAAAGGAATGAAATCTTGCCATTTGCAACAATAAGGATGGACTGCTAAGTGAAGTAAGTCTGAGAAAGACAAATACCATATGATTTCAATCCATGTGGAATCTAAGAAACAAAACAAACAAATAAACCAAGAGGGGAAAGAGAAAAATAAACAAAAAAACAACCTTAAACACAGAGAACCAACCGGTGATTTCCAGAGGGAGGCGAGTGTGGGGGTGGGTAAAGTAGGTGATGGGGATGGAAGGTACACTCACCCTCAGGAGCTCTGCGACATGCATAGAATGGCTGAAACATGTGTTCTGTACACCTGAAGCTAATATCACACTGTATGTTAACTATGCTTGAATAAAAAGACAAAAGAAAAATAAAACAACAAATGTAACACAAGGAAAAATCAAAGGCTTAAAGACATTTTCCTGAGATAAAGAAGCTGAATTGGGGAAAGGTGAAAAGATTTACAAATACCCAGGCTAATTCTCAACAAAGTACCAAAATCTAACTGGTCATTTCCAATGACAAGGGAGGGGAAGTAACAATTTAACCACCAAATGTCTTATTATTCAATTCTCTTTTATGTATGAAAACAGAACAAAGATGTTGCGAAGATATGTAGGGCAGCCTCCACTTGAGGAGCCTCCCTCTCCCTCTACCTATGTCTCTGCCTCTCTCTCTGTTTCTCTCATGGATAAATAAATAAAATCTTAAAAAAAAAAAAAAAAGAAAGAAAGAAAGTGACATAACGAAGTAATATTTGAGTAGAAATATGTAAAGAAAGTGAGAATTCCAAACCAAGAAGCATAAATGTCCCTCTCAGCTTGGCAAAATATTGGACAGGCCTCTTCCTGCCTCTACACCCCTGAACTGTCTTTTCTTTAGAGCACAAACTTCAGAAAACTTGTAATTATAAATTTTCTCATTGCCTCCTGGAGATGCGAATCTTTTTAAAAAGCTTCTTGCCCATTTTACAGCCCAGGCTTGTCCCCTCAAGGACCTGGGAGCCACCTCTTTGAATTGTAATCAAGGAAAAGAGTGTTCTTATCTCTCAGTTTCCATGGGAGGATCAGAGCCTAACTTTTGCAGGTACCAGGCTCCAAGTCACAATACAACTTCTGTCGGGAAGACCAAAGAAAGTTTACTTCCAAAGGTTCTATTTGATCTAGGTATAGAAATCCTTACCTTGGTCTCTGGAAGCCAGGGCTCCATGGAGGTTAACAGTAATTTTTCAAATGCGCTATTTATTTTTTAGTGTTAGGAATGTGTTATTAGGATGTGAATGTACTTTTCTTACAAGGATAAAACTCTAAAAGAAGGCCCATCCCATTGAGGGGGGGAAGAAAAACCTTTTCTAGTGTAGGTGCAATCAGTATGCATCCTGGTGTTGACTTAAACTGTCTCCCCATGTAACTTTCCCTTGAAAAGGGAAAAAAAAATGAGGGCAGCCATTGAGACATAGGTAAATTGTTAATGAATCTGAGCCATTGATAGGAAACTATAGTTAAGTTTGGGTCCAGGTTAAAAGATCTATAGGGGCAATTATTTTGAGAGAAAGTGAGAGAGGCTGAAATGACCAGAGCTTGAGGTGCTTCGCAGAAGACAGAGGGGGGATTACAGGTGAGATGCTCCGGGGGAGAGTCTCCAGCCCTTGGAGTAATTGAGAGAACGAATTAAAGGGATTGGAGAGGAGAAGAGTACAAAGGGGGAGGGTCACTGAGAGAAATATTTACTACTTGACGGTGTTACATTTTTCTGTGAAAACAGAAAAACAAAAAAACCCACGTTCAATGTAGCAGGTTAGGCCAGCAGCATGTTTGCTTTGTGTGCACTACCCGAGGCTCTATTGGGGTAATACTACTAGCACGCGGCGTATTATTTTCCTGCATTTTATTTCCTTTTTATTAAGTACTTGGTTTTCTCCGTGATACAGCGGCGCTCACCAGAGAGTCCGGCTTTTCAATAAGCCCGTGTGGCTGTTTCAGGAGGGGCATCAGGTTGCAGATGCCTCGAACGACAGGAACAGCCTCAGGTAGTCCCGTCGGACAATGATGGACAATGATGGGATCTGGATTCGGCGCAGGCCTCACCTGCGGGGCGCGTTCCCACCCGGCTAGTTCCTGAGAAACCGAGAGGCACGTGGCAACAGTAGGTGCCCTGGGTGGGGGGGGGGGGGGGGCAGGGGGCCTCGGTACATGGACAGGGGTCCCTCGGCCTGACCCGCCCCCGGGGCTGGGAGTAGTGCTCCCAAAGGCCTCTCCTGACGCTTGACTGTTCTCGGGGACGAGGAGCACCCCGGCGGGCGGGCACCCCCCATCCTTCCCCCACTCCCTCCATCCCTCCCTCCTCCCTCATGCCTCCCCTCCTCCCACCATCCCTCCCCCTCCCTCCCCCCACTACTCCTCCCCCCTCCCCCTCCTCCCTCATGCCTCCCCTCCTCCCCATCCCTCCCCATCCCTCCTTCCTCCCCCATCCCTCCTCTCCCCCTCCTCCCCATCCCTCCCCCTCCTCCCCCATGCCTCCCCTCCTCCGCTATCCCTCCCCGGTCCCTCTCCTCTCCCCATCCCTCCCCCATCCCACCATCCCTCCCACCATCCCTCCCCCCTCCCCATCCCTCCCCCATCCCTCCCCCCTCCCCCGTCCCTCTCCTCTCCCCCTCCCCCCATCCCACCCCCCTCCCCCCATCCCTCCCCCCATCCCCCCCACCCCCACTGCCAGCGAGGGATTCGGCACAGCAGCTGCGGAGTCCAGCTCTCGCCCCGAGGAACTGGGCGGCGGGCGGGGTTGAGCGTCCGTGTGGGGAGCCTGAGGCCCGGACTCCGTCCTTCTGTCCGTCCGCAGCCTCCTCGGCCCCATACCCTGCAGGCTGCGCCGAGGGGCAGTCCCTCCCGCACAGGAGTCCCCGTCGCACGTTCTTGGGTTCTTGGGACCCCGCCTGGAAGGCCACCTCCCGGCCGGGGACACCCCGGGCGTGCTCCCTCCTCCCCGGCGGGGGCCTCCGTGGGGACCCCGCGGAGGGAACCCGGCCCGGCCCGGCCCCACCTGGGAATCGGGTCATACCCTCCGGGTCCGATCCTGCCCCGGGCAAGAGGAGGCGGCGGGTGTACCCAGCGGCCCCCTTCTCCGCTCCCCTTTGCGCGGGGAGCCCCGCTGCTCCCCCGGCCGCCCCCGCCCGAGGACCGAGCCCCCCCCCCCCCCCCCGTGGTCGTTCTCACCGCTCGGCGGCCCGGACCAGGGTCGTTACTCCGTGTCAGAGTTTGGGTAATTTTGGTGAGAACAAGGGTCATATGCTCTTCCCACGGGGCCATGGTTCCGTGGGTAACGGCCAGGGCCGAGGACGCGGATTGTCGCGGTTCTGTTTATTTATTCATTTATTCGTTTGTTTATTTATTTCATGAGAGAGAGAGAGAGAGAGAGAGAGAGAGAGAGAGAGAGGCAGAGACCCAGGCAGAGGGAGAAGCAGGCTCCGTGCAGGGAGCCCGACGCGGGACTCGATCCCGGGTCTCCAGGGTCACGCCCTGGGCCGAAGGCGGCGCTAGACCTCTGAGCCACCTGGGCTGCCCATAGCTTTGTAGTTTTAATGACATTTCCCTAAAAGCTAATTCATTGGGTGTCTTTATGTGCTTATTTACCATCCATACAGCTTCACTGTTTACCCAAATGTTTTCTCATTTTTAATTATACATTTGTTTGTCTACGGTTGAGTTTTGTGATTTCTTTGTTATGAATAAAACTCATTCGTCAACTATGTGATTTGCAAATATCTTTGTGCTTTGGTGTCCCATCTAAGAACTCGGTCCATGGGGCTCTTGGGTGGCTCAGATGGTCAAGTGTCTGACTTCAGCTCAGGCATGATCTCAGGGTCCCAGGATCGAGTCTCGCAATTGGCTCCCCACTCAGCAGGGAGTCTGCCTCCTTCTCTCCCTCTACCCTTCTCTCTGCTTGTGCACCCACGCTCGCTCCCCCCCTCTAAATAAATAAATAAATAAATAAATAAATAAATAAATAAATAAAATCTTTAAGGTCTCGTCCTTAACACATTATAATAAACATTTTCTATTACATTTCTAGGTAGAGGTTTCGCATTTCTATGTTTTACATTTAAGACTGATGCACTTGGGGGCACCTGGGTGGCTCAGTGGCTGAGCATCTGCCTTTGGTTCAGGTCATGATATTGGGGTTCTGGGATGGAGTCCTGCATCCAGCTTCCCACAGGGAGCCTGCTTCTCCCTCTGCCTGTGTCTCTGCCTCTCTCTGTGTGTGTCTCTCATGATAAATAAATAAAATATTTTTTAAAAAGACTGATTTATTTTAAGTAAGTTTTTGTCTGGGTATAGGATACAAGTCAAGAGTTTTTAATATTACTTTTTGCATGTGGATGTCCAAATGCTCCTAACATTATGGCTTTGCCAAAATCTCAAGACCATATTTGTATGCTCTGTCCCTGGATCCTTTCTTATACTCCATTGATCTACGCTTTTATCTGCTCACTAATACTATAATGTCTTAATGTAGCTTTTGATTAAGTCAACAAAAAAGGCAGCACAAGTCCTCCAAATATATTCTTTTGTTTTACTACTCTGGTATCTTTGCCTTTCCATATAAATTTTAGGAAGAACTTATCAATAGCTACAAAATATCTGCTGGGATTTTGTTTGGGAGTATAATAAATCTATAGATCAAATGAGGGGACTGATATCTTAATAATTCTGAGCCTTTCAATTCATGAACAAGGTGTAACTCTCCATTTGTTTAGCTTCCCTTTTATCTAGGATTTCCTTCATGAGCACTGTATAATTTTCAATGTAAAGAACCTGCAATATTTTTAAATTTACATTTAAGATTTTCACCTTTTTTGCTGCTGCTATTACAATTGGCACTGTTTATTTCTATATCATGGAAATACAATTGATATTTTTGTATTGATATTATTTCCTGCCATCTGCTTAAAGCCATTTATTAGGTTTAAGAGCTTTCTTTTGGTATTTTTGTTGAATTTTTAAAATATAGACAATGATATCATCTGTAAATAGAGACAGTGAGATAGTTGTATTTTTTCCCTCCTATTCTTGTCCTTTTTCATTTCTTTCTTTCCTGTTTTGTTTGTTTTGCCTTGTTTTGGGACTTCCAGTATGATGCTGAATGGAATGTTAAGAAAAAAACATCTTTATCTCATACCAAATTATGGAGAGAGACTATTTAGCATCCTGTTTGTTTTTGCGGTTCGCTTTCATATTGTCATGAGTAGATGACAAATTTTGTCCTTCGTCTATGAGAAAATTGTTTTTCTTCTTTAGATTCTTATGATGAATTAATTTAATTGTGGAAACAATTTAAATGTTCAAACAGCCTTGGTTCACCCAATTTGTGGTGATACATTACTCTTTTTCTATATTTCTGGATTCCATGTGCTAATATTTTGTTGATGAGCTTTCTATTTTCACGAAGGATATTTATCTATGGAATTCTTTTCTTTTCATGTCTTTGTCTATTTTCATTATCAGTGAAGGCTTTTGTTTTATAGGGGAGAAACATCTGCACTAATTTCATACGTTCTTGTGGTTCTTACTCTTTTTCCTACCTCAGTCCTTACTCTTTTTCCTACCTCAATCCTGTTTCATGAGGGATGCTTTCTCAGTATTTTTTAAGTATTTATTTTAATTGATAAAGCATTTGAAACTTTTGTATGAAATTAAGAAAACTATTTTGAAGCCCTAAATTTTTATAGATATTATTTATAAGTTAAAAAATAAGAAATTACTTGAAGTGCAGACACTTTAAAATCATCACATATTTTGACAGTGTAAATTTCCAAGTTAGGTTCTCACTCACTGTGAAGCACAGAGGAAGACTTCATAAAATTGGAAATAAATAGCACTTTCTGAATTTCATTTTACGGATTCACTGAAACATTTTTATACTTACTAAAACTGTTACAATATTTTTTATTCTGACGAATAAAAATTATTGCTTCTACCAGAAACTTTTTAAACTATGAATGTCAGAAAATAATAATATTAAATATCTGTTTATCAAGTTTATGAAGTTTAGCAGACTTTGGCAATTTTTTTCATGACATATCAATAAAATTATGAAATGAACTTTTAGTAAGGACAATAGTTTCTGGTAATTTCCCAGAAAAGACAGGGTAATTGAACATCTAGATTAGTAAATGATAAAATATTCAAAGTTTTGGCATGCTTTATGAAAACTAATCATTCTGTAGTGAGTTGTTAATGTCAATTTGACTTTCATGTGGAACTCCATAAAGGATTGCTTCTTGGAATTATAGAATAATGTACAACATTTAAAATAATTTTATATAATCTTCCATTCTAGAGAAGAAATAAATGTCCACACATTAAGAGTATAGTCAATGGCCGTATAGTTGATATCTGTGGTAGAGTCATGGAGAAGAACCTGATAATCTATCTCCCAAAAGAATATTTTTTTTAAGGTGATAAAACTTTAGGACATTTCTTTTGGCATTTAAAATATATTTTTGGGGATACCTGACTGGCTCAGTCAGTAGAGCATGGGACTTTTCTTCTTGGAGTCATGAACTCAAGCCCCATGTTGAGTGTAGAGTTTACTTAAAAAAGAAAAACAAGGGGATCCCTGGGTGGCGCAGCGGTTTAGCACCTGCCTTTGGCCCAGGGCGCGATCCTGGAGACCCGGGATCGAATCCCACGTCGGGCTCCCGGTGCATGGAGCCTGCTTCTCCCTCTGCCTGTGTCTCTGCCTCTCTCTCTCTCACTGTGTGCCTATCATAAATAAATAAAAATTAAAAAAAAAAGAAAAACAATATATGTATATATATTAGTGTATATAACAACATATTTGGTAGTGAATATATTGACTGAATATGCAAATAAAATCTTATAGCCTAATGAATCACTATTTCATATATAACTCAGTGATTAGAATTACTAAAATTAACAACTGCAATTCTCCCTGTGTGTTATAGATTGATTCTATGAACTCAGTCTAAAACTGACTAAGGTGTAGTATTCATAAATTTTAAAGAATTGCATTAATTCAACTAGTGTTTTATGTTTTTTATGAATAACATCCTGATTCTATGCTTAAGATTCAGATAATTAAAAGTATTTTGATTCAATATTCTCGATATTTTCAAAAATATGTCAAGTAATTTTTTAATGTTCAAAAATTATTTTAAAAATAAAGCACAAATAATAATTCTAAAAATTCTAAAGTTTCAGACTCCATGTCTTTGACATCAGCTTGTTTAAAATATATATTACTGTATATTTAATGTGTTATAACATGTAATAAATAATAACATAACATATAAGAATTGTAATAATAGCATAACATAAAGTATAATCATAATTGAGAGATTCGACTTGAGAAGTCACTAATAGCAGCTACAAAAATGAAAAAATGATTACATTATTTTACTAGTCTGCATATTCACATCCCTTCCATGTGTTTGGAAATTTCACTACAGGTATCTATTATTTTATTTTATTTTTCCAAGAGATGTGGTAGACTTTACCAGAGTAGCAGTTTGCTTGGGTTTTTGTTTGTCTGTTTGTTTTTGTTTATGTTTTTGTTTTAGTATCTTGCATTTGTACTTTGTTAAGACTTATCTCAAGTGATAGAATAACACAAAAAAGGAAGTATTTCCAAAAATAAATGGACATATGATAAATATAAATCATTTTCCAAGAATATATCCTTGAATAAGGTCTGAAATACAGACATTTCTACTGCAATTTGCAAATGTATGATGGCGAAACTAACACTAAAGATGGAGACAGAGGAATTCTTCAAGAGCTACCTGCCATTATTAGTGTGAAGCTGGGTGTGCCATGAATTAAGTTTATTTATATAAAAAATAATATATAGTGGTATTGCCTTCATTTCCAGGTCTTTGTGATTATTATATGAAATTAGGTATGTGAAAATGTTATAAGCTTAAAATCTAAAACTACTTTTGCTATAGGAGTCTTCCATACATTAAAATTGGTTTATTTATGATATTTGCATATTTTTGGTCACTGAAAAAAAAACAGATAATATGTGAAAGTTTTCTTACTGGAAATGCCTGACATAATGATGCTTGAAGCCTAAAATAGAAGGTACATTTAGATATATAAAATTATTGAACACATGATTGTTTTGAGTATGAAAGGAGATAATGTATACAGATCCCTTAGGCTAGTATCTTGAATGCATTACGTACTCAATAAAATGGTAAAATCATGGTAAGTGACAGATCCAATGGAAGAGAAATTTTTTAATGCTTCTGGTATTAGTGTGATGAGGTTGAAATTCAACATTTTCTCTCTTAAGTATATAAAGCACCTTTTCTTTAATCATTTTTACCTTTCAGTGAAGTCCTTGAATACGATTTAAATAAGTATGGTTAAATGTGGAAGACAAGTTTAAAATGCCCCCAATACTTTTTGTTTTCTTTAATAAAAGCCAAAAAGCAATACCAACACTTAAGTGGCCCATGTAATATTCTGTGAGTGTTCTTGTTCTCTGGTTCTAGAGTTATTTGGTGAGAGCCTTGATATTTTATGATTTGCTAGAAACACTTATTCTCTTGAAACTTCTCAAACTTGTTTTTTTTTTTTAATCTGAAGTGTGAATTTAGATGGTTGTATGTTATACTGCATCATAAAAAATTTAAAAGTAGCAGCTGGACCCAAAATCTGGTTGGAGTTTTTACCGAGTCTATATTCTGTTGTTTACCTGATTATCACCTTTTACATATTCAGTTTATGCAAAATAAAAAGATCTTAAAATTTAAAGTAAATATACTTAACAGTCCTTATAATTTCCTAAATTTGCATACCAGAAGCATATATGTTTTACTGTTCATTAAAAGACATTTAGCTTATATGAAATTAGATGTATTCTTTTATAATAAAGTTAATCAGGTGATTTTTGAAATAAAAATACCTAATGCTTGTGAAGTTCACATTCTGTGGAGGTCTGAGAAAATTTTATATTTTAAATTCAAACAATATTTTAAGCCAGTAAACATAACATTAGGCATGGACAAAAAACCCTCCCAGATGGAAAAAAAAGTTATTTTGTGAATATAATGTTGTTCTTGTATAAAAATCCAACAATATGGGTGTTTTATATACATTGTATTTTAGTTTTTCTGTTTCTGGACAGTTACTATGTATCTGTCCCTGGTGGTGGAAACCACTGGGACATATTCTCCTCTCTCAGTTGTGACACATACCCACTGGAACATTATAGGATCGTAGAATGCTATAGTTCAAAGGGATTTAGAAATTATTTGATGCTGTCACATTTTTTTTTAATTTTTATTTATTTATGATAATCACAGAGAGAGACAGAGAGGCAGAGACACAGGCAGAGGGAGAAGCAGGCTCCATGCACCGGGAGCCCGACGTGGGATTCGATCCCGGGTCTCCAGGATCGCGCCCTGGGCCAAAGGCAGGCGCCAAACCGCTGCGCCACCCAGGGATCCCTGTCACATTTTTTATTTGGATGAAAACTTCCATTAATTTAAATATATAAAACCAGTACAAGTGTAACTGCTTAGTTGGAACTGGGCAGGAGCCTAGAATTCTGAGTTGGTCTCTTTCTTACCTCCCTCCGCACAGTCAAGCTTACGTGGCCTTGAAAGGGCCTCTCCCAGAGCACACTATCGTGGGGACGACATACCCGAGGCTCAGAAAGGTGAAGTACGTGCTGATGGTCACACAGCGAAATAATGACAACCCTGACTGGAATCCAGTTGTCCAGAATGCAAATACAATATCCTTACTTCTTCACTACCTGCTACCTGGGGATGCTTAATTTTTTTTTTTTTTTTTTTTTAAGATTCTATTTACTTATTCATGAGAAACACAGGAGAGAGAGAGAGAAAGAGAAAAAAAAAACAAAAAACCTCTAGTTTGGAAAATAAAACCTAAGTGTCTACTCCCTCGGTGTATCTCAAAACTCTTACTGGCTTTTCCTCTTCTTGGTCCATTAGGCTTCAGGTTTTCAAATGGGCTGAGATCCTCTCTACCCACTCTGCCTGGACTTATTTTCCCCAGATCCGTATGGCTGGTTCTAGTCACGGGCATCTCAGCTTAAAGTCATCTCTTTGGAGAAGACCTTCCCTAACTACCCAATCTAAAGAAACTACTCAGTCACCCTGCCTCTCATGCTATTTTCATCCTCTATTTAGGGTGGTGTCTCTACATGGTATAGTATTCCATTATTTGTTTCTTCAGTATCTCAATATAGCAGCAGCCTTGATCAATCCACTCTCCACTGAATCTTAGACCATGAGGGACACTCAACAGGCTTTGTCAACAGAATATATAAAGGAACACCCATGTGTTTCAATATGTACTCATCATTTTCTACCTAATGCTGGTAGTTGGTCATATGAATCTCTTACTAATTCTATTAAATTATAAACTCCAGGGGATTCCTGGGTGGCTCAGTAGTTTAGCACCTGCCTTTGGCCCAGGGTGTGATCCTGGAGTCCCGGGACTGAGTCCTACATCGGGATCCTTGTGTGGAGCCTGCTTCTCCCTCTGCCTGGTCTCTGCCTCTCTCTCTCTCTCTCTCTCTCTCTGTGTGACTATCATAAATAAATAAAATCTTAAAAAAAAAAGTATAAACTCCAAATGAGCCACATTCCATGTATATTTCATTTTTCAGGAGGCCAGTTTTACAATAACTTATTGTCTTTATCTCTTGAGACATGTCATGAAAGCATTATCAGCCGGTATAAGGCAAGAACATTCTATTGCTTTATTTTAGTATTTTTCATTTTATTCACACTCTCAACATCCCTCCATTTATTTTTGATATACAGAGCTACACTTGCTAAATCTATTCATGTTGCTTTGTGTACATCCAATTAATTATTTCATGATACCATGTAGTATTGCATTGCAGGCAAATACCATATTATAACTAGTTTATCGAGTGATAAAAATATTTTCCGTAATTATTTTCTATCATCACATCTAAAACTTCTTATGTAAGTCCCATAGGGATTAGTAACAAGCCAGAATAAGATGTTCTTAACATCCATAATCTCCAAGAGAATTATACTTACCATGGTCAAGAAATTTCTGCACCCCATGCAAACTCAAAAGTAAAATGGATATAGGCTATGAATAACCAAATCTCTTGTCTTGTTTTTTCCTATATTTCCTACCTAACACATTGGTATTCCTTTGTAAATACACACACACACACACACAACCACACCATTCATTAGTAACTGAATGTATGGATACCTGAAAATTTTGGTATGTTGATAGGTAGATAAAAGACATTATTACATGGTCTCTTACATGTATTTAAGTAAGACAATTCTCTTATATGGATTAGGAATAAATGACCTTTAATTCAAGTTTATATTAAAATCAGATATTATATAAAGAAATTAAAAATTAAAATTTTAGGATAAAATATCATTAAGTTCCACGTGATTATTATTATTTTTTTTAATTTTTATTTATTTATGATAGTCACACAGAGAGAGAGAGAGAGGCAGAGACACAGGCAGAGGGAGAAGCAGGCTCCATGCACTGGGAGCCCGACGTGGGATTCGATCCTGGGTCTCCAGGATCGCACCCTGGGCCAAAGGCAGGCGCCAAACCGCTGCGCCACCCAGGGATCCCAGTTCCACGTGATTATTAACACAAGGTCCACTTAGAAATGTAAATTTTTTTCAAGTTTAAAGAGATCAAGAGGCACCTGGGTGGCTCAGTGTTGAGCATCTGCCTTCAGCTTAGTTTGTGATCCCAGGGTCCTGGGATCAAGTTCTGCATGGGGCTCCCCATGGGGAGCCTGCTTGTCCCTCTCCCTGTGTCTCTGCCTCTCTCTATGTCTCTTATGAATAAATAAAATCTTTAAAAAAATAAAAGAGATCAAAATACCCTTGAAAATATGATTTCAGAAAATGAAAACTCCTGTTTATATAATAACCTTCTTTGTGATACGTTTTTGCATGATCTAATATCAGTTTTATTGCATATAATTTTTAGTTAAAAATATGATTTGTAGTTGATCATTCTTTTTTTTTCTTTATTATGTTTGCATTGGTATGTGGCAGATTTTCATTTTATTATTTGATATTGCATTGAATTTCTTAATCCTCTAAATAAATGCTTTTTTAAAACAGAATGTCCCTTAATGTCTGACTCCTGCCCTTTGACGTTGGCCCTGTTGAATCCATCACTGCTGGATGTTCCTGCCCAGACTGACACAGGAGGACATCCTCTGGAATGATGGCATAGGAACAAGTCTCTAAGTCACAGAGTTGATTGTAGGTTACTGGAGAGGTTTTTTTCACTGTAGAGTTTGTTATTAGCAAAGCTGAAGAAACAAACATTATTCAGTAAAAAGGGAAAGAAAAATAGCATTATTTTCAATCATTGAAAATGCCAATTTTTAAGGAAATGTATTCATATGAACAGAAGAGTTAAAGCACCAACAGGTAATAGAGCGGGCCATTAACCTTGGGTTATAGTGTGTGTTGTGCTAAGGAAGTCAGTTTGTTTCAAATTATTAACAACTCATTTTTCTACCAACCTTTAAAACCTAGACTGCAGATACAGCTCATAGCATTTTTTGAAGAAAATATATCAAGGCTTTAAAAAAGAATCTAGATTCTCAGGTCAGCAGTAAAGTAAAGGAAATTACATCTGTAGCAAGACCCATATGGAGGTCACTAGCAATTCTCCTAGATGTTTTTCCTAAAATTAAACTACAAATACTATAAATGATTGTTCATATAACTTGAAGGAAATATTGCTTACCTAATATGGTGACCCCTGAAGTGACATTCTAGATTTAAGTAGCACTTTATTCTCAGAAGTAAGACCCAAACAACATGTTTGTGTTCAAGGGAAAAATAAGGTCCTCTAGTGTCAAATAGAGCTGACTAAAAGGAATTTAATAGTGAAGTTTTACCTAAAGCAGAAACTCAGATCTTATCTAATAGGTTACTCTGCATACCAATGCTTTATTATTCATTCTTTAAATTTATTTTTGTTCACTTTGTGAATAGGTATTGGTACACATAGCCCATACAACTAAAAATCTTTAGGGACGCCTGGGTGGCTCAGTCCGTTAAGGTTCCAACTGGTGATTTTGGCTTAGGTCATGATCTCAAGGTGGTGAGATACAGCCCTGTGTCAGACTCCATGCTGGGCGTGGAGTCTGCTTAAGATTCTCTCTTTCCCTCTACCCCCACCTCTCTCTGAAAAAAAAAAAAAAATCTCTAAAAAGTGTTTATGAAAAATAAATCTGCCTCCCATTCCTTCCCCAAGCTACATAGTTCTCCTCCCAGAGACAACCTCTAGTAAGACTTGCTGAATATCCTTCCAGAGAGACTCTATGCCATAGGTCAGGATAGGGGCATATGGCAGGACAACCTTAGCACCATGCAATGCCTGTCCACTATTCATATGAATCACATGGCCCTGAAATAAGAAGCTCTGCTATCCATGGAAACACATAATTACACAGATAGTGGCTTAAAATATAACATTTTCCATCTTTTTTTTTTTCTTACTTGAAATATTTTGGAAATAATTTCAATGGGTTCTCAGGGCACCTGGGTGGCTCAGTTGGTTGGGTGTCTGCCTTCCATTCAGGTCATGCTCTCAGGGCTTCAAGATAGAGCCCAAGTTGGACTCTGTACTGAGCAGGGGGTCTGCTTCTCCTTCTCCCTCTGCCCCTCCCCCCAACTGGTGGGTGCTCTCTTTTACTCTCTAATAAATAAATAAAATTTTAAAAAATACTCTTTATATAGTTACATTGTTTTTCAAGAGCTGTACGGCATTCTAGTTTATGAAATTATATTTTGAATTATAATTATATTTTTTAATTTTATAATTATCTATTTAGCTAATATTTATTAATAAGTACTTATTTAGTTTCTAAACACTTGATATTTAAAGCAATGCAGCAATTAATTTCCTTATATATATATTTAATTTTGCACATATGCTGGTATAGCTATAGTATAAGTTCCAAGAATTTTGTTTTCTAAAATATCTTATGATTTTATGAAGTCCTATTTTCAGCTTTTTAAAAAGCTTTTATTTATTCATTCATGAAAGACACAGATAGAGAGAGGCAGAGAGATACAGGCAGAGGGAGAAGCAGGCTCCTCACAGGGAGCCTGAGGTGGGGCTTGATCCTGGGTCTCCAGGATTACACCCTGGACTGAAGATGGCGCTAAACCGCTGAGCCACCCAGGCTGCCCTATTTTCAGCTTTTGATTTTTTTTTTTTTTTTTTTTTAGAGTGATAGAGGGAAGGAAAAGGGGAAGGAGGAGCAGAGGGGGAAGGAGAGATAGAATCTCAAGCAGGTTCCATGTTCCGCATAGAGGCTGACATGGGGCTTGATCCCCCAAACCTGAGATCATGACCTGAGTCGAAATCACCAGTTGGACCCTTAACTGATTGAGCCACACAGGTGCCTCTTAGTGTTTTTTAATGTGTGCCATATTTAGAAAGTCTTTTCTAAACTGAGAATATAAAAGAAATATCTCTAAATATTTTTCAATATTTTTATGACTTATTTTTCACCTTGAAATATTTTCTTTATTTCAAATATTTTTTACACACAATCTGTTGTAGGAATCCAGTTTATTTTTTTACATATGTCTATTTGTTTGACTCCCCAAAATTTATCAAATCATGTATCTTTTCCTGATATTAAGATATGTTATCCTATTTTTTAAGATGATATTTTATTTGTTTATTTATTTATTCAGATTATTTATTTATTTGAGAGAGAGAGAGAGAGAGAGAACAGAGGGAAGAAGAGGGAGAGAAAGAATCCCCAGAAGACTCTGAGCTGAGTGCAGACCCTGATGCAGGGCTCCATCCCAGGACCCTACAATCATGACCTGAGCTGAAACCAAGAGTCAGACATTCAATCAACTGAGCCACCCAGGGGCCCCTGGACAATAGTTTTTTAAAAGAAATATTTAAATCTTCTAAAATTATTTTAATGGAGAAGTCAGATGCTCTACTTTCCCTGGTCAGCACAATTGCAGCGATTATTAATCAAGGAAGGGAATTTGCCAGTAGACAAAGAGAGCAAGGGAAGGAGCTTCAAGTGGTGAAAGACAAAAAGGGATTAGAAATACTAAGAGAAAATTTAAAAGGAGGAAAAAGATAACAAATGATACTTTACTGTATATATACATACTATGTATATATATATATACATACTGTATATCTATACTAAATATATATATATATTTAGTATAGAGACAAAACAATTGTCAATATATATTTATTTTAGTATAGAGACAAAACAATTAGGAGAAAAATTCGTGGTTGTTCCTCAACTCTTAAACAAGAAAGTCAGAATAAAGTAATTTTCATTCCAGCCCAAACCCAAGAAAGAAGGAAGCAGGAATATATACCCTCCAGAACTCAGATGAGACTTAGATACAATGAAAACATAAGGATCCCTCCATAATGTGCTAAGTGCGCACATGTTTTACCTCAATGGTTCATAATAATTCTTTTTAAAGGATGATTCTGTTTAATATTTCAGGAAACTGAAACTCAAAGATATTAATTCACCTGATGACATCCAGGTAAGAGTCAAGGAACCAGCCTTCCACACCTAGAATTTGCTATCATAGCCTACTATACCTGCTTTATCACGTATTTTCCCATGTATTCATCTCTTCGTCCAGCAATTCATTTATTTTTTGATGTTTTGCAACATGATTCGATGTATAGTGTGTCTTGCAAAAATACTTCACTGTGTATGTCTTTACTAGAGGTCACCATTTGTTCAGGCCTCTTTCTCTTATTTTGAACATACGATGACAAAACAATACTATTTGATAGGTGTAACCTTGACCTCCGTTAAGATGTACAACATCACTATCATCCCAGAAAGCTTCCTTGTTCTTCTTTTCCCATCAATCCCCACCTCTGAGGCAACCACTTTCAATTTTTTCAACCATTTATCATTTTTGCTTGCTCCAGAATATCACACAAACGAAAGCATACACCACGTATTCTGTGGCATAAAGCTTCTTTCATACGGTGTGGTTTAATATTCATGTGTGTTGTGTGTATATTAGCAGATCCTCTTTTTTTTTTTTAATTGCTGAGGGGTAAACCATGGTATAACTACAGCACCGCTTATTTACCCATTCTTCTATAGGTGCACCCCTTGCATGTTTCTAGTTTTTGGTTATTATGATGAGAGGTGCAATAGACATTTTTGTAAACTTTATTCTTGAGGAAAATGGTCATTTTTCTTGATAAATATTTAAGATTGGAATTGCTGGGCCATCGTGTGGCCGGGTGGTCATGCCGTGTTGCAGCTCCACCAGTAGTGGCTCAGGGAAAATCCGGGGGAGCACAGAGTCACAGTCATAACTGCCATCCTATGTGCATATTTTCCACATTAACAGACCCAAACCTATTTCTATTCTCATTGTTCCCTTACTGTTTCTTGATGACGCCTGCCCGCTGGTTCCCTACCCCACAGGCTCTGCTCAGGGCCTGGACACGTGGTTGGCTGTCACACCTGCTTGGGAAGGTCTGTCGCATCCTAGCTGCTCAAGGCCATGGATGCTGCTGATACCCTACCATGCATAAGACAGCACCCCCCACCCCACCCCACCTGATCTGAATAGTAGAGATGTTGAAAAAGTCCTTTCTGGCCTTAGTAGGATTTCTTCACCATCTCCTGTCTCAACATGTCCTCTTCTCAGAAAGATTGGCATCGAAAACACGTACAGTGTCACAGGATTACACACACACACACAAGCGGCCCACACTAGAGGGAATCTCGATTCAGTGTCACTTGTTGCTCCTCATGAAATAAATGACTTCGGAAGCCCTTCAACATCGGTACATTTGGGGTTACTCCAAATTAACATCAGCGATGGCGTTTGATTCTTTTGTAATGTCCTCTGCTTCGCCATGAAATAAAGAACCTGCCCTCTCACCTCTCTGCAGGTCCCTTTGTCCTAGCTCGTCCTCACCGGGTCCCTTTGTCAACTGCTCAAAAGACAATAACGTATGTAATTTTGCAACCAAAGCATCTGTTTGTATCACAAGACCATGCACGTTTGCCTAACGCCGAGGAACACTCCTCGCTCTTCCAATACCGGGGCCTCCTCCTCCCAACCCAGGCCTCAACTTGAAAGAATAGGGCACAACCTTAAGACATTTATAAAACAGCACCGAAGTCCTAAGTTTATATGAACACAGGGACATCACAGACTTTTTTTTTACCCAAACGAAGTAAATCTTGCTTCACAATCCTTGAAATGGGCCGATCTACTGGTTTTTATCAGAAAAGATGAGTGTCTCCCAAAATGGATTTGGTATTTCTGCTCTTTCAAGACCAGCCCTGCTACGACAGCCTGGTAACTGATGCTGATTCCGGATCCCACTCAATTCCATCAATCCGTCATTCCTTGTTGGGGAGGAGTGCCTGGACCAGGCCACTCCTGCTGTCAAGCAGACGCACTCATTGTCCACAGTCACCACCCTCTGGGGTAACCCATGGGTTACATGGTCCAAAATGAGCTTGCAGCTGGCAGGCTGGGTGCTGAGAAGTTTCCATCACAGGCATTAATCAGCCATTTAACAGCCCGATGGCCTCTCCTTTTAGGTCTGAGGCTCTGTCTCTCTAGTTTAACTTAAAAATCAACTATTGAGCCACTTACCCTGCTAAGTCCACTAAGATAGAGGCTAAAAATTTTACAGGCTGTAAATCTAAAATCTCTTCTCAATCCCTTATTTTGACTTCTGGTGCTTGTGAGAATGGCTTAATAACACTGGTTTCAGCCTTTTCTGTTTTATCGCCACTCATTTTCTGAGCCCTGCCTTTCTAATTTGAAGACTTATTCTAACTCTCCCTCTTGATTTGTCTTGTCTGATAATTTATCTTGGAATTTTAAACCTCGGTGCATACTCATCTGCCTTCGGTTGACACTGACGGCTCAGAAGAGCCACGGGCAGCTTTTTCTTGAGCTGCAACACTACCTCCCCCCATCTGCAGGGGGGACCCTCAAGATCCCTCATGGATGCCTAAAACTGCACATGATACTAAACCCTGAATTTACTAGGTTTTTCCTCTACTTTCCTGCCCAAGATAAAGTTTAGCTTACAGATGAGGCCCAGGAAGACAGAGACAACAACTAATAATAAAGTAGGACAATGTTAACAGTACGCTGTAATAGAAGTCATGTGAATGCTGGGTCTCTCCTCCTCTCGAAATACCTTATTGCACTGTACTCCTCCTTCATGTTGTGACGACATGAGATGGTAAAATGCCCGCGTGAGGGGATGAAGGGAGGTCAGTGACGGAGGCACGTAGTGGTGGGCCACCAGCTGTCCTTCTGACAGGTTGGAAGGAGGACCGTTGCTTCTGGATTGCAGTCGGGTGTGAGTAACTAAAATTGTGGAGAGCAAAACCATGGTTAAGGGGAGGCTACTAAATTTTAATTTAATTTATTATTTTATTTTATTTTGTCTTATTATTATTTTTTTTTTAGCATACAAACAACTGCCAGGCTTTATTGCTCAAACACAAGCTAACCACTGAGCATACGTGAGGCCCCCAAGGAGATAGAGTCCAGACCCCCAGACCCATGGAGGCGGTGTGGGCCCTAGTGGCCCAGCCCTACATTTTTATTTTAAAATCGTGAGTTTTGAGTGCATAGGTTTTTTTTTTTAATTTTTTTAAAGATTTTATTTATTTATTCATGAGAGATACACAGAGAGAGAGAGAGAGAGAGGCAGAGACCCAGGCAGAGGGAGAAGCAGGCTCCATGCAGGGAGCCCGACATGGGACTCGATCCCGGGCTGTAGGCTTTGCCAAACCGCTGAGCCACCAGGGCTGCCCGAGTGCATGGGTTTTTGATGTCACTGTTGCCACAGTAATATTGATTACATACTCTCCTGCAAAAAGGAAGAACTTGATGTGTGTGTAACTAAATATTACATTTTTTTTAATCTTTTAGGAAAGTAAGGAGCAAAAGTGTTATTTATTCAGTTTTGATAGCGCCGATTTCATATCAGACCTACATGCTTAGCCGTGGCTAGGTCCTGCTTAGTTTTATTATGATTCACAATCACCTACCTTAAAAAAGATTGATGTAGGAAATAGATGATGGATGTGGAAATAAGTACAGCTTTTTTGTATTTTAAGTGTGTTCTCTGAAATTTTGTTCAGAAAAGAATTAGCATGACTCATTATACGTTGCTAGCCTCCTTGGAGGTTGGCAGCTTGATTAGCAACTCATCTCCACTTGTAATTTGTAATTTGACAAAAGAATCAGTGAAAATTAAAAGAAGTGTTAACAATAGATTCCCTTTAACAAAAGAAAAGGCAACAGTTTCCACAGAAAGGAAGATAACCCAAGACACTAAATATTTTTAGCAACAGGTAACTATGAGACTCGTCTGTAAAGCAAAAGAATTTCCTGACCAGATAGATGGTAATGAATTTCAGATAGAAGACTCAAGAGAGTCTAAAATTAACTTCATATAATTTTCACATCTGAACTCAATCTCAGCCATTAATTAGTCAAAAGCAAAAGACCTTTAGCAAAGGATATTAGGAAAGGAATCTAAAGGACAAATAAAGAACATTTATCTTTCACACACATTCTTTGTATTCTAGAATTCCACTCAGGAAGCAACTTCATATTTAATGTTAAGTGTTTAGTAATTCACCTTCTGGAGACATAAAAAAAAAAAGAAGTCTAACGTGTGTGTTATCTGCACAATTTCCATTCACGGTAACTTATTCACAAAACAAGAAGCATTCTAAGGTATGTATGTTAATAATAATAATTACAAATAGCCAGCAATTATTGATGACTTATTTTAGGTCCAGCACTTGTCATAATGCTCCGCGTGTTTTCATATTCACTTTTCACCATTCACGTGGTAGGAATGACTACTACATGCATTTCACAAATTAGGACAGTGAGAATCACAGCGACACAAGGCGGAATTGTTCTGGAGACACTGAAAGAGTTTGACTTGGAAAGCTGTATATATTCTAAATTTAAAATGATATCACTTTAGTTGTTTTTTGGGTTGTTTTTGAAAGTGATCATTTTTAATGATTATTTGAAATTACTGTTAATTTATAGCTTTGATTGTTCTCATTTGCATTTATTTTATTTCTTAATTTTTGTACGAATTTGAGGAAGTCATTTTGAAAACAACATGTCCTGTGACTTTGGGTAATAGAATGCCATAATTAATAAAGATATTTTATTCCAAGAAAGTGAATCTGACCCTTGGCAGATTCAAATTTTAAGACCTGGCAATTAAGATAATCTACCTCTAGTTGACAGTGATATCTTAGTTTTGGATCTATTACCTGGTTAACAATTTCAAGCAGTAGGGATGATTTATTTATAGTCGAGACATTTTAATATAATTAAAATTAAAATAGATGTGTAGGGCAATTTTAAGTTAAAAATAGTCAAAGCACTTTTCATTAATTTTGCCCCTACCTTGCATGATTCCTCATTTTAATTGAGTTTCACTTTTTTAGTAAACAGATCCTTAGTTGGTCTTGCCTAATGAGATGAGAGATCAGGGACATCCCACTCTCTCCTGGCTGTCTGGACTGCCTGACTGACTTCCCCTCTGCGGAAGAGCAGTAGCCTCACCCTCAGACAATTGTCATTTAGTCCCGTTGTTTTGCATCCACTGGGTGCCCACCTGCAGGGATACCTGGAGCAGTGCGGGGGCAGAGAGGAGATTGTATTGAAAGGAAGGTGAAGAGAACCGTTGGGCTACTGCAATGTCTTGCTTTTATGGATATTTACCCCCTCGGTGGAAGGAACCACGTGTTAGGTCAGGATCTTCTACTAACCTATGTGGATTCTCTTTTACTCACCTTTAGCTCTTCATGCTTCTCCCCAGAGCTGCTTTTTCAGGGTTCTCACTGTCTTCTCAGATCCCCTAATTCAAACTTACTTTGCACATATGAGCTTCCGACTCAGTGTTCTCCTGTCATTTTTTTAATTCAATTATTTTGTGTAAACAAAGCATAGGGACCAGTATAACAGATACTCGTGTCCACATAGAGTTTGATAACTAAAACATTACAGATACAGCTGGCATTTCCTTTGTTTACACAAAGTGACCCCATTTCCTTGCATTATTTTAGAGATGACCATTACTCAAATTCGCTGTCTATGACTCCGATTATATTTGTATAACTTTAACCTATATATGGCAGCATAAAAATATTTGGTGTTATTTTTGCATGTTTAGAAACCTTATGTAAATCTGATATGTGTGAATGTTGCTCCTTGATACTTTTATACTACATCACTGTATTTTAAGACATTTTTTAATGTTGCATATAATTTTAGTTTATTATTTTCTGGATGACATTTGAAAATATATGTCAACACATACATTCACATTGCAGAATTTCTTTAGGGTTTATACGTAACAGTGTATTTCATGAGTTATAGAATAGGTTTTGTTTCACATTATTAAATATTATTTAGTGGCTTCCCAAAGCATTTTTACCGTTTTACTTTCACTCCTATGAACGATCCAGTCTGAAATTTTATATTGGTGAATTTTTCTATTTTTGTTTAGAATGGTGGCTAAGAAATGATATCTCACTAATATTTCAACGCATATCTCTTTGATTATTACTTAGGTTTTCCCTGTTTTCAAACTTTTCTTGGCTGAGTTTTCTCTATAACTTGCCTATTTTTATCTCTTGTTCTTCTTTAACTTGGATCATAATTAATTTGTGGAAATTATTTTGTAACTAACGCTTTTCTCTGAGAGGTTTCTATCTACATATGTACACTTCTATCAAACTACTGTCTATGTATATCTGTATCTGTCATAATAATTCTCTCACAAATCCATTAATTTTCACTTTGTTTCATGGTTTGGCAAATATTTATATTTTAATTTACTCTTATTCTCTTCCAATCTGCTTTTTAATTTTTTTATTTAAATTCTAATTAGTTACATATAGTGTAATATTAGTTTCAGGTGTGCAATATAGTAATTCAATACTTCTATTCACCACCTGGTGCTCATCACAAGTGCCTCCTTAATCCCTGTCACCTATATCACCCATCCCCCACCCACCTCCCTTCTGGTGACCATCAGTTTGTTCTTTAGCTTAATTAAGAGTCTATTTCTTAGTTTGCCTCTCTCTCTCTTTCTTTCTTTTCTTTTTTTTTTGTTCCCCCTTTTGCTTGTTTTCTTTCCTAAATTCTTCATGAGTGAAATCATGTGATATTTGTCTTTTTCTGACTTATTTAGTTAGGATACTACTCTCTAGCTCCATCCATGTCATTGCAAATGGCAAGATTTCATTCTTTTGACGGCTGAGTAACATTCCACTGAGTATATGTGAATATATATATATACATATATATATATATATACGTACACACACACATATATACCATTTCTTTATTTAAGATTTTATTTATTTGAGAGAGAGAGACAGAGATAATGAATAGGGAGGAGAGGGAGAAGCAAGCTCCCCGCTGAGCAGGGAGTCCTATGTGGGGCTCTAATCCAGGATCCTAGGGCTCATGATCTGAGCTGAAGGCAGACGCTTAACAGACTGAGCCACCCAGGTGCCTCTATATACCATTTCTTTATTCATTTACCAATCGATGGAGATTTGGGCTCTTTCCATAATTTGATTGTTGCTGATAATGCTGCTACAAACAACGGGGTGCATGTGCCCCTTTGAACCATTATTTTTAGCCTTTGGGTAAATATCTAGTAGTGAAATTGC
Source organism: Canis aureus (assembly GCF_053574225.1). NCBI lineage: Eukaryota > Metazoa > Chordata > Mammalia > Carnivora > Canidae > Canis > Canis aureus. The sequence continues at coordinate 28,419,773 of NC_135645.1, forward strand.
TAGATCATAGAGCAGTCCTATTTTTAACTTTTTGAGGACCCTCCAAACCGTTTTCCAGAGTGGTTGCATCAGTTTACATTCCTACCAATAGTGCAAGAGGGTTCTTTTTTCTCCATTTTAGTTATTATTTAGATATCTGTTTACAGTGGCAAGCACTGAAATACCTGCATATCCTAAGGGTTATCTGTGTTTTTACAATGATGAAAACCAAAAGTAAATTAAATAAAATTCTTGTCATTTCAGGACTTGGCTGTCAATCTTTCTATTCCAACTCTTCTCATACAACCAACTTTGTGGGAGTTCCCAGAGCACTTTGTCCTTCAATCTTACATTCATTCAATCACCAATACATGGGAAGAGAGCTGGCTAGAAGGAAGGAGCAGAGAGAAAAATAGCAACAGATAAATAAAGTGACTTGGAAATTCATTTGCTCTTTCTTTATTTTACCTTGTATTATAAAATCAAAATGATAGCATCATTATTACTAGTAATGTAGATGGATAGTATTTGGAGCTGTAAAAGATATAGACCTTCTAATAGACCTAATGGACCTTCTAGTCATATTTCCGCACATACCTGTTAACCTAATACAAGCCCACTGGAGCTCTGGACACATGGTAGAATGATGGTAAAACAATTGGCCATCTGCACTGGGTGAAGAACTTCAGAGAAAATGACCTAGTACCTCTGAATGAAGTCAATTTATAAATTTTTGAAGGTTTACTACTTTCCAGACACTATTCTTGAGGCTGAATATATATATATATATATATATATATATATATATATATATATATATAATATGTACTGTTAATATCTAGATATATTTTTTCACTTAAAAATTTAAATCTACTTACAAAAATAAACTAAAATATTCAATTACTGTTTTGTGGTTAACTTCTATTGTAAAGTTTTATATTAGTAAGAAATGAGGTTCTAAGCCAGAACAGAAAAACATTTTTAGAGTCGCAGAAGGTTCTCAGAAGAAATCATGATTAACTAAATCCTGAAGGATTAATGGGAATTTTTTTTTTTTTAAGAACAACAAGGACAAGAGAAAAAGGAGAAAGGACATTTCTAACAGAAGCAAAAACCATATACAGACAGAGAAGTATTTGACTGGAACATCCTCTCAACCAGCAAGAGATAGCCTTCAATAGAGCAGAAAAAGAAACAAACAAAATAATCCTTTTTTGAAGTTGCATGATAAAGTGAAATTAGAAAAAAATCTGCATTCAAAGTCAAATAAGAAAAAATAAACAAGCCAGAGTAGAATTATAAAATGGATCTAATCAAAACTAACAAAAGAAATGTCATCCAGCAGTTACCAAAGGTAGAGTTATAAGGTAAGGAATCTAAAACCAAGAAGGTAAAAACTTGAGCAACAGCCTCACCAGCCACTTTAAAATACTAGTTAAGAAATGATATTACTCAGCTATTAGAAATGACAAATACCCACCATTTGCTTCAACGTGGATGGAACTGGAGGGTATTATGCTGAGTGAAGTAAGTCAATCGGAGGACAAACATTATATGTTTTCATTCATTCGGGGAATATAAATAATAGTGAAAGGGAACATAAGGGAAGGGATAAAAATGTGTGGGAAATATCAGAAAGGGAGACATAACGTAAAGACTGCTAACTCTGGGAAACGAACTAGGGGTGGTAGAAGGGGAGGAGGGTGGGGGGTGGGAGTGAATGGGTGACGGGCACTGGGGGTTATTCTGTATGTTAGTAAATTGAACACCAATAAAAAATAAATTAAAAAAAATAAAATACTAGTTAAGAAATGGTACACATGGGGGATCCCTGGGTGGCTCAGCGGTCTAGCGCCACTTTCAGCACAGCGCATGATCCTGGAGTACTGGGATCGAGTCTCACGTCGGGCTCCCTGCATGGAGCCTGCTTCTCCCTCTGCCTGTGTCTCTGCCTCTCTCTCTCTCTCTGTCTCTCATGAATAAATAAATAAAATATTTTTTAAAAAAGGTACACATATTTTCTGATTAATTTCTTTGGAGAGAATACCTCAAAAGAGTCTGTGTGTGTCTGCGAAGAGATGTGCAGGCAGCTGCCTCCCACCAATTCCTTACTTGGGGAGTTGGAGCACGAATTGTTAATAAGTAAGTCATCTCAACCACCTGGCTTTTTTTTTTTTTTATAAATTTTTATTTATTATGATAGTCTCACAGAGAGAGAGAGAGAGAGAGAGAGAGGCAGAGACACAGGCAGAGGGAGAAGCAGGCTCCATGCAGGGAGCCTGATATGGGACTCGATCCCAGGTGTCCAGGATCATGCCCTGAGCTGTAGGCAACGCTAAACCGCTGAGCCACCGGGGCTGCCCAATTTATCTTAATTTTTGCATAGACTTTTGTTTTCTTTTTTCTATTTATTTATTTATTTATTCATTTATTTATGATAGTCACACAGAGAGAGAGAGAGAGAGAGAGGCAGAGACACAGGCAGAGGGAGAAGCAGGCTCCATGCACCGGGAGGCCAATGTGGGATTCGATCCCGAGTCTCCAGGATCGCGCCCTGGGCCAAAGGCAGGCGCCAAACCGCTGCGCCACCCAGGGATCCCCCCACCTGGCTTTATATTTAATCTTAACTTGTTTGGAGTCTCTCTTTCCTCTTTGAACATAAGCTTTACAAAATCAAGGACCCTGTCAATGAATAGACTTTATATTAATTTTGGCCAATCAGGCTGATTTAACCATATTTTTTGGGTACTTACCTAGGTTAGACCTACTTTCTCATTTAAAAACTTATTATTGATATGTATTTAAAAATCTCCATTCAAAGTAGCAATTTGGTCTTTAGAACAATAGTATGATGAGAAGCACATGGTGTTGATGGGGGAACAGGGCCAGCTGAGGACAAAGCACAAACCTTGGGCAGTATATTGATAAGCCCTTGAAACAGGCAGGGGGACCTTCCTCTGGGACCTCAGCTGCCACCATGTTAATACCTTGCTAAGGGCAGAAGGCAATCTCAGCATGACCCCCAGGAGCCAGTAAGTCTACTTTAACATATAAAAATTCCTTTAGAAATTTCCTTTATCTCTAAACCCCCAAGATACATGTTGGCAATCATCCTCCAAGCACATGGCCCACAGATATACACCTGAAGGGTCTCATGACTCAGATTTTATTAGACAGTAATACATGACCTTTCCCAATGATAACCAGCCCCCCTCAAGGTCCTGGAGACCTTGCTTCCAAAATTCTTTACAAAGTACGCTATCCTCAAACCCCTCCCAACTCCCAGGTATACCAGCCACCCTTCAAGGCCCAAGACAGCAGCTCTTCCTGCCTAGGGGTCCTGTCCCTGGGTTTTCATAAAACCACCATTTTGCACCAGAGACGTCTCAAGAATTCTTTCTTGGTCATTGGCTCCAGATCTCACCCCACCAAACCTCACCTATATTCCAAAACTTCATCAGCATCTTACTCATTATTATTTCCAATGATGTTTTGCTTATATGCAAAGAGAGTTTATAGTCACAAGTAGATATTTTGTAACAAACATAGATGATTCTAAATCATTTTAATGAGCTGGGCCTTTAAATTCTGGTTCTCAGGTTTTTAACTCTAGGGCTCCCTGTATGTGTTTGGTTGTTGCTGTTGATTTATACAAAAGAATTAGAACTTAAATTTTTAGTATGTGCATTTTCTCCCATGTAAATTTAACTTGTAATCTGGCCACTTGGAAATCTTTAAGAAGAAATTACAAAACCATTAAATTTAAGTTATTTATATCATATATATATTGATATATATGATACATATGTATCTATATATGATATATGATATACTTATATCATATATCAAAAAAGGAAGTCTTTTAATTTACATGTTTTAATCTAGGAATATTAGGTGGCTGAGGAATTTGTAATTAAAGGATATGCAAATGTGTCTTTCAGTATATGTGCTGCTGAAGTGAGCACAATGCAAATGTCTTTCAAACATGAGTCAATCTAAGTTACTCAGACAGTTTTAATGTGATTGAATTTTGGTATATTTAACTTATTTACATTCTATTAATGTAATTAAAACAAAATGAAATAATTATTTTAGTGGACATAATGAATTGTCTCCATTTATAAAACTTCATACTAAGGTTTCTATAAAAAACAATATCTAAAGGTGAACTATGGGATGCCTGGGTGGCTCAGCGGTTGAGTGTCTGCCTTTGGCTCAGGTCTTGACCCCCCAGGTCCTGGGATCGGGTCCCACATCGGACTCCCTGCATGGAGCCTGCTTCTCCCTCTGCCTGTGTCTCTGCCTCTCTCTGTGTCTCTCATGAATAAATAAATAAAATCTTAAAAAAAAAAATAAAGGTGAATTGTGCACTCAAGGTGTTCAGTAATGCTTATTTACTAAAATACAATGTACTTAAAAATACATCTAATTACAGAAAACCAGTTAAATCATTTAAGAAATACTCTTACAATGAACAATTGTAAAATAAATTCAGAAACCTAAAACTAATAAAACACTACACATTGAAAAAAAAATGTGTTCCACCCTTTAAGCACCTTCATTCATGTGTGAGCACATTATTTTACCACTTACCAAGCTGTTTTGATGTTTTCCTTTCATCTGTCTGCTTCTCCACACTTCACTCTAAACTTCTTGAGGACTGTCCGAGTCAATGGATGAATAATCTTTGTTCCTTTAGTAACCAGCGGTTTCTAGCATGAAAAATATCTGTAGAACTAAACTATACTACATCATAGGAAGAAAAGTTACTTGGGTCATAGGTGCTTACATGGTTTCAAAAAAAGATAAATCAGAAGGAAGAGGGTGGTTTATTGAATTATATATTGGTGAAAAAAATCTGAGAGGAAATCCAAGGAGACTATAAAATATAATAATAGAGTCAGACATTTAAGAAAATGGAGGAAAACTGAGACTTTGGGAAGGACTCTTTGGTTTTGTAACTTTCTCTTCCCTGTAGTGATTAGAAAAAAGCCAAAACCCTAACAACCAAACAGGATTTTTGCCCATTTTTAAAGAAAGCAAAGAAGTATGCATAAACAGTGTTTCACATTAGAGACTTACAAATTGTGTGTCATAGAATGCCCTTTGGGGCTCATTTGGAGACCATTGGGGCCATGGATGCTCGGGCCTAAACTTCCTTCTCCAACCTCTTCAATATATTTTTACTTGCTGAAGTTTGTGAAAAGATTTCATTTGAAGAAAGAATTCCATGGCCTTAAATTTTGAAAGCCATTATTCTTAATGAAAGCAAGTAATTTTGTTTTCTATGAAATAAAAATATAATTTGCTCTTAGTATTTTTCTTTCCCTTAAGTTATTTCTTTTCCTCCAGAACTCAAGTTATTATTTATGAGGAGACAGAAAGAAAGCTTATAGGCAGTAAACACTTCATCTTTAATTTGAGTTCCATTAAGTGAAAACTTTCCCCCATATGAGTTTTTCCAAACTGGCTGCAAAGATTAAATGACTACACTAAGATTTTAATAATATTTTATCAGTGTCACATGAATAATGGGACTTATTTGTTTGTCATATAATATTACAACACTGTCAAATTACACTAATAAACTTTATTCTTCAACAGACAGAACAATTCTTTAGCAATTATTGAAAGGGTTTTGAAAATATGCTCTAAGTTAAATTGGTACCTATTAGCCAACTTTTTACTAGCCAACACAAAAAAGTTATCCCATTTTAATATATCTTGGTTTCTTAAAAGGGAAAACATCATATTTTTTGAAAACTATGTGAGAAAACTGTATCTTAAGATCTAAGTAGAACTAATCTTTTGTAGTACCCTCAAGGCACATGGTATGTAGAGTGCAAATTAGTTCATGAATATTGAGTTGATTTACAAGATAAATAGAAAATATGCTCTATCCACAAAATTAGAAATCTGTGAGAATACAGTAAATGGATGACCCATGACAAAAGTAATACAATAGATGGTAATATATGAACTCCTATAAGTTGTTTATTAGGGGTTCTCCCCAAAAGGTCTATAATTTGTCAAGACTGTCTTCTGTTCCATACAACTTGTCAATATCCTCAGATGAATAGATGGCATCTACAAGTGCTGACGGCATATTTACAGATGAGAAAATTAGAAAATTGTGAAGTCTTTCCATTGTTCCTTCCTTTAAACTAAGCCTTGAAGATTTTTCAGATTACATAACCACTCTTTTGTCTTAATTTAGTTTTTAAAGGTCAAGATAACAAGAAGGGAAATTAATAACAATGTAAACACACTATGTAGGAAACAACAATTGAAGGACGCCGGGGTGGCTCAGCAGTTGAGCGTCTGCCTTCGGCTCCGGGCGTGATCCTGGAGTTCCAGGATCGAGTCCTGTGTCTGGCTCCCTGCATGGAGCCTGCTTCTCCCTCTGCCTGTGTCTCTGCCTCTCTCTGTGTCTCTCATGAATAGGTAGGTAAAATCTTAAAAAAAAAAAAAAAAAAAAAAAAAAGGAAAGAAAGAAAGAAAGAAACAATTGATATATATTTCTCAAATGTCTATCTTCCTTTAACATTCCCTCTGAAAAACATACAAATTTTTAAAAAATGTAAAGGGAGTTAGTTAAACAAAAGAAACAACATATATGAAAAATATTCCTAGATATACATATTAAATGAGAACAAACTATTCTCACATAATGAACACTGTCAAAAAGAAATTTCTTCGATGATGGAAAAGTGTCTATCTTTGTATAAACTGTAAACACTTGAAATGAGCCTAGTACAACTAAAAAATTGAGTTTTCAATTTATTTTAATTATTTTTAATTTAGATTTAAATAGCAACCTGTGGGTAATGGCTACTCTATTGGATAGTTCAGTGGGTACTTGTGCGAGCCATTATCTGTCATCCATTTTTTGGAGGTCAATTAAGGTATCTCAAAATAGCTGTGTTTCTACAAATCATGCAAGGGTTCTTTGCTATACTTCTGATTCCCATTCCTCCTGCCTGATTGCTTCATGGTCCTTGGCCTTCTCTATTGCCCTGATCACATTTCTGTTGAGTACTCTAAGGTCCTCTCTAAATACTCTCTAAGATCCAGGCTTGAGTTTATCTCTCTGGTCTCTTTAATCTCATCAACCTTGGGGAGCCATGGCGCATGATAGAAACTCGAAAAATAGACATTGAGTAATATATATGTATAAAAGAATTTGAAAAATAAATTAAAAACTGGATATCCTGTTTTATCTTTTAACTTATTTTTCTAAGAATTAAAAGTTTTCTCTAAAATTGATTGTTTCTATAAATATGTACATCCTATAAACACATATGTATATCTATAGCACACATAAAATATTAGATATTCCGTGCCCTTAGTTTCTGGAAACTTCTCTCTCTCTCTCTCTCTCTCTCTCTCTCTCTCTATATATATATATATATATATATATATATATATATATATATATAGTGAGAGAGACATATATACACACACATATATATACACATATATATGTATATTTAATAGGGACACATATATATTTGTCTATAAAAATGGGAATAGAACTTTTATATTTTAAAAAGACTTTAAAATATAATTTATTAATACTTTTCAGAAGTGGAAGTATGACATACACAGTAAGAGGTAAAGATCTTTCTGAATTCCTGACACATACACATACAGGCACATAATTTATAACTTCAATTCTACAACTTAATTTATGTGTCAATGATAAACACAGAAACATTAAAAAAATCACCTGTCCAGTTATCAAATAGCTGTTTTCATTCCTGGTGAAATGAAAGCCTTAAGAGGTTTGAGATTTGAGCTCAAAACAGAAAAATAAACAAGCAAACAAAGAAGGGTAACACACCAAACTTTTGTGGTTTTTCATTCAACAGAAAACAGAGCTCATCATATGTCAGATCGTAATACCAAATCTTCAATCATTGCTGCTGCTAGTGCCAAATAAAGTATCAGTTATAAATGAACCAAAAAATATAGAAACACCAAAATACAAAAAATTATAGAGAAATACTAAATTAGAAAAACAAAATCATCAAAATTTTGTTTACTTTGGACAGAAGGCTGGAAAAGATGTTACTTGACTCAGCAGCCCATGAAATGCACTGCTGTGGAGAGAAAGTTTATTGTGGTCAGTCAGATCAATCTACCGGTCATCTTAGTGGGGTTTCCAGACTATTAAAAGATAAATTTCCTGAAAAAGAAAAAAAAAACCCACGGATCTTATAAAAATATAAAACTGAAAGGAATAAAAAGCAGAGCATCTATAGAACCCAAGGATTTGTCCTCTGCCCAAGTTACCATTTTTTTCTTTTTCTTTTTCCATCAACCTTGGCTCTGCTGTGCAAGGACACTCACTCTGGGAGAAGCCATCCTATCCTCTGGAGGACAAGAGACTCAGGGCAGGCCCTGCCCTGGTGCTCAGGATCCCAATGTAGCTTGATGGTCAGACCTCTTCCTGTGCACTTCTAGGACCCATAGGGATCCACCAGTAACTCAGATGGGTTACTGGAGACATGATGTGGCTACTCACCTCAGCCTCAGTATGCAGATCACCATCGTTTGGGTCTTTTGTCACCACCCAACCGTCCATAAAATTGGACTTCGTAGAACTCAGTAAGAGACAAATGGAAATCAAGTTTATTATATTGATCACGTTGACATTAGAATGTGGTGGTCTGGTAACCCCTTTCACCATCTCTCACTCACGGTTTGCTCTTCTCTTTACTGCCCCAACATGCACATGCAAACAGACCACGGAATTGTGTACCCACAGGCCGTGATGAAATCAGAAGTCTAGTCTATTAAAATCTTTATTTTACTACTGAAGAAAATAATTAAATATTAAAGGAAAATAGACTATTAAATGTTTCTTTCAGGACAATAGTTGAAACTAAAAGATATTTGAATTGTTTTATAATAGTTAACGTATTATGATAAGCACGGGAAGAAACATTAAAAAAAAGTTATTCTCATTTGAAATGATGTTACTATGTAAGAAAGACATAAACACAAATAGTAAGTAAAATAAAGAATAAATTCAATGTACCATAAATGTCTAGTGCTAATTTCATGTTTCTCAAATTATTTCATTTGAAAATACTGGCCTCTAAAAAATTGACAAAAATATTAGAAGTTGTGGCTAGTAAATGATAGCAGAGACCTACAACAAATGTTATGATTATACCTTTTCTCATAAATTTATACTTACTTCTTTAATTTCGATATTTCAATAATTGGAAGTCATAAATGCCCAGTGCAATCATATTTTAAAGATGAAAGCCAAACATGGCCTAATTTATACTTACCAAATGATAACACTTTATATGTAAATGACATATTTAAGCAAATACATTTTCTTGAATAAATACATTTCTTTGTAACAATGAATTATGACAGACACAGTTATTATGATTCTGAATTATATTGTAGTTATATCACATAGTACACATTGACCTCTGAAAATTAGAAACTAATCATCGCATTTGCTTAATGAATTATAAACATTCATTTTCACTTTATTTAAAACTAGATATTTATAGAAACTTGAGTTTTACTGTCATTGTGTCCTTATAATTTGTAGAATTTCACAATGAAATGCTCTAATGCAGATTACTGAGCATTATTTATACTGCCTATTATAGTCTCAGTCAATAAGATGGTGGTAAATTCACAATAAAATGCATATAAAAGCCTGATTATTAATATAATATTTAAAAACTCAAGAATCCTGGATGAGATGAATTAAAAAAGGATAATTTGTATTAGAAGCCAAGATTAAGCATATTTTGCTTTATTCATTTTCTCTGGATTTCTTAACCACGGGAAGGAAAATTGATAGATCATATACATGCTATTATCAATTTTAATGAGCGTATTTATTTTTCAGGATAGATAAACATGTTTATATTTGGCACTGAACTCAAAGAGAAATATACTACATTAATGTTATTTAAAAGTTCTTAAACAATATAATGGGCTGTATGTTTAATCACAGGTTTATAAAAGATTCATAAATATTCCACTTTTTTGAGTTTTTTATAACTTCTGATAATATCTGTAAGCATATTGAATTATGATTTTATGGAGGCACTTTCCTAAACTTATGTAGTGTAGATAAGTAGCTTTGTTTGTGATCTAATTTCTTAGAATGGCAGATTTAATTTAATACAATGGAAGAATTGATGGTTAGCATGACCATTTGGCAATTCTTTTCAGGGATCATTTATTTCTAGGTACCACTGCCAGCATGCTTTATGATTCAATAGTGGTATTTCCATTAACATCTTGTAGTAAAGCTATTTGTTCTAATAGAAAACTTACTGATTCATAAATACATACTTAATTATCTAATAATACCAATGTGATAAAAATAAAGTGGTCCCTCCATTGGGTCTACTCTGTTGTCCCACTGGACAGCAACTATTTCTACGGAAATGTCTACTTCTGTTTTTCTTTAGTACAACTATTTTCTCCACAAATATAATCATTATGATAGGTCATTATAGAGCCATTTAATTTATTGGTTTTTAATGCTTTTTTTCTCTTCAAAATTTGCTTTGTGGGCCTTCTACTTACCAATTCTTTCATGATAGCCATATTTTAACGACTGTGGGTGGTTAGACTAAAGGCTGTCTCTGAACCTTCCAGAAGATAGTCCCTGGAAGTCACCTTTTCTGGTGGCACTTGAAGGTCACACCTCTTGATGGTCTGTGCTCGATGGTTTACTGGTGCATTGACTGACTATGCGGTTAACGGCAAAAGCCCATTTCCTTATCCAAAAGTGGGAAAGACTCAGGAGCTCCCTATAATAATATAGGTAATGAGGTAATAATATAGCTGAATTTCACCTGAAATCACATTCTTAAGAAGTTCCTTGCTTTTCTTTATTCTGCTTTTCTACTTAAACCAATCACTTCTGAGAGGACATTTTCAATAAATATCAAACAATTTCCATTTTAGGCTCTGAACCTACTGAATCCAACTTAAGAATTAATGTTCTGGAATATTTGAATGTATTTCCCTTTACCATTTTTACTCTATTATGGTGCATTTTTCCTACATCAGGAAAAGTTATTTTTCAAAAAATAAAATCTGAGCTGTTATTTCTCTAATTAAAATCCCATTACGTTGAGAATCATATAAAAAGGCCTTACCATGGTTTATAAATACCGATAAAATCTTGGCTCTGGTTAAATTTCTGTACTAATTTTCTATTAATATTTTAATTCCTAAAACCCTATCTATAAATGTTGTCTTGCTGTGTCTGAAAAATACGAAGCTTATTCCTGCCTCGGCTCATTTGCATTATACTTAATGAACTATTTCCCAGGGTTTTGCCTCTTTACTGCTTTTTGTTTACTTCTTGGGATGCCTTCTCACCACTCAGATCTCTCCATAAATGTCACCACACCACCTTCAGAGTGGACTCGCTTGAGCATGGTATGTACCTAACGTATTCCTTTATGTTCAGTGATGTCTTTCTCACATTCCTGAATTTTTACTGTAATTACCACTATTTAACAGAATATTGCTCCTGTTGTTTATTATTTTTCTCTTTACTAGAGTGTAGTGAATGTTGTTTATTTTACTTATATGATATCCTTGAATCCCCAACCATGCTTTATCCCACATAAACAACCAATACATTTTGTGGAATAAATAAATGATTGAGCATCAACCAAGTCACTCAAATAGATTTGAAATGTTTAAAAAAAAGTCATTTTTTAAAAGATTTTATTTATTTATTTATTTATTTATTTATTTATTTATTTGATAGAAAGAGAGCAAGAGAAGCAGGAGGAGGGAGAGAAGCTGAGCAGGGAGCCCGAAGTAGGGCTCCATCCCAGGGCCCAGGGATCATGACCTGAGCCAAAGGCAGGTGCTTAACCAGATGAGTCACCCAGGTGTGCCTAAAAAAAGTTTTAATTTGGAGGCTCGAAACCTGACATAAATTTTCAGCCTGCCCATATTTACTATTTTCGATTCCATTATAACCGTCCCCCTTGCTTTTGTATTACAGCTTATATCAATCATATGGGAACATAGAGGAAACATAATTTATTCTACTTGTAAAAACAAATATGATCATACTGGTAATGTGGGCAGTATTTCTGTATCTACGTGCTATATAAAGAATGTTAAATTAAGACCTGTAAAAAAACATATTTTGGTTGTTAAATTCAATAATAACAACTTTCCCCTGTGCCACTTCAGTAAAAGTATGTCAGCATTTGCCTACTTTATTTGTAAGATTAGTAGGCAGTAAAATCCAGTTATTATTTCATCAATTCATAATATCCCTGTATTTAAGGAACAAAAAAATCTTTTTATAGGAACATCTGTTTTTTTCTTTAGTTCATTTATTTTCCCCATGAATGTAGTAATTTTCATGATAAATAATTTATAATGCCACTGATTTATTGTTTCTAAATAAAATCTTTGTTCCTTTGAAATTTATTTATCTGGCTTGACTGTTTAAGATGGCAAAATGATTCCTATACATGATATCCAGTCACTACAAAAATAAAATGACAGAGAAAATGAATATTTGAAAATCAATGGTTTTTTTTAAAGACTTTATTTATTTATTCATGAGAGATACACAGAGAGGAGAGAGAGAGGCAGAGACACAGGCAGAGGGAGAAGCAGGCTCCATGTAGGGAGCCAGACATGGGTCCAGGGTCACGCCCTGGGCTGAAGGCGGCGCTAAACTGCTGAGCCACCCGGGCTGCCCAAAAATCGATGTTAATATTATACACAGTCAAGAAAAATCAGGGAACATTTACCCTTTAGTATGATATTTGTCTCTATCATGACTTCTTCAGCTTCATCACCTTTTAATCCTAGGAGTGATGATGACTCCAGGATGTTTACAATCCTGGGGTACTGCGCTATTCCGTGTTGCTTTCCCTAAATCCTGCCTTTATCTTCATTATTAATTTATTTCCTAAATGATCTTAAATTTATTTTGTTTGAATGTGTCATCTGTTTTTGTTTTTGTTTTTGTTTTGCCTGGACTCCGGTATATTATTAAACTGACACATCTTCAAATAATGGTAATCTTATTTCCTCACCAACATGCAATGAGAGAACTTAATGACAAAGTCATTAAAATGAACTTGTTTAGAAATAAAAACATAGTTCAGAATAATGTTTGGATCAAAGAGAAACTGTGGGGGGCCTGGATGGGTCAGTTTAGAGTCTGACTCTTGGTTTTGGCTCATATCATGGTCTCGGGAGTAGTGGGATCCAGCCCTGGGTGGGCCCTGTGCTCAGTGTGGAGTCTGCTTGAAGATTCTCTCCTACCGGCCTCTCCCCACTCACGTGCAAGTGCGTGCACACTCTCTCTCTAAAATAAATCAATATATTTTAAAAAGTGAATCAGAAAAACCATTAGGAAAATTAGGATAAGGATGTTAAATGAAAATATTTATAAGCTATTAGCCAACTCTATGAAGAAGGGATTCTCATAGGTAAGGAAATCCAGTTACATAGAGTATCTCCCTTGGATCCATCTGGAGTTCCTACATGATCCACTGCACATATATTGATGCCTCTACTGGTTCTTTTCTTCTTTTACAGAACAGTAAGTATTATAATCATGTTCATGGCTTGCAATCAAGTTGACAAATAAAACAAGTGCTTGTGCATTATTTTTAAAAATATCCTGTAATTAGACCTGTTGTTTTCCAATCTTCTTGGAACAGAAGGGGCTTTGTCCTGTATGCTGCTTAACTGTCAAGGAACATGTAAAAAGAGTGTTTTATCTTTTGGCCATACAATCTTTAATTTATTCAAAAAGTCTTCACGATGGACGAGCACCTTTTTGAAATAGCTTTTGGCAGTATTTTATTAAGAAACTTATTTTCTTAACCATGACTTAACCACATAGGATCTTAAAGGTGGCTCTGCAGCCATCCCCTGCGTAGCCCTCCTTGTCACAGCAAGAAATACATTGTGAGAGGGCTTGGTTGTATTCTCAGTGGGACAAACCCAATATTAGTTCTTTATGGCGCTCTGGATACTTCATCCAATTATTCATAAGCTTTTGTTTTTTTTTTTTTTTTTTTTTTGCTTTTGTTTATATGAATTTGAAGTAGCAATTTAAACTAATTCATGTGTGTGTGTGTGTGTGTGTGCGTGTGTGTGCGTAGTGCTTTAATGTCATTAGGTGTATCAGCTTGGTACTCATTAGCCTGGCGCGGAAGTTAAATATTCAAAAATCACTTTTTCTCTACGTAAGATGAATTTCATAAAATGGATTAATGTTTGTGTTTTTATTATGATTAAGAAACTGAGTACCATGTCTGAGTTCTAAATCAGATTTCATATGGAAGTTCTCTCTCTAATATAATATGATAAAATGAGTCCAGAGTAGAAAATTACCATTCCAACAGAAGCAAAATCATTCTTTTTATCCTGACAAGATGTATCCAGTTCATGAAAATATATTGTTGTTCTTTAAGATTAGAAGACTTATCTTTTTCGTAAGAGAGGTTTTCTTGAAATTAATTCTTACTCATTTTAGGTCACTTTGTATGCTTTTGTTACCTTTGTCCAATCAGGTACTCTAATTACAGCCATTTTACTTGTATTCATTGTTTTCATATATTTCTTTTTAAATGAGCTTAATAAGTGTTTTAAAACCTGAATTTATGGTCAAATCTACCAGTTAAAAAGAAGTTAGTTTTAAATGTCCCTATTAGTTCCTGATTCCAGCAGCTGCTTCTCTCCGATCATCTTATACTTGATCTCAAAATGGTACCAACGCTTTGGAAGATAGACATGATTTTTCTTACAAAACTGTATACTTTTACCAAATGATCCAGCAATCATGCTCCTTGGTATTTACTGAAGGGAATTAAAATTGCACACACACACACACACACACACACACACACACATGCCTGCACATAGATATTTAGAGCAGCTTTATTCAAAATGGCCAAGACTTGGAAATGATCATGCTATCCTTCAGTAGCTGAATAGAAAAATAAACGGTAGGACATTCAGACAATAGAATATTATTCCGTGCCAAAAGGAAACCAGTACTCAAGCTCATGAAAAGACCTAAAGGAACCTTAAATGCTTATTATTGAGAGAAAGCAGCCATCCTGAAAGGTTACATACTGCATGATTCCAACTCTATACCATTTTGGAAAAAGCAAAACTTAGAAGCCAAAAAAAAAGATCAGTGTCTCCCAGGGTTGGGGCAGGGGGGGCAGAGTACAGATTTTTAGGACTTTGAAAATATTTGTATAATACCATAATGATGGGTACATGTCATTCACAATTGTTCAAATCCATTGAATTCACAACACTGAGAGTGAACCATAATGTAAACTATGGACTTTGGGTGATTATGATGTTTCAGTGCAGGGGCGTCTATTCAACAAAATGTACCCTTCTGGTGGGGGAAGTTGATAAATGGGGAAGGTTGTACATGGGTGGGAGCAGGGGACATAGAGGAAATTTCTGTAACCTCCCCTCAATTTTACCATGAAACTAGTAATTCCTTTAAAAATATGAAGTATTAGTAAAAGTAACTAGTAGTGGCACAGTTGGTTAGGGGTCAGACTCTTGGTTTCAGCTCAGGTTGTGATCTGAGGGTTGTGAGATGGAGCCACACTCAGCAAGGGGTCTGCATAATAGTCTCTTCCTCTCTCCCTCTGCCCCTCCCCTCCATATTCTTTTGCTCTCTCTCTCAAATAAATAAATAAATAAATCTTAAAAAAAATAAAAACAATATTGATAAATTAATCATATTATTATTATATTATTCATATTCAATTGGTAAGCATTTATCCAAGAGAAATGAAAGCATACACTCATACAAAGGGCTGTATGTTAATGTTCATTGCGTCTTTATTTGAAATAGCCCAAATATGGAAACAGCCCAATAAGTAAGTAGATTTATAAACTTTTATGGAGCCACACAATAGAACAGAATCCAGAAAAAAAAAATTGAAAGGACTATCAACACAATAACATGGATGAATCTAAAAACAATCATGCTGAGTAAATGAAAGGCAAAAAAGGAGTACATATAAATCTCTATAAGATGAAAATTAATTTACAATCTTATTGAGCAAAACAGTTGTTTACTTGGAATGTGGGAGTAAGAACAATTCCAAGGATAGATTTAAAAAAGCCACAGAGATTTATTTTGAATCATTGGTATTTTCATTATCTTGATTGTAGCTATGGTTTAACGGGTGAATAAATAAGCCACAACATATCAAACTGTATACTTTGGACATGTGCAGTACATTTTGGGAGATTATAACTCGATAAAGAAGTTAAAAGGTGTGAAATAGAACGCTGTATCCTGATATGTGAAATAAATTAAAGTAGGAATATGTATTTGAAGTAAAGATTCGTAATCTAGACTTGACCTTCTTTTGCAAAGCCTCCTTGTACTCTGTGACTTAACATACAAGTAGCTCTGATGAAAATGATGAGGCATTCTGCTCAGAAATATTGTGTTGAGAGTGTATCCTGATTTTAGAATGCAAAATAAATGAGGTTCACTCGAGAATGGCATGGAAAACAACGGTGAAGAGGGACTCTGAGCACTGAGCAGGAAACGAGTTTCAGCAAGAGATTGACACAAATATTTACTCCTCACAACCAGCCCTGCAGAGTGGCTGAATCATGACTGGATTCAAGAAAATACCCTTTTTTCCCAAAGATGTAAGAGAAATGATTCTTAAAAACACGAGACTACTGCTTGGGTAGTAGAAAAAGTGCTTTTTAAATTTGCTTATGTCTAATACTATATACACGAATGGATAATCTGCATATATAAGGTATATCCTGACAACTTGCTACATCAATATGAAATGCTGCAAATACTGGAGATTCAAGTTTTCTTTTTCTTTCTTTCTTTCTTTCTTCTTTCTTTCTTTCTTTCTTTCTTTCTTTCTTTCTTCTTTCTTTCTTTCTTTCTTTCTTTCTTTCTTTCTTTCTTTCTTTCTTTCTTCTTTCCTTCCTTCCTTCCTTCCTTTCTTCTTCTTTCTTTCTTTCTTTCTTTCTTTCTTTCTTTCTTTCTTTCTTTCTTTCTTCTTTCTTTCTTTCTTCTTTCTTTCCTTCCTTCCTTTCTTCTTTCTTTCTTTCTTTCTTTCTTTTTCTTTCTTTCTTTCTTTCTTTCTTTCTTTCTTTCTTTCTTTCTTTCTTTCTTTCTTTCTTTTCTTTCTTCTTTTCTTTTTTTGAAATCCCAGAGCGAAACCCCAGTGATAAAATTGTTTAATCAGAATCTGGAAAACTCGCACTATGTACTTCCATTTGTCAATGTCAATAGTTAATGTCTTATGGCAAAAATTTAAAAACTGAAAAATATTTGTGAAAGATAAGTAAAAAACTCAAGTTGTGCAAATTAGTACGTTTTAAAGTTTCTTGACAGGTGCCTGAGTGCCTCAGTTGGTTAAGCATCTGCCTTCGGCTCAGGTCATGATCCCAGGTCCTGAGATCGCCCTGCGGAGGGCTCGCTGCTCATCGGGGAGCCTGCTTCTCCCTCTCCCTCTGCGGCTCCCCCTGCTGTGGTTGCTCTGTCTCTGTCAAATAATAAATACAATCATTTTTAAAAAATAAAGTTTCTTGAAATTCAGTAATAGGACTGACTTATTAAAGACAGTGTACATAGATTCATTCTATTATTAATATTGTCAGATTTATTTGTTTTTAATTAACACTTTCAATGTTCCTTTTATAAATGTTTTTTGAACACACCAGGTGGGTTGATTAAGGTTTCCTTGAATTATAAAATATTTTTTTGATAAATTAGAACATTCTATTTAAAGTCATATTTGAATTTTAAAATGTTTTCTTTAAAATCTCTGACCAATTTTTGAAATTGTAGTGTAGAATTCTTGTATTTTTAAATTTCTGTTTTCGGGATCCCTGGGTGGCGCAGCGGTTTGGCGCCTGCCTTTGGCCCAGGGCGCGATCCTGGAGACCCAGGATTGAATCCCACATCGGGCTTCCGGTGCATGGAGCCTGCTTCTCCCTCTGCCTGTGTCTCTGCCTCTCTCTCTCTCTCTGTGACTATCATAAATAAATAAGTAAATAAAAAAAAATTAAATTTCTGTTTTCTATTTTTATGTTCTAATAAATACACAATTTTTAAATATGCAGCGTTTTGTGTTGATATATATGACTACAATTAATTTTTAATATTGACTATAGGTCATATGACCTTGCTAAAATTACTGCATGATTTTGATAATTTATTTTTTCATATTATCTGGATTTTTCTGTGTTTATAGTCATGCCATGCCAAAATCAATAGTTTTATCCTTTTTTTATCCTTTCATTTCTAATCTTTATGACCCCTTTTTATTTTTTATTACTATTATAAATATATTTTTTGCCATATTTCACTTGCTAGAAACTCCAGGACAAATGAAAGAATAAAACAGGTGAGCTCAAGACTTCTCTTCCTAACTTTTAAATTCAGGCAAAAGAATAACTTTCACCTTTATACATGATGTCATCTGTAGGATTGCGATGTCCAATAAGTTTTTTTCATGGAAATTAATAAAATAATTTAGTTGTAGACTTTAAATTACTTTCATACAACCACTTAAAAAAACTTCAGGATTGTAAATAAGTCAAGAATTTATTAAGATTTATTAAAAAATAGAGTAAGAGAAAAAAGGTATTTACTTGACCAATATATGGTTCTTTTATGGGCAGGAAATCATATTTCTCTGAATTTTGAAACTTTCTGTTTATTAATAATATTACTTAATAAAGATTATTAAAACATACTTAATAAAAGTATAGTCCCTAGTTGCTTAGAAATTTTTTTTTTTTTTGCTTAGAAATTCTTGATGGCAACTGCAATACTGCAATAAAAATACCAACGTAAGTTATCTCTAAAAAAGACTAAGAAAGACTTCAGACTTTGAAAAATTCCAAGTGATCCAAGAAGATACTGTCACCACTTCATAACTTCTTCAATCACCAAAACCTGTCCTCAGGATACCGGAGCCTGTTTTACTCACAGGCAGCAGAGTGGGAATCCCTGGGCGTTAATACCACCTTTCCACCTCTTTACCTTTAGCTCTTAAACAGGACCTGAGGAAAAATTAATGTACTATGGTGTTTTCCCCCTGATGGGAACAACTGTGAGGTGTGATCTCTATGCTCCAGAGCTTGCTTCCCTACTATATTGAGTTCGAGTTAACATCCACAATACGTTGTTTTCCTTTCCTTTCAGAGTCCTCACTTTTTACCATTTTGAACCAGGAGAAAGATATCCTTAAATAAATCATTTTTACATGGATCTTGTACCAGTGTCAGTCTCTGAGGAGCCAACCTGAGACTTTGGCCATCTTTACTTATTAGCCACTAAGCAGGCTAATCATATGAACCCACGATGGATTAGTCTTTTGCATCAGTCAACATTTGCTAATCTAATTGCTTTTGATGCTTGACTACAGTAATCCAACATATTACGTGTTTCTTAGAGACGTTAACTGATGGGAGTGCTAGAAATGGTATGACCATCTAATAACATTTAGACATTAGCTAATTAACTGATTCTGTAATTGTTAATATTATCAAGAAATTTAACATTCTCAGAATGAATGTAGAGCCAAAGTTCTTTCTGTGTGCTTCCAAATTGCTCTTTAATAATTTTTAATTATGGGTTTATGATATTATTTCATTTATATTTGACTATTAGATGCTTGGAAGCAGGAATAATGTTTCATTCAGTGCATATTTTTTTAAAATCCTTTTTTTAGAAAATGAACGAAGACATAATTGAATGGATGAGCCAGGATTTGTGACTCATGTAGCCTTGAGAGCTAATAGACAAAATTGAGTCTCAGAGTCATAAATCTAGAATCAAACCAATTCACAGTAGCTGAAGTGCTTGGTCAGCTGCTCTTTGCTTCTTCTTCCAACAGATAGTACCTAAAACTGTGATAAAACCAGAGTAAATGAAGTCTTTTTTTTTCTTTTATTTTTGTAACAACTGAATGCTCAGAGGTGAATCTCATCTGGATATACTTTGGCTTTAGTGATTTATCATCATACTACTTTTAGAGCTTAAAGATGATGATATGTGGATTGATGACAAAAGGTTGACATTTCTTAGTCTTTGACTAATGTCTGTGTTAGAGGTTATAAAATAGCAGCAATAAGCAAAAAGAATACTCAATACTTCCCCAGGGCATACATCTCTGGTTCCGGTGTATCTCTGAAGCATCCTGCTAACAGACTGACAGTAAACAAATTTTAAGCTGGTAAGATAATGTCATTTGAAAGCCAACAGAATGTCAGGATCATTGTATATCATGAAACTGAATTGAGTCATGGGGAAAATTCTTCAAGTTAAAGAAAGAGAATTCTGAAGGTAGTTTTTAAATTTTTACAAAATACAGGGTCATTTTAGTAAAATCAAATGATC
The DNA here is from genome assembly GCF_053574225.1 of Canis aureus. Classification (NCBI taxonomy): domain Eukaryota; kingdom Metazoa; phylum Chordata; class Mammalia; order Carnivora; family Canidae; genus Canis; species Canis aureus. The sequence goes on from NC_135645.1 coordinate 28,440,165, forward strand.
CTGACTTTATCTTATGAAGATACACATATGTCCACATTATAATTATATTTAAGAGTCGGTATACCTCTTTGCTTACACTGTAATTACATAATATGTATTTTCATGCAGCACACCAAAATGCCCCATTATCCACTCTTCTATTTATAATGAAGCATCACTTTCGTAATACGATTTTTTCTTAATACACTTCTTTATTGCAGTATAAAATTTCCATAATTGGAATACCCGTTTAACTCTAATCTTTTTTTAATTGAAAGTATGTGAACTATAAAATAGCAAAATGGACTATATCTTCAAGAGATTTTCTTTTATCTCTCTGTGCATGAAAGAGCACTCCAACAGTCTAATTAGTAATTGTGTTAATAGCTTTGAGAATATATTAAAGCACTAAAAATTTTGGTAAGGCTTACAAATAATGGCAGCTGTTTTACGAATATGTAAATGTGCTGATAAGTGTTAGATTCTAGTGGATAATTCTAGTCGAAAGAAAGGATAAATAGTATTTGCATATTAAAAAAGTTAAGATTGTGTTACAGACATTATCCATGCTATATAATGTGTCCTTAAACTGTCCTACATTTTATACCTCTATACGTAAAGAAGGGTGGCTAGTAAAATGTGTTCAAGTGGGCAAGTTTGCAAGGGTGCACACAATGCACTTATTCACCTACATTTTAAAACAATATGCTACTCTGTTAAGTTCAAGTATTTTTAAAAGTAATAAAGTGTTATAGTGCCATGAGGCTGCCTAAAACAAAATTCAAAAACCCCTCTTTCAGGGGCAGTGCAGTCCAGCCTCTCCCTTTTTCCCTAACTGCATCCCCTCCTTCTCTGATTCTCTTGCTTACACCTGGCCAGGTGTGCTGCCTCCCTTCTCTTTCTAGAATGCGCCAAACCTTTGCCTCGGGACCTTTCCATGAGGTCACCCCCTCCTTCAGCAACACTATTTCCTGAGATAATGCTACATCTGTCACTGCTCAATGAGAACTTCCTCAACCCTTGAATTTAAAATTGCAGCCTGTTATCCCACCCTCACATTTCCAAATTATTTTGCCAGACTATTTTTTCCATAGTATTTTTCTTCCCCTCACATAATATAAGATTGATAGGGATCCCTGGGTGGCGCAGCGGTTTGGCGCCTGCCTTTGGCCCAGGGCGCGATCCTGGAGACCCGGGATCGAGTCCCACGTCGGGCTCCCGGTGCATGGAGCCTGCTTCTCCCTCTGCCTGTGTCTCTGCCTCTCTCTCTCTCTGTAACTATCATAAATAAATTAAAAAAAAAATAAGATTGATATATTTATTATGTTCATTGTATATCTGTTTGTCCCTCCCAGACAGTAGCTCCATAAAGACGAGTTTCATTTTTAAATAAATGTATCACAAACTCTGAGTAAAGTGCTCAATACATAGTAGATGCTCAAATAAATATCACATGAATAACTGACTTTAAGATAACATAAAAAATCAGCTGAAGTCAGACAGTAAGTGATAAGAATATGATGATAGCCTAGGTGTTTCTGATGTTAACATTAACTGTCTAGTTCCATCAGGCTATTTAGAAATGAACATTAAATATATTTTCAGACTGAGATTATTCACTTACTTTCTTAGAAATTCATTTTTAGCAGTTTTATGATTAACCAAATATACACCATTTGAAAACGGTGAAAAAAAATTTTTTAAATGAAAATAGGGTGAAGAACAAAGCTTACATTTCATTGTGTTTTTTACCTGTTAGTTGAAGAGAAACTAATCACCTAAAGAGAAGGCTTTGGATACTCTAATCCTGGATCTGTACACATTAAACTTTTTCCTGTAAATGCAAAGCTGCTTTTGCTTTTTTCTAACTGGAAACATCCCACAGTAAATTAGAGATCCCCAATCTTTCTTCAATTCTCTTTGTAGTCAATAACTGTATGTGATTCCCATGGAGTGAATCACAAGGTGACAAAGAAGTAATTTTTGATACGTATGTGGAAAATAATTTTGAGATAGGAGAAGATAGGTATGCAAGCTGACAGAGAGTTTTTGAAAAGGTTTTTGAAAAGATGTGAGATATAAGAAAGGTGCGATGTCTTTAGGAAAGGTGAATTCTCTAGCAGTTTTAGTTCCCATGGTGTTTGCTAAGGAACCCTAGAAGTTTAATCAGAAAAAGTAAAGTATGAGGGGAATTTTATGCCAAGCTAACTTTGGATTGTGTTTTTAAGCAAAGAAAGGTGAGAATTTCTTGGATAGAAATTGAAAGAACCTGGTGAATATTTTGTTGTTGTTGTTGTTGTTACACTGCATACATTATGTTCGAGAATTTTATTTGTGCATGTTAGTTTCACTGATAGATATAAAATGCTAATTAGAATAAAGATGTAAGATGCATTTAAAGACAAAGTTTGAAACGCAATAAATCTCTAAATAAATAAATTACATTCTTGTATATTTGAGGAAAAAAGCTTAAGTTTCCAATTGACAAGAATGAAACATAACACTGAAGTTACTGTTTGCAAAATCAGTACAAAGAACTGTGTGTGATCGTAGAACCATAAAATGCAGTGCTATAAATAAACATTTAAAGTTCATTATTTAACTCAGTAGATTGCTTTTTAAGTTGATTTTAATGCACAATTTGGAAAACATACTTAAGATAACTGATGTGTTAGTTTTTCTATTCTGTTTATTAGTTAATAGTAAGTATATTTAATACACACTATTAGTTTGATCTTTGGTTATGATATATTTTGGTTTCACAAAATTATTCCACAGTTATTAAATGTTCAAAAACATTTCTGTAATTAGTTTATTTTGTCTGGTATCTATCTTTCTAAAATAGTAAGTTCAATATTAAGACCAGTATAGTTAATTTTATGTTAATTTTTTCAACATTTAAACTAATATATCTTCAGAAAGATGACATATTGAGCAGTTTTCTGCTATTATTTTCAAGTGGTGAGAGTTCACTGGAATCACCATGGGTATGAAGTATGACTTTTCAATTATAGGAATAAGTTTTACAAGTATGCAGGGTAAAGTGGCCTTTGGTTAAATTTTCACATACAACACACATAAGATATCTTTTAAAGGGATCCCCACTTAAAAACAAACAAACAAACAAACTAGGTGTCAGGCAGAAAGAAAATGGAGTGGCCATCTTCTGTTGTCAATTCGCTATGCTCATGGTAAACCTTCTTTAGGAAGTGGATTAAGATCAGGATGTTGTATGAATATAGAGACATGGAAACAAAATCAAGTATACAAATAATAATTGTTAGCTCTTTTCCTTCTTCCCTTTAAGATATTGAAGAAAATACAAACAGATGAAACTTCTCAACAGAAAATGCTAATACTGTCAGATGCCAGGAAGAATGTATATTAATTAAAATGAAGTTAGTGCTCTGAAAAAAGTGTAGAATAATTTGGAACCACAAAAAAGGACAGGGCTACTTTATACAATGGCCAAAATAACTAAAGTTAATATAGCACCTCATAATAAGGTGAAATCTTTATGAGTATTGTGCTTTGTACATTAATTCTTCATTCTCATTCCCATTGAAGAAACACATCTAAGTTGGATAAGCACAGACGTTTGGACCCTGCCTTCTGGGATGTGATTTTAGGCATAGACAGTGGTGAAAAACACAAATTGAAGAGTCTAGAGCACACAACAGGAGGGGGGTGTGTGTTACACAGTTCCCCTGCCACAAAGAGAGAACTGGATTCCTTTAACAAGTCCACTAATAAATACTTCTATGAAGAGTGTGAAAACTGGCAAAAGGAAGAGTGGAGTTAGACAGCACCTATGAGATATGGAAGACTTGAATTGGAATGTCAGCTAGGATGGCCCTTGAGGTTAGTATCTGAGAGGAGTTTCAGCATGACATGAAGGAAGCCACATAGCAAATCAAAACTCAAGAGCACAAGCTTCGAATGTGGCTAATTGTCTTGGCTCTGATTCTTTTTCTTTTTTTGAAAGATTTATGTATGTATGTATGTATGTATTTATTATTTATGATAGACATAGAGAGAGAGACAGAGGCACAGGAGGAGTGAGAAGCAGGCTCCATGCCAGGCGCCAGACGTGGAACTCGATCCTGGGTCTCCAGGATCGCGCCCTGGGCCAAAGGCAGGCGCTAAACCGCTGAGCCACCCAGGGATCCCCCTTGGCTCTGATTCTTGACTGTTACTTTCTTATGCTATAAATTTAATACATCACTAATATTTTGTTGACCATGTTTTCTCACCAGCAGAACATTTACTACATGTAGAGTCATGAATTAAATGCATGAAATGGGGATCCCGGGGTGGCGCAGCGGTTTGGCGCCTGCCTTTGGCCCAGGGCGCGATCCTGGAGAGCCAGGATCGAATCCCACGTCAGGCTCCCGGTGCATGGAGCCTGCTTCTCCCTCTGCCTGTGTCTCTGCCTCTCTCTCTCTCACTGTGTGCCTATCATAAAAAATAAAAAAATAAAAAAAATAAATAAATGCATGAAATGTATCTCCTATGTGCCCAGCCTAGGGAAAATACTTGAAGAAAAAGCAAATGCATCATCAATGTTGTAAATACATCACCGTCATTATCATAAAAAGTAATTATAAGTCATCTTTTAGTAAACTGAGAGATAGGTCACACTAAAGAATATATTAAAAAGAGAAGTAATTTATTGGAAAACTGCACAATTGTTCCCGTAATAAAAATAGGGTCTCGGACGCTGGGTGGCTCACTGGTTGGGCCTCAGCCTTCCTCTCAGGGCGTGATCCCGGAGTCTCAGGATCGAGTCCCATGTCAGGGTCCCCGCATGGAGCTTCTCCCTCTACCTGTGTCTCTGTCTCTGTCTCTGTCTCTCTCTCTCTCTGTGTCTTTCATGGATAAATAAATAAAATATTTGAAAAAAAAAAGATAGGATCTAATTTACTGTGGTGGTTGAGAAAAACCATTTCTTTTGATATACAATAAAATAAAATTTGTAATTTATTTGGTATCTTGGTTTCCATGGGATTGATTTAGTGTCTAAAAACAACATAAATGTATTATACTATTATGCTGGATGTCAGAGTCCTAAATGGATAACACTGGGCTAAAAATCAGGGGGTTGTCAGGGTTGTGTTCCTTCTGGACACCCTAGGGGGGAATCATTTTCCAGCCTCCTCCATGGAAAGGCTGATTTCTTAGTTCATGAATCCATTTCTCCATTTTCAAAGCCCATAACTTCATGTTATTATGTTGCCATAAAATTGAGAAGTAGAGCCAAAGTAATTAAATCATCATACCCAAAGAGAAATGATATTATTTGCATTATTGGATTTAATTTTGTACTTATTTATTCTTTTTATATTATGAAAATAAGAAGAGCATAGTAATGTTTTAAAAGAAACATTATAGTTCAGAGTATCAATAATAATTATTTCAATCACCTGCTATTGCCATGAGATGGTCAATATTAATATGTTGCATTGAACATTTCTAGACTTTTTTCCTTAGAAAGTTATTTATGAAAGGCACCATTAAACATTGTATGCATATATCTAATATACTTAAGTTTTTGTGACAGATAAAACCATATATCGTCATTTAAAAGTTTGCATTATACTATTTGTAGATGTGTGTATAATTTATTTAGCCAGTATACTGGAGCTCAACATATAGGTGCTTTCATTTTTATGCTATAATGAGGATGCTGTGATAAGTCCTATTATAGAGGACTTGTAGTTTATTTTCAGGCTACTAATGGTCCCTAACTAGACAAAGAGAGTCTCTGAAGGAACTCCAAAATAGATTTCTGCAACATAAAAAATACATACTGTTTAAATAGATGAATAATAAAAGAAGAGTATTACAGAACTAGGAAAAATTAAAAGCATTAGTATTATTTTTAAAATGTGAGGAAGTAGAATTGGAGAAATTGCCCTAAAAATCTCAAATGAAAAAGCAAAAATAATAGGAATATTTGTTTACTGAAAGTGACTGATCACATGACTGAGAAGCAAAAAAAAAAAAAAAAAAAAAAGCACATTAAACATAATGCCTTTTGAATTAAAGAAGGTAGTGGGCCCCTGGGTGCCTCAGGGGTTGAGCCTCTGTCTTTGGCTCAGGTCATGATCCTGGAGTCCTGGGATGGAGTTCCACATTGGGCTCCCTGCAGGGAGCCTGCATCTCCCCCTTCCTGTGTCTCTGCCTCTCTCTCTCTCTCTCTCTCTCTGTGTGTCTCTCATGAATAAATAAGTAATAAAATCTTTTAAAAAAAGAAAATTGGATCCCTTACATTATACAGTAGAAGAAACTAAGTAAAGATGTATACCTACTTAAACATAAAAAAAAGTCTTGAAAACTTTTAATAGGCAATACAGTTAGATATCTTGAGTAGCACTAATTATGTAGCACCAACTGTAAAAAAAATAGGTTGCTTATTTTAACTGCAGTTTTATGAAAAACATATTTGGGGACGCCTGGGTGGCTCAACAGTTGAGACTCTGCCTTTGGCTCAGGGCGTGATCCTGGAGTCCCGGAATCAAGTCCCACATTGGGCTCTCTGCATGGAGTCTGCTTCTCCCTCTGCCTGTGTCTCTGCCTCTCCCTCTGTGTCTCTTTTGAATAAATAAATAAAATCTTCAAAAAAAAAAAAAAGAAAGAAAAACTCATATTCAATAAAAGACACCTTTAGGAAGGGAAAAGATGAGTTACCAATGTTTGAAAATAACTGCAACACTTATTTAAAAAGGGAGGGGGTATTAGAAATTTTTCAAGATGGCCAATAAAAGACTAAAAGACAAAAATTAATATAAAATGAGCAAAATAAATGGTAAGGTTTTTTTTTTTAACAGAAGATAAAACATATAATACACAAATACATTGATATATATTTAACCTCATTAGTGACAGGGAGATAAAAATCCAGATCACAATGAAATACCATGTTATACTTAATGGTAAATGTTTAAAAAAAATCTGAAAATTTCAAACATTGGAGAGTCAATAGACTCTCATGTCCGTTGTTGGTGGATGCAGAATTGACACAATCAGTTTAGAAAAAAAAGTTTGTCATTGTGTATATTCATATATACAACCCAGATTTTTCACTCCTAGATATGTATTTAAGAGAAACTATCACAATTATATACAGGAGATGTAGGAAAAAACATTTTGAGTAGTACTACTCGTAATAACAAAATACTGGCAGGTTGGAGGTAGAACCCAAGGGCTAATCAGCAGAATAGCAAATAAATTTTGTTATATTTACAAAACAAAATATAACCATGTGTGATTTTTTATCCATACAGTGGAATATAAATCACCAGTCCAGATGAATAAAACTTCATAAACAACAACAATCCAAAGGATCTATCAACATAATATTTGGTACACAAAAAATGTCACAGGTTATATATAGCATACTTCCTTTTTTATAAAAGTTTTAAAATTGAAAATCAAATATTCCAGAAACAAAGTATATGTGGTCCCTCTCCCTATGTGTGTGTGTATACATACATATATATGCATAATGTCAATGCATAAAATTATTTTTTCCATTGCTATACTACCTGTAGCTACATATTTGTAAGGCAAATACAAATTTTATGACTGGTAGCTAAACAGAAAGAATTGGAGGTGAATGTGATAACAAAGTGAAGACCTCTGAATTGGCAGGTGAGAATGAGTGTGCATGGCATTCTAGAAAATAATCATATGGCATCACATAATTCTTTCCGTACTTGTAGTACCCCTTTCACAAAATGCCAAGACATGCTTAGTCATAATGATTCTCCTTTGAAATTTTTGTGGGAACCATATAGACAGATAATGGAACACTTTGGGAGATTGTAAAATGCAAAATGTAGGAGAATGTTGGCACTCATTGTGAAAAATATCACATATAAAGAAGTTTTAAACTTTTCCTTAAAGATTTATTTATTTATTTGAGAGAGAGAGAGAGAGAGAGAGAGAGAAAGTGTGTGTGTGAGCGGAGGGAGGGGCAGAGAGAGAGAGAGAGAGAGCTTTTAGCCTATTTCAGGGCTCAATCCAGGACCCTGAGACCATGACCTCAGCTAGAACCAAGAATCAGAAGCTTGGCCAACTGAGCCAACTGGGCACCCTACATATAATAAAGAAATTTTATTATTCAAGCAATGACTGAGGTTGTTAGAAAGTATATAAATAAATGGACAAGTTTATTATTAGAGACAAATGGTGGGTTCTATGTTTGATCAGTATCATTATAAAGTACTTGAAAGAATGTCATAAAAAGGAAGGCTTTTAATAAATATTTATTCATTATCATCACATTCATCAGGGAACACAGATTTGTTAATATCCTTCTGATGCTTATAAAATTCTCAGGTAATTAAGAATACAGAGAAGATAATCAAAGGTGGTTCATAAAGAGATGAAACATTCCTATAGGATACATACATGAATAGATAGATGATAAATAGATGATAGCTGATAGATAGATGATAGATAGATAGATAGTGATAGATGACAGATAGATAGATAGATAGATAGATAGATAGATAGATAGATAGATAAAAGAAAAAAGAATGGGAGTTTGGAGTTAAATAGGCAATTTTAGTTCCATCTTTTAAGGACTATATATATCCTTCTGTGTTTCAAAAACATCTTCAAGCACTTAATGTTTGATGTGAAAATTCCTGAGTTTTCACAAAATCAGAGAAAATGTGTAATACATGACTAACTCACTCATTTTTGATCCCCAACTACTTAATTATGTAGATCCGCTAAGATATTTTAAGGTTTTACACAGAATGAATAAAAAATTGTTTTCAACACTACCTCCTATAAAGCAGTGTCTTTTCTTCAGAATCAGTATAAAATCAAGCCATTCAGCTAAATTTAGCAAAAAATAACTAAACCAGAATAGAGAATCTGGACTATTGTTAGAAAGTAAGAGTCTCAGACTATTTGAAACAAATAAAACCAACCAAACAAACAAACAAAAAAAAAAAAAGAAAGAAAGAAAATCAGAGTAAATGCAGAAAGAATATTAATTTTTGAAGAAAATATTACATATACCAAATCATGCATAAGCCTTAACCAGTATAAATGAGATTGAATTATTAAGAAAAAAATGCCAGATTAGTAGGTATTATATATCTAGAAAGAGAAGGTCTTACAGAACTTTACGTATAGAAGTAAAATCTATCCACTCAAATATGATTTGGTTGGCAAAATAATAATTCTAAGGCAAACAATATCTTGGAGGAAGTGATTTTAACATATATGATGATGGAATGGCTTCACACGGACACACATAGATTTCTAGTGTGCTTAAAGGTGTAAAGACTATGTTCTTCTACTTCTAGTCGGGATGGATTAAATTTATATCCATCATAAACAGCCAGAAAATAAACAAACTTTATTATATAATGGTTCTCAGACATTGGACAGCAGTCCTGACAGCACAATAATCCCTGATATAAGAAAAACAAATTAGATAAGTCATACTACAGAATTCCCTAGCTTACTGGGGAGCGTTATTAGACCACCGAGTAAATATGTGGAAACTTAATAGAATCTACTGACTTTCCTGAGTTGAAGACACAGAGATGAGTATTCAAGAAGTGAAAAATAGTTTGAATTCATAGGCCAGAGAGGAAGAATCCCTAAAGAGATGACAAGGTGGCAGAGTGCAGAGTCCAGTTATCTACAGAGGTTTCTCTTTATGTCTAAAGCTGAAAACTACAAATAAATGGACAAAGCATCAGCAAACTTTGGAAAAATTCCTACTCCTGTAAAAGTAAATAGAGTTGCTTAAAGAGAAGAGAGAGTAGAGTGTAACAGACATGTACTTTTCTAAATTGGATCAAAATTATCAACCTCAAAATTCAAGATTAACAAACTCAAAACTCAATAACCTCCTTGGAGGTTTCATAATCAGCATGCTGAAAAACAACTATTAAAGAGAAGCCCTCAAAAGCAATCAGAGAAAAAAACACATTAAAGACAAAAAAAGATAACATTGAGGATAGATTTCTTGGGAGAAGCAATGCAAGTAAGAATATGGTGGAGCAATATCTTTAAGTGCTAGAAGAAAAAAAAGAAAATACTATCACCCTACATTCTATATTAGATAAAAATCTATTTTTAAAATATATATGAATTGAGGCTTTTTCAGACATTAAAAGCTGAAATAATTAATCATCAAGGGATCTGTAATTTAGAAAAAATTAAAGGAATTTCTTTAGGCATAAAAGATATACCAGATGCAAATCTAGATCCACACAAAGGAAGGAACAGCAAGAGAAATGGCATATATGTGAGCAAATAAAAAATACTATGCTTTCTTAATTTTAAATTTCCTCAAAGATAGGTAATTAAAAGCAAGTAAAAAACAAAACAGAATTTATATTGTATGTAAAGTCAAAGTAAAACAGAAACAGAATAAAGTATTAGAGAGATGAGACAGGAGGAAGGCTTACATGAGAATTTTGATGAATTCCTGGGGGAAGAGTGTGAACAACCACGAGAGTGAAAAACTTCTAGGATCTATGTTTTTAGAGGAGCCATTCCAATTATATCTAGGGACCCAAATAGTTTCTCAGATTGAAGAATCAAGAAAAATCTCCTGGTTTTTCAGGCAGAGGTAGAGAAAAGCAACCAATTAAATTACATTGTGTATTCTAGATAAAAAAGCCCTACCCTTTTTCTACAGAGAAAAGATTTCACCAGAATTTATTTATGTGGAAGAAGAACAATCAGCCAACTTCAGTTCCTTTGAGCTTTCCTATCACACACCAGAAGAAGAAAAAACTAAGAAATATTTGTGAACGTCATGGTGCGGAGACAGAGGCACAAAACTGAGATTTAATTATAAGATATGGAAGATGCCCATTTCCCTGAATTTTACAACTGCACCAATAGGACTCCGATGTAAGAATATAGATTTTAGGTTAAAGAGCCATAGAGTATAGACCTTATTTTAGAGATTCATAGGGACACAAAAACATCAAGGGAAACCAAATGAAGACACTAAATAAAGCCTCAGCCATCTACAGGTAAATCAAACAAAAAACACTCTTCATAGCCAACAGCACAGTTCCTAGCCAGATAAGTATAAGATCTCACAAGAAAAGCTTATTTACCTGTTATTTCCAACTGACTATATCTGACATTCAAGAAAAAAAAAACTACAAGGTACATTAGAAGGTAAGAAAAAAACAGTCTATCGAGGCAACCAGACATCAAAATGGATTCTGCTATGACACAGAGTTTGAAATTGCCAATGTATAATAACTGTGAATAGTATGCTAAGGAATCCAATGAAACATGTAGACAATATGAAAGAGCAGAAGGTAATGTTGGCAGAAAGGAAAAGAAGAGAAAAGAAATGCTAGAAATAGAAAACAAGATAACAGGAATGAAGAATATCTTTGATAGGCTGATCAGGAGCTTGGACATAGATGGAAAACATCAGCAGGTTGAGGATAGGTCAACAGAAATTTCCAAAACTGAAATGCAAAGAGAAAAAAAGAATGGGGGGGGGGGGAGACCAGAATATCCAAGAACTGTGGGAAATTTTTAGAAGAATGACAGAAGTATAATTGGAATAGTAGAAGAGAGGAGCTGAAGAAATATTTGAAGTAATAATGGCCAAAAGTTTTCAAAATGATATAAAGAACCAAACCACAGATCCAGGATGCTCAGAGAATATCAAACAGGATAAATACCAAATAAGACTATCATATTTAAACAGCAGAAAACCAAAAACAAAGAGAAAATATTGAATAAAGCAAAAGTGGAAAACCACATTATCTATAGTGGAACAAAAATAAAAATGTAATCAGACATATTGTGTAAAAAAAAACAGAAAGCAAAAAAACAGTGAACTGAAATATTTAAGGTGTTGAAAGATAAAGATCAATATAGAATTCTATATCCAGCAGAATTAGCCTTTATGAATGAAAGACAAAAAATTTTATCAGTTGACTTGACTTGTAAAAAATGTTAAAATAAGTTTTTGAAGCAGAAGAAAATGGTATAGGTCAGAAATTCAGATGGATATATAGAAAGGGAAATTGTGGAGGAGTAAATGGAAGCATAATAAAAGATTATTTCTCTTAGTCTTAGTTGATATAACTGTTGAAAATAATAATAGCAACAATTTATTTCATAAGTGAAATAAGTACAATGTTATAAAAAAATAGAACACTCTTTTATAAGGTACCTGCGTTATATATGACGTGCTATTTAAAAAAGGATTTAGATTAGCTATATATGTATATTGAATACTTAGGGTGATCTCTAAAACAAAAGTCTTTATAGGTAAGCATAACTGATGTGCCAAAAGCAGAAGAGAATGGAATCATATAAAATGTTGAATTAAAACCAGAAAAGACAAAACAAAAAGAGGAGGATAAAATGGAAACAAGGACGAAGCACAAGAAATAGAAAATAGTTACAAAAAGGCAGTTATTAATGTCTATATTCATAATTTTTTAAATGTGAATGTTTTAAGTACATCAATTAGAACTTTCTTCTGGAAGAAAGAACATGGCTAGAGGAAACCCACTTTGTTCGTAAAAACCCTTAGATTAAAAGTGAAGGGATGGAGAAAGATACTTCACGCAAATACTAATCAAAAGAAAATCTAGAATAACTGTACTGATTTTAACTAAACCAGACCCAGAACTAGCGGTATTTTTGGAGATGAAAAAAGACATTGGATAATGCTAAAGTCTTCAAGTCTCCGATAAGACAACAATCCTTAAGACGTATGCACCATCAGCATGCCAAAACAGGTGAGAGAAAAGCTGATAGACTTTCCAGGAGAAATAAACAAATCCACCATTAGAGTTGGAGGCTTCAGCAACCCCTCATAATATAATTGATAGGCCTAGCAGGCAGAAAATCTGTGAGAATATAGTTGAACTGAGCAGCACCATTAATCACCTAGACCTAATTGACATTTATAGACTGCTCGCTCTATCCAACAACAGCAGAATCCACATTCTTCTCAAGCTCACATGGAGTACTTACCAAGATAGACCACATTCTGGGCCATAAAACACACCAAAATCAATTTAAAAGGACAGAAATCTTACGAAGTATGTTCTTGACCACAATGGAATTAAACTAGAAATCAATAACAGAGAGATAACTGGAAAATCACAAAATATTTGGAGTTAAACGATAGACTTTTAAATAGGCTGTACGTCAAAGTCTCAAGAGAAATTAATAATAGAACAAACTAGGTGTGAGGCACATAGGAACACTCTATTCATCCGTAATTATTCAGTAAATTTAAGACTTTAAAAAAATAAGGTCTTTAAACAGAGCGATACTAAAAATGTGATGAAAGACTTAAAGACAATAGCAAAAGACACGCTATTAATAATGCTAAATAGGGAAAAGAGGAGAAAGACTAGATGAGAAAAATAGAGAACAAAGGACAAGATATTAGCTTTAAACACAATTGATAATCATATTAAATATAAATGATCTATGGCAGAAATGATCAAATTAGACTATAAAAGAATAAGATCCAACTATAGTATGGTAAATAAATTAAATTTAAAACAGTAATGCATCTAAATAAAAATAGAAAAAATATACAACATCCACACTAAGTAAAAGAAAGCAGTAGTAGTATATTATTATCAGTAGATTTTAGAGAAAAAAATATTACCAGCAATAAAGTCATTCTATAATGTAAAAAGGTAAATTCATCAAGAAGACATAAAAATCCCTGAAATGTTGACATACCTAATAACAGAGTTTCAAAATCAAGAACCAAATGATACAAAAATGCAGCAGAAATAGATAAAATCAAATTATGTTTCCATCATCTCACACCCCTGTCTCAATAAATAATTGAACAAGTACACAGAAAATAATTAAGGATGTAGAAGACTTGAGTAGTACTAATTTAATTTAGTTGAAAATTAGAAAACATTTTGACCAAAATCAACAGAACACATATTGTTCATAAGTTTATTTATAATATTTATCAAGGTAGACTATATTCTGGGCTATAAAAACAAGTTTCAATAAATTTAAATGGATTTGAATCATATATACTCCGACGGCAACTAAACGAAAGCAAAAATCAAAATCAGTAAAATAAACCGGAAAAATGCCCAAATATTTGGAAAACAACACAATTAAAATAGTAATGGATTAGAGAAAATATATGAAAAGTAGTTAGCAGCTAGTTAATCTGAATGAAGATGGAAAGATGACATCAATTCACGTGATGCATCTGAAACAGCTTTTATAGAAACTGTGGCAAGAAATGCCTCGACAGATCATCCTTGACCTAAAATGGGGTTACATCCTGATATAAACCCCTTGTAAGTCGAAGATATTTTAAGTTGGAGTTGCATTTAATACATCTAACCTACTAAACATCCTGGCTTGGTCTTGCTTATCTCAAACTTGCCCAGAACACTTACTGTCACCTAAGGTTAGGCAAACTCATCTAAAACAAAGCTTATTTTAAAATAAAGTGCTGAGAATCTCATATAATTTATTGAATACTATACTGAGAGTGAAAAACAGAATGGTCTTATAGGTACCAAATGGTTTTAGGTGTTCTGATTGTTCACCCTCAAGTTCGCTTGGCTGATTGGGAGCTTCCGCTGACTGCCACTACCAAGCATCATGAGACACTATCGTACCACATAATGCTAGCCTGGGAGAAAAAGAATAACATTCAAAATTTAAAGTGCAGTTTCTATTGAATGTGTATTGCTTTTGCATCATTTTGAAGTAAAAAAAAAAATCACAAGTTGAACCATCATAAATTGTGGACTGTCTGTATTAGAAAAGAGAGAAAAATCTCACTTAATGACCTAAGCTTCCACCCAAAAATATCTGAAAAAAAGAAAAGTCATTTAAGTCAATAAAAGCAGGAGAATAATAGCAATGAAAAATCAGAAATCTTTGCATCAAAAGGAAAAAAATCAATGAAACAAAAGCTCAACTTTTGAAAAGTAGCAATAAAATCGACATAACTTAAGTAGACTAAAGTCACAGATATTTATACCATAGATGAGTGAAGGCATTATGGACATTAAAAGAATCATGAGATTATTATAAACACATTTGTGCCAATTAATTTGATGACCCAGAGGATATTGACACATCCCTTGAACAACATAAAATAACAAGGTTCACTTGTGGAAACTTGATAACTATCTATGAAAATTATTGGACTTCTAGTAGCAAATCTCCCCACAAAGGAAACTCCAGACCTATAGTGTTTGACTCGTGAATTCTATGAAATATTTAGAAAATAAATAATAGAAATTCTAAAATAACTTTCACAGAAAATTGAAGAGGAGAAAATTCTTCCAAATTCATTATTATAAGGCCAAAATTACCAGAAAACACTAAAATGGGGGTAGGTGGAAGCTCCAAACCTACATACCAATAAACCACATTAATTGAAAAGCCAATAATTTTCAACAACACATTACCAAATTTAGTTTAGCAAAATATATGGAAAGTTTAATATATCATGATCATTTTTTTCAGACCAGAAATATGTCTGGTTTAATATTGGAAATATTAATCCATAAAATTTAATATATAAACAGTGTAAAAAAAATTAAAGACTATTTCAATAGAGTAGAAAAAGCATTTGATAATGTTCAACAATCATACTTGACAAAACCCTCAGTGAACAATAAATGCAAAGAAGATAGTCATCCTTATAAAACTCATCCACAGAAAAATAGAAGCTCACATTACATTAAATGGTGAAAGACTGAAAGTATTGTTTCTATGTTCAAGATGTATGTTCTGTAAAATGTGATATATTTAGGAATACATTTGACCAAATATATGCAAGTCCAGTATCCTGGAATATGAAATCATTGATGATAACAATTAAAGAAAAACCAAATTAATGGAGAAATATATCATGGATGGGAAAACTCATTATTGTTAAGATGTCTATTCTCTCAGGAAATGATGTATTGATCAAGGCAACTTCAATCAATATCCCAGCAGACTTTTGTAGATATTAGCAAAGTAATTCAAAAATTATGTGAAAATACAAACAACCTAACAATGCCAAACCAACTATGAAATAGAGAAACAAAATCTGAGGTCTTGCACTACCTAACTTCAAGATTTATTCTATTATAAAGCTACAGTAATTAAAAGAGTGTGTCATTGGCATAAAGGTACACATATAGACCAAAAAACATGATGGGCCACCTGGGTGGCTCAGTGAGTTGAGTGTACAGCTCTTGATTTTGGCTCAGGTCATGATCTCATGGTCATGGAATTAAGCCACATGTCAGGCTCAGCATGGAATCTGCTTGAGATTCTTGCTCTCCCTCTCCCTGCTTGCTCTCTCTCTCTCTCAAAATAAATATATAAAATCTAAAAAACAAAACAAAGAAAACCCATGATAAAGTCTCTAGAGTCCTAAAATATATATGGCCAATTCATCAGCAAAGGTGCCAAAACAATTCATTCACAAAAGAATAGTTTTTCCAACAGAGTGCTGAAACAACTGGACACATAAGCACTGAGTATCTTGACCTAAAATTAACTCAAAATTGATCATAGACATAAAAGCCAAATCTCTAAATGTTACTGAAAATACGAGAGGAAAAGTATTATTGACATTGATTTTTGGAATGTTTCTTGAATACGGAATAAAAATCATGGGCTATAATAAAAATAATTTGTTTAATCACATTAAAAATACTTGGAAAACATATTTGAAAATAGGCTTATAATATATAAAGAATTCTTGGGGTTCCTCTGTGGCTCAGTGGTCAGGTACCTGCCTTTGGCTCAGGACAGGATCCCGGGGTCCTGGGACTGAGTCCCACATTGGGCTTCCTGCATGGAGCCTGCTTCTCCCTCTACCTGTGTTTCTGCCTCTCTCTCTATATATATCTCATGAATAAATTTTAAAAATATTTAAAAAAAGAATTCTTATAATTTAAGCCAAAAAAGTTAATGCAAGTTGAAAAATGAACAAATGATTGAACACTCTACCAAAGAAGATATACAGATTGCAAATAATTATGTTTAAAGACACAACATCATTAGTCATTAGGGAGGTGTCAATTAAGACTACAATAAAATATACTACACATTCCCCAGAATAGCTAAAATTAAAAAAGAAAGATTATGGCATTTAGAGGCAAAGATGTGGAGAAACTGGACATCTTATACACTAATGGTTGTAATATAAAATTGTACAAACACTTGGGGAAGCACTTTTTTTTACTGTTTCTTTGAAAAGTTAAAATTATTAAAGATACACTTACCACATGACCGACTATTCCTTTCCTAGGTATTTACCCATAAAAAATGAATGCTCGTGTCCATGCAAAGACAGACCAAAGTATTCACAGCAGTATTATTTGTAATAGATCCAAACTGGACAGAAGCCTGAGGCTCATGAATGTGACTAGTTAAATAACCTGTGGTATGCTCACAGAAGGGAATACTACCCAGTATCAGAAAAAATTTACTTATTTTTATAGGAAATATGGACAAATATACAAATAATTATCCTGTGTGAAAAAAGTCAGACCAAAAATACTACATATTTTTTTGTCTTTCATTGCCTTATACAAAATTCTGGAAAATACAATCTAATCTATAGTGTAGAAAGCAGATCAGTGACTAGGAATAAAGAGGGGAGGGGAGGGGGCAGCCAGGGTGGCTCAGCAGTTTAGCGCCGCCTTCAGCCCAGGGCCAGATCTTAGAGACTCTAGATCCAGTCCCGTCTCGGGCTCCCTGCATGGAGCCTGCTTCTCCCTCTGCCTGTGTCTCTGCCTCTCTCTGTGTGTGGCTCTCATGAATAAATAAATAAAATCTTAAAAAAAAAAAATAAAGAGGGAAGGGGAGAATTGCTTGGGGTTCCAAGGGGCAGAATAAAACCTCTGGGATAGATGTATAGATGTGTTTATTAACTCCTGTGTTTAGTTGATGGCTTCACAGATGTCTACGTATGTCAAATGCATGTGGCTTACATAGCTCAATAATGTTGAAAAAAGTACGAAGATATAGGCATTCTCAGTCATTGTGTGACTAAAAGTATATTGTTATATTCATGAAGAAAATTTAATTTATATTTACTTTAAAATGCTAACTAAAAAAATAAAAATAAAAAAATAAAATGCTAACTACAATTTACATTTAAATGCTCCTAGAATGCTTAGCACACACCACAAAACTAAAACTTTTAAAGAACAATGTGTAAGCAATACTGGTAAACATATTTTTCTAATGAAGTTAGCAAAATATTGATATCTATTTTTTGTCTTTTAAGTACCACAATCAGGAAGACTCTCTATTCCAATGTAATGAATAAATTTAGTAAAGGTTTTAAAAATTGTTGAAAGCAGCTGAATGCAAATTCTGAAGTGAGATATGTAAATATAGTCATATGAATATAAAAGGTATAGATATAGGTAAAATAATAAATTATATATTTTCACTATCCTTAAAATACTTTATGATAAGCTCTAATGAGAATAGGTAAGAGAACATTTCTATTCTGGTCTGATTTAAATCTCTTCTTATGTTGTTCCAAAACTGTGCATATTTTTCTCTTTGTCCCAGCTTTCAGATCACCAGGTCGTTTTTATATATAACATGAAGGTTTGGTTTATGTTGTTAAAGTAGGGAGAAAGGTTAGAATTGATAATAGTAATTAGAATAATTATTATGTAATTAGATCAGTGGTCTTTACTGCTATCCTGGATTAACTGATAAGCAACAACTTTTTTGGAGTCATAAAAAACTGAGGTCACTGGGTCAACTCCGACCCTGTAATCCTGAGAGACAGGTTCATTCAGAAAGATATAGAAACCAAAGCCAATTTAATTAGAGCAGAAGCTGCTGAAGTATAAACTAATGAGAACACTTAAATCATAATTTTAATGAATTGCTTCAGACTGAGTTTAGATCACCATGAGAAGAAACTCTCAGGGGATTCAGACTTAAGGGTATCCCAACACTTTCTTGTGGTTACTCTCTGGAATTTTTACAGTAGATATTCACCAGATTTTTACAGTGGAGATATATAAAATGACTCTTTTTAACTTCTAACAGGAGAAAGCAAGAGTAAGCATTATGAAAATCTCTCAAAGACTTCTCCATAGCAATGGGCTACTCTCTAGGACAAAGAACTTAGCCAGCATAATCTGAAATTTGCTCTTAGGGTGAGGAGTAATTTCTGCCAATTTATACCTCTTCCAGCCTTGCTGCTGCAGTAAAGTTGGGGGGCACAGTCAACAGGGGTCATGGTTTTGTATCACTTGAGAGAAATGGATTGGGAATATACCCACCAAGCAAAAAAGTAGAGAATATCAGGGAAAAGATGCAGAGATAGATCTCTCAGATGAAAGTGCAATACATGACTAAGATTTCGTTGGAAGTTTATAGAATGTTCTCCTTGCCCCCTTTAAAGTATCAGCATAAGACAGAGGGTGAAAATATAATGATACATGATATAAGAGTAGGTAAGACAATCTGTGGAGAAGTACACGAGGAAGTCAGTATGGGAGACAAACATACAGCTAATACAGGAATGTGAGGGCCTGATATTTTTAAGGAAAATGCACTGGATAGAGTTAAACAAACAAGGAAGACTTTATTTAAGGCTATTGCAAAAGAGGAGACAGATGAACTCATCTCTGTGGAAACAGAAGGTAAGAGAGGTGAGCTAGTGGAAACACAGTACAATATTTTTATTTATTTTGGGATTTATTCAGAGTGAGTAAGGTACATTTATCATTTAAAAATCAATGTAATCCATCATATAGATTGTATCAGTTGAAACAGGATAATCATTTTATGGAACCTAGCACTCATCCAGGACAAAAACCTTCACCAAATATGAATAGAAGGAGAATTCCTTGACATGATAAAGAATATTTACAAAAAACCTACAACTAATATTATACTTAATACAAAAGACTAGAAATCCTACTTTATTATCAGGAAAAAGCCAAAGATTTTCTATTTCACCCCTGAAATTTGACATCAAACTGGAATTCCTTCAGAATAATAAGACATAATAAATAAATAAAATATATGCAAATTGGAAAGGAAGAAACAAACTGCTTTTCTTTGCAGATGATGTGATTGCTGTGTAGAAAAAGCCAAATAATCTATGAAAGAAACAGAGAAAAAAAAAAAGCCCTCCTACAACAAATAAATTAGAGCAAGAGGAGTACAGGATACAAGGTTAATATACAAAAGTCCATTTGTTTCATAAATACTAGCAATGAAAAATTTGAGTTTGACGTTAAAAACATAGTGCCATTGGGATACCTGAGGGGCTCAGTGGTTGAGCGTCTGCCTTCAGCTCGGGGCGAGATCCCGGGGTCCTGAGATCGAGTTCTGCATCTGGCTCCCTGCAGAAAGCCTGTTTCTCCCTCTGATTGTGTCTCTGCCTCTCTCTGTGTCTCTCGTGAATGAATAAATAAAAAGTCTTAAAAAAGAAAGAAAGAAAAAAAAAAAAGAGCCAGCTGCCCAACCTACTGAAACACCCAGGGGCCCCTCTTGCCTATATTGTCTTTACAATTTTTCTGTATATCTAAAGCTATTCTAAATTTCAATTTTTACTTAAAAAAAAAGAAGATGAAAGAAGAAAAATCTTTTAACTGCTTAAGGAATCAGGGGCTCTACTTTCTACATCAGCTCTGTATTGAGGGCAATGAAATTAATATACAAATTATATTAAGTAAGCTTTGGGGTTTGCATTTCATTGTAGTGTGTGTGTGTATATTGTAACCAGATAGCAGGAAAGCTTATTCCCCTTAACTTTTAATATCTTCGAATCCCAGCCCCATAAGAGATGGACTATTCTTAATATTAGAGGATATTCTGGAAACCATTTATTTAACGATAACAAACAAACATAATGAAATAAGGGAGGCTGAAGTTACAGATAACTACTTTCTGCTTTTCAATAACATAGGGTAAATTTCTGGTGAGACAGGATATGACAAATTCAAATTGATTATTTAATCATTCTTTTTGACATATTAATTCCATGGTTGTACACCCTGCGACCTGGAGTATTTTTCCTAAAGCCCGTTCATTTATGGTGTTTATGCAAATTTCCATCGTATCTTAGTTCAGAAAACTGTTATAAATTATATATTTATTTACTCCTTGGATAAATATAAAACTCTATACAAACTCCTTTAAAATATTCATATGTAATTGTATTACCTAATCCAACCATTCTAAGTGTGACTCATGTTTGATACTTTGTCTTTCTCCCCAATGAATAAATAGTTCAATCAAGCAAGCAAATTATTCATCAGAATGATCTACAGTAGAGACATGTGCCTGAACACACACCTGCGTATTTACACATGCCCTACTTCTCATTTTAGAGGACAGGCTCCTGTAGGAATGTATTGATTCTTTGCCTTTTGAATATCCCAAGCCCTCTGAGCTGTCGTTAGTAACTTCAGTTTTTGTGGAATGACAGTATGCACAAGACCCATATGTAATCTATGGGAAAATTTGTCTAATTATCCATTTTCTCATATTTAAAATTAAAATAATAACTTATTCATAGTATCAATGAGCTGATTGAATACAAATCAATACAAATGAACACAGAACACAGAATGCAATGTCTGGCATAGCAAATATACAATAAATGAGATCCTAATTATTTCCCTCAGTAGTTTATCTCACAACATCATAGCTAATAGAATGAATACGGTAGTAAGTCCTTGTGTTCATAATGATAGGCACTCTGTTCGGTAGTACTAAAGTCCTCAATACTCAACCCGACATGTTTTACCATGAAAAAGCCATATCATCTTTGGATAATAAGGTGCCTAATGGCTGGACTTACATCTGAGACCAGAGAAGTAGGGAAATTAGCTCCTGTCACATCCTTACAGCAGAAAGGACAGATTGCAATTTCAAATAAATGGACATATTAGCATATTACTTGTGGCTAGAAAAAATGAGAGGTTATTATGGCCAAACATGGTTTTTGTGATCATTATTTAGAAATTGGAATACTCTCAGGATATAGGAATCAATTATTCATAGTCAGGAATATTGGTTATTCTTCAGAATTATTTGGCATCAAACCTTGTGATGAGATGGATGATTTCCTAATGGTCTCCTGTGTTGCTTTTCTCATCAGTGGCTTAGAGGCATAGTTTTTGTTTCCTGTTTTTTTTTTTTTTCACCACATTGGAACTGCATACAGAAAGAATAAATCTTTTTCTCATATGTATTTTCCTCACTTCAGATGTTAGTTACAGGAAAGGAATTTTACGGTTATAGGAGAATTTCATTACCTCTGTCATATACAGATAGGCTAGTAAATATTTAACAATAGACTCAAAAAAAAAAAATCCCTGATTTGTAGTGTTGTTTGATTCTGTGAAGAAAAAGCTGCCACATGGTCAATTTCAAGCTACCGACGTATTGTTGAGAAACTCAGGAAGACATGTTTTGCAAAATTGAGTCTTGTAAACCATTGCAACCCAGCTTCCACCAATACTAAGTGTGTCTGTTAAATTTCCCTGTGTCAGGATTTGTTTTAAATACCAGGGAGATAAAAGAACAATAGAAAATGTCCCCCTTTGCAATAGGATACGCACAGTCTATGGAGAAGATACAGACATTAAACTAATAAATGAATGGATAAATCCAATAATTTCCAAAGCACTAAATTTTTAAGGAAGAATATAATGGTGTGATAGAGAGTGACTTGGGGGCTTTTATGGCCAGGAAGATTCTTCAGATAGTTATGTCAGTAAAACCTTTTCTATGAAAGTGACATTTGAACTCAAACTTATCTGATATCAAGGAACAAGCCTTACAAAGTGTTGAGAGCAGTCTGCTCGAATAGCCCTGGGGTGAGAACATGCTCAGTGTATTTGAGGAGCGGAAATAAGCCTGCAGGGACATGGGGGTCATTAAAGGAAACTGAACATTGAAAAAAAAAAAACAAAAAGAAGAAAAAAAATCCCGGTGTGACAAGTGGGAAATGAATGGGTAGAGATGTAGAAGGTAAGGTCAGAGGAATGGGGCAGATTGTATAGAATCCAGGTAAGTATGACACATAATTTGAATGTTTGTGCTCCAAGGCCACGGTATATTAGGGTGCAACACTTGCCCCTAGAGAAACAGTTTTAGGGGCGGGGGAGATTACAGAAATATATAAGGGTATCTGTGCTTGGCATTGAAAGAAACAGCAAGTTAACGTAGAAGCCCTTGTTCTCCACATTTCCTTACGCTATCTAGTATTAAGATCATGAGGTTTTTTTGTTTTGTTTTGTTTTGTTTTAAGGCCATGAGTTTGAAACACTGCAATGGATGTCTCCAGATTTTGATGAACAAGCACATTTCATTTTACATACAAGATAAAAAAAATTGGGGTTCTTCTAATTGGTTAAAGCAAAGTGTGTTCCCGTACTCTTATGTCAAGACAGAACTCCGCAACAAGATAATATCAGTGACTTGCATTGGACCACTTATTGAGATTTTCAATACGTTTTCTAAAAAATTATGTTCATTTATTAACATGATTGTTCTAATGAGATAGAATAGTGTTTTTTGTTTTATTTTTCAAAATCAAAATGAAGAAAGTAAGGATCAAGGAATTCTGGTGTCAAGACCATGTCAGATATAATTTCAAGTCTTCTCTACTTCTTTCCATGCTAATTATATAATATAATTCTATGATTTATGTTTATTTGAGACTGCAATTATTTTTTCAGTGCTATTTATTTTATTAGATTTATAAATTAATGGAATTTGACAAGTCAGTTAAAAATAGATTAAATTGCTATGTTTAAAACCTGTTTAAGTCATGTGTACTGCTGTCCCTGTAAATTTTGGTTCAGTGAATATCCATATTATTTAAATTATAAGAACCTGTTCAAATATTAAAGTCATCCCACAGAATATTGAGTCACAGAAGCAGCAATGATTTTTCTACTTCAGTTCTTGGTTTTATATAAGACATTCTGGAAATATTTCATTTCATTATAGAAGTAGCCTTCACTTAGAAACTTAATGTTATTTTGACAGCTGTGCTTTATGCTGTGGTATTTCAATGAGATATCATATAATTATATTATCTTGATGATCCTTCAAAGAAGGATGAAGAGCTCAAAAGCTTTAACTGGGGATAATGGGAAACTAATGGAGATAATTTAAGGAGTAAGGGGGGAAAACTGGATATTATGAATAAGTTTCTTAATCTATGATATTGAATCGGGTTTATAAAATTGGTATTATTTATCTATTATGTACCTACTTCTTGTCTGTACTAAATATAAGTTCAGTACATAATTCAAAGTAATACAAACATTTATTAATGCTAGGAGAACTTGTCACTTCTCACTGCTGCCCAGGACTGCTTACTTCCACTACTTCTTAGCTCCTCTCATCTTTGGGAGAAGGACTTTGTAGCTTGATTAGTTACAGTCTAGGTTGTTTACCATTCATATTTTACAAGTAGCAAGGAATACTGTTAAATTTCAATGCTGTAAATTAAGTGGTACTTTGACTTCAATTCAGAGATGTCTTCATATGTGTAAATTTCCACTAAGAGCCCTCTTAGGAGATGGTATAACTAGGTCTTCGATCCCACCACTATTAATATAAATATTTAACTATTGCTTTACAGGCACCAAATTATAAGGAAGAATATATTATTCTGTTTAGGTGTGCACAATGGGAGGAAAACTTCAATTGGATATGGTATTTGGCTTTGAACCTGAGAAGTGAATGAATTTTTTCAAGATATAGGAAAAGAAAAAATATAATAGGATAAAAGCAGTAAGTTTGAGCAATGTTTTCATGTCCATGGCTATTAAAATAATCAGAGAAAGATACAATAAGGGCTGGGAGAGGAAGTGAAGAGAGATTCAGGGACTGCTTTCAATAGATGAGAAACATGTTGGAGGGTAGTAATAATGTCTTGGAATTAAGAGGAGAGAATGAGGCCAAGAAAATTCAGGCATTTCTGTGTGATAGAGATCATGTAGGATCCTAAATGAGAAACAAGAGAAACATATTAAGAATTTGGTTTATGAGAAACTTTTAGAGAATAATTTAAGGAATCCATGTACCGCTAATTGAATAAGAATAACAGACGGTTGGAATGAATGCTCAGGATAGAAGATAGGTTTTAAGATACGAATTTGGAAGTCATGTTGTAGAAGATCTACAGGAAGGTGGGCAAAATATATCTTGAAAGGCAATTCAACTAGACGTTTTGGTAAATTGTGGCTTAACATATTCTGTTTATTCCTGCAAAGAATACTGTAAAAGTGTTGCATGGAAAGATGGACAAAGAAGAGTGGGAAGATGTAGATAAAGCCTTCAGAGACTTACGAGGTTTTCCTTTTTGAGATTCACATAACCAGGAGGAAGCCAGATGCACACTCAGAAACAGGAAATGAGCTTCAATCGAAATCATCAGTTGGTTAAAAATAAAATAGGAGCAGTGGGTCAGCCCCAGGATAGACAGAGCAATTGCGGGGTATTTCTGAGTCTATGAGGTGGTAAATATTAGTATCTCTCCTTATAAATATCTTCCCCATATAAACCTGAGGAGCTGTAACATTGTCTGGGAGTTCAGACCATTGTGAATGTGGAGCCCTCAGCAAAACACGAGCCTGGGTCATTTGCTGCTACAGAGACATTTCTTTGGTCATGGAATCTGTGCATGGGCAAAGTACAGAAATCTCTTCTCTCCTCAATGAGCATTTTACACCTGTGCCGGCACCGCTGGTCATATTAACCAGGAAACAGCTATATTTGTGTTGTTTCTAAGCCTCAGGAGGGAATATATTAGCACAGTGATGCGGTAGTGTGACAGCCACTAGTACAGGCATACCTTGGAGATAGGGCACATTCGTTCTCGACCACTGCAATGAAAGGAATATTGCAATGACGTCAGTCAAATGAATTTTTGTTTCCCAGTGCATATAAAAGTCATATTCACACTATACTTTAGTCGACTCAGTATGCAATAGCATTCTGCCTAAAAACACAATGTACATACATACCTTAATTTAAGAAATATTTTATTGCTAAGAAATGATAGCCATCACCTGAGCTTTCAGAAAGTCATAACCTTTTTAGTGATGCAGAATGCTGAGTCTTTTTTATGACAATAAGGATTTAGTATAAATTTCGGAAGACCATACTCTTTGGTAAAGTGACACTGTACTAAGCATACGAGATGCCCAAGAGGCAAAAGTCACCAACAAAACAAGCAAGAGAGGTGGCTTGCAAAGCACCCCAGGTAGAGAGTTAATTTGAGCTCACTTTGTAAGAACTATGAGAAAGAGCAAGGCATGATGAAAATTAATTTGATTGTGTTTGCAGGTTAGATTGATTGGCACGTTGACGACAGGCAAAGGGAAGAGGAAGAAATATAGGATTGGTTATGAGTATGCTGTAAAACTTCTCATGGAATATGGGAAAAATACTTCCTCAGCAAAGTTCAAGGGTATGAGCGGGAAATGTAGGGGGAAAAAATACCACAAATAAGGAAATTGACAACAGAAGACCCAGAAAGTGAACAAAAGTTTGCTGAGAAAGCTTCCTAATGTCTGAGAACAGAAGGGCAATGAAACTCATACATCATCAAATTGTCATTAATTTGGGAAGCAAGCAGACCTGAAAAATTATTCACTCTAATGTTGGGTGTGTAATGTGGTGAAAGTTATACCACTACAAGAAATAGCATGGCAAGTTGGGCAATTAAAAATGCAGCCTAAACACGGGACATAAAAAAAATGATATAATCAAGTTTCCTAAAAAAAATAAAAAATTAAAAAATTTAAAAAAACATGTTTCATACCAACAATGGATAAAATGCACATTACACAGAAGAGTCTCCTTGTGCAGGTGAAGACAGAGGGCTTGCTACCCAGTGGAATGAATTAGAGGTATATGGCTGGTTTGCAATAAATTACTTTGATAGGGAAATGCCCCCTAAATGGGGGCAAGCTATTCATTTTCCACACATGAGAAGGCTATATTTTAGAAGCAGTGAGTAGAGGAATGACAGTTTTCAGAACTAGTCTGAAACTTAAATTCATTTCTACCTAGCTTCTGCTTGGAACCATCCATAAATATTTCAAAATATGTTCCTGTGTCCACTAAAATCCAGAACCTGAAACTCTATGTGATCTTACAACTAAACATAAGAAAGCTCAGCCATATATACCTTGCAGAAGAAATAGAACTTCACACACGTGGGGCTTGGTTATCTGTCTATTTGCACGTTTTCAATCACTAAGCAGTTTGTGCTGTGTGTGCCTGATATGATTTGATCAGATAGGATAGGACGTATGATAGCTCGTATCATCCCACTAAGCATCCCAATAACCAGACTAGTTTACAAAAATTGATATCATGTGTATGAAATCAGATGTTGAGTTTATTTTGAAAGAACAATAAAAAAAGATTGTCACACCTGGTGTCTCTTCTGTCTTACTGTCCCACGATAGTGTTGGGACCTGGTTGGTGAACGTAACCCATCATAATACCAAACCGCTTTACACCGTTAAAAATTTTGAAGTTGTTGCATTCTAGGCACATTATATGCATCATCAAAGATCAGGCTATTGATTCCATAGCCTTTAGAGAATATGAAGGAGAGGAATTCTGGATATATTACGTGTTGGGCCTCATTTGAATTGTCTTGAAAAAGCCACTTTAAAATCCTAACAAAGGTTGCACTTAAATTAACCTCCCAAGTCTCCCCAATGTAGGTATTCTGGTCTTAACAGGAACAAGACATAATTCATATAGATAGCTTTCCTTGTAATCAAGTTAAAATATATAACAGTACACATGTTCAGACATAATCAGCAGAAATTTGTTATTAAGGCCGTCTGATATTCGCCATTGTGTTTTGATTATTTCAATCTGCCCCAGGAATTTCAGATGCACCTCAAAATTATTCTCTAGAGTGGGAGGCTGAAGGAAATATGTACATCTTCAAAATAAAGGATGTCTTTGGCTTGGGAGAATAACAAGCCAGGATACCCATTTTTACTTATATGAAAATTTTAGATTTTAAAACCTAGGCAAGTAGCACATTATCTAAGCCATTTTGTTACATTGTGAACTTATTTGCTTAAGAAGAAAACTCTTCTCCTTGTAGGTAAGTCCCTTAGCACTTTATCATACCTGTTATGAATATATTGTAAAAAATATCTATACAAATACACACTGAGTAATGTTTACACTTACTGTATAATTATATATTTCAGTAAACCTTATATCATGAGATGTTTTGGGTAAAGTTTTGGAAAAGAAGTAAAAAATAGTTTTCTTGTCTATGACTAACAAAGATCATGTTCATTTCTGCTTATACAACATAATTCTCTGAGACTCCACGTGAACAAAAATGAAACATGCAACCAGAATCAAAATCCTTAAAGCATGCTTTTTATAAAACTTAAGTTCATCAGGAGAAAGTAAGATGATTTTCTCTTTTACTTCACAAGGCACAAACTCTCCAAATTAGATAATAAAATCTGAAACTTTGTGTCACTCTGGGAAAATAATGATTAAAATAAAATCAGCCTAAATTAAACCGACATTCTTTTAGGAATAATATACAAACTATATGATCAACTAATAAATAAGTCTGAAAATGAATATGAAAGGAAATTTGAAAAGTATAAGAAAAAGAAAGGTGGAAAATTAATAAATCAGTTAACATTGCCGAAAGGCTGAAAGCTTGTTTTTACAAGAGTAAGTCATGATAAATTCAATAGTGGAATTACACATCAATTTTTATATATATATATATATAACTATAAAGGAGATGCATTGTACAAAAATATTTGATCTTTAAAAATATGTATTGATGTTTTTTCAGTACAGAACAAAAATATCATTGCATGTATAAATGATCATCATTAGTATTCTTCTTTTTTTTTACATCTATATCCTATTTACAAAGATGAAACCGAGTTATTGAATTTAAGTAGTATGTTAACTCTACAGGAAATGTTTTGTCGAGATACATCTGATGTTGCAGTTTGTAGAACAATAATTTATATGAAATGCAAGTGGAAAAAGTGACTTTTTTAGCTGATGTGATAAGAGTCGCAGCTGATATAGAAGATATATACATATATCCTGTAACACAGATATAAGGAGAGTGTATAAAATAAATTATATGTAAGAAATAAAAAAACAAATAAAATAAATTATATGTTAATATATAGTTTCCCATACACATTTAACTGGCTTATCTCTTGTCCTCATATTTCCTGGTGTATATAAGAATTATATATCCTACTATTCAGTGGTATATTGCAATTGAACTGATTTTTTTCGGTCCACTCTTCCCTACCTACTACGGTTTTTTCCTAAAATGCAAATATGATTAAATAATTCCCCCATAAAATCCATTAAGTGATGCTCCATTGGCTTAGGATGAAATCCACAGTATCCAGCAAGGCATAGAAGGCCTTTTATGATCTGATCCCCACCTAAAGCTGCTGAGCTAATTTCTAATCACACCTATGTAGGTAAGCATACACATAAGTAGACACGTTTACATTTTTTTATAGTCCACAGAGTATATTCTCATAGTTGCTAATCTTTACACATATACTTTTCTCTATTGACCATCAAATGTGTTTTTTAAGCTTTAAGACTCATCTTGAAGGTCAAGTTTTTTCCTCTTAGAATTTTTGCCAATTGATTACAGTTTAATTATGCTATTTGTTCTAATAATTCTTCATTTATAGGTCTGCCCAAACTACTATCATACTATTTTGCGATTAATTCACTTTTCTCTCTACCTCAGGGAAAATAGGAATAGTGTGTCATATGCCTTATTTAATATTCCAGTGCTAGGGACAGCAGAGATATTCTAAAATATGTGAGCAATATATATTTGTATTTATTGAACATCTCATTTACTCTTCAAAATACCTATCATGTTGGTTATTATCATTGTAATTGTATTAACAAAAAATATTTGTTTAAGGTCCTACTAATAGACTTACTGAGATTTGGACTCAGTTTTCGATATTTTCAAAGTTCTTTTTATGTTACACTCCATTGCTAAATTAATGTGACTGAACAAAACTTAGCAACTCATTTTGCTCTTTATTTTATCCATGGAGCTACTACTTCACTGGAAAATAGACTTTCAATGGCAATATTAGGGAATTAACTCTCCCATATTTTTTTAAACTATAAGCTGTTTGCAAAATCCTGGTATACCTTAGGTAAGGCAAAACTGTATTCACCGGTGGAGGCAGTAAATCAAGGCTGATCTACTTATCTATCTTTGATTTATGATGGATGAGCTCTTTTTCCATGGATGTTTGAGCAAAGTTGTTTCGCTCACCCACGGATGATTTATTTTGGGTGATCCACTTGTCCAATGAAGATTTATTGCAGAGGATCCACTATCCAGTGTGATTAAATATGTTCAGTTGGCTTGTCCGGAGGTAAGCAAGGAAAACTGAGACACATATGCACATCTTATCCCAGACTGAAATAACTGAGTTAAGTAAAAAACCAAGAAAGTAAGGCCATGTCTCATGATGTTATAGGCGGCCCCTTTGCAATATGTGTATTTTTATTATTTTATTATACAGAGGTATCATAATAGAATTATACAGTTTTCAAAAAATTTTTGTCAACCCTGGCGGGCTAAAGTATTTTAAGTGAAATTTTGACCAGATGATGTTCTAATCTATATTAGTGTAGAAATTTATAAGTGGATTTTGTAATGACCAATTGAGAGTCGTGAATGAGGTCTGTTCAGTGTGTAAACTAATAAATGGCTTCAATGAGTAGGTATTTAGTGATTGATTCTTGTTATCTGTCAATCATTTTTAAGAATCACCATATATTTTCTTTCCTCTAAAATTTCACACCTGTATTTATATTTTTATATATTTTTCTTTTTGGTATACATATCTTCCCTTCTCCCTATATCTTCCCTTCTCCCTATAAAACTTCATCCAACTTTTGAATAGATTATTTTCTCCTCAAAACATTTAGGATCATTTAGGATGCATTTTTGCACTTTTTAAAAGATAATCTAAATTTCCCCCTCATATATTTAGGCTCTTAACACTGAGGCAGATTTATTGAAAACTACTGTAAGGATCGAAGTAAAAGTTGTTCACTCATCAAGGGTCAATGATCAGATTTAGGGAGGTTGTAAAGGATGATTTCATGTGGTATAGGATCAAAAAACTCTAAAGAGGGACGTGTGGGTGGCTCAGTGATTGAGCCTCTGCCTTCAGCCCAGGGCGTGATCCTGGAGTCCCAGGATCGAGTCCCACGTCGGGCTACTTGCATGGAGCCTGCTTCTCCCTCTGCTTGTGTCTCTGCTTCTCTCTCTGTGTCTCTTAAGAATAAATAAAATCTTAAAAAAAAAAGCTCTAAAGAAATCAGGACAGATTGTCTCTATTCTTTTCCTTCATCTATTTGACCTCCTTATCAATCATAGGAGGATATTACCTGAAGTTAGTACAGTTTCACTTCATTGTACTATTGAATCCTCCTGTTACTTATGTTTGTCTAGAAGACTGCAACTTGATATGTGTTTTACTCTAAAATTTCTTCTCAATATTCTGTGTTATGCTAATATATCTTCAATCCATATGTCTATATATGTACCTATGTTTATACCTCATCCATGTCTATTTTATCTATCAATGATCTATCTTTAAATTTTCCTTATGAAACATAGTATATATGCTTTCTCTTAGGTTTCAGGAGCTAAATGTCTTTCATAATTTACCAAAATCATTGTTGATAACTGAAACAAAAAACTCCTGACTCCCTAAGAATCTCAGTATTTGTTGTTTTCTGTGATACTCCTCTTTATGTTTTCTTTTAATAGTTCCATCATAATTTACTGACAATCAGGCCATGTCTCCTAATCTTATATGAAAAAGTCCTAAAAGAAAAGGAAAACCTTAACCTATGCATTTATACTCTCCTATATAATGTATTTCTATTTAACAAATAGGAATATTTTTTTAGTTGTTAAGAAAAAATAGATAATTTTGTTTCAGTTTTCATATGCTAGTTGCAATTCTTTCCTAATGATGCCATTAATTCTCTGAATCCATATTTTCAAGAAATTTATTTCCCAGAAGTTTTCTGTTTTGACAATAGCTCTCAGAAAGGCTTATTACAAGATTTCCTCTTTTTCTCTGTGTTTTAAATTAATATGCTTTAATTTTAAAGCAGTTTTGATTCTAAAAATAAATAAGCAAACAAAAACTAGAGTTCCCTTACACTCCCTGCCCCTCACATGAACTATCTCCTTCTCCACTCTCAGCATCCTGCACCATTACAATATCATGCAGAATAGTTTAGTTACCCTAAAAATCCCCTGTGCTACACCTGTCCATCCCTTCCTTCCTCATCTGAACCCCTGTTAACCACTGATCTTTTTACTTTCTCCATAGTTTTTCCTTTCCCATAGTGGCATATGGAATCTTACACTATGGTGACTTTTCAGTTACCAAAATACATTGAAACTTTCTCCCAGACTTGGTACTTGATATCCCTTTTCCTTCCTTCCTTTGTTCCTTTCTTTGTCTTTTTTTAAGACTTTCTTTTTCTATAGCAGTTTTAGGTTCACAACAAAACTGAGGGCAAGGTATAGAGATTTCCCATGTACCCGCTGCTCTGGTATTCTGTGGCAATTCACGAACCTACTTTGACAGATCATAATCATACTCATTCAAGTGCTAATCTTTTCTTGAGACACTCACAGACACAGCCAGCGATATTATACCAAATGACTGGGCATCCCTTAGTCCTCAAGTTGAGGTGTAAAATCAACCATTACAATATTTTAGGAATTAGTACTTGATATGAGTTTTGGTCGTGTGTAAGTGACTTGCTGTTTCCTACTATGAATGTGGCTACATGAGAAGATGTTGGCAGGCTTAACTGCTTTATCTTGTGATCATAAATGAAAATGTTAAAATGGTGAAGATTGCTAAGCACAGTTACGGAAAGCAGTTTGAGGATGTCCCAGTGCTCCTGGTTTACCCATCCTTGAAAACACATGACCTCCACATTTCTTGTTACTTGAGATAATATTAATCTTATTGTTTATTTAAACTTTATCCAAGAGAATTAAACTGATCCAAATGTCCATCTATAAGGTACCAGAAGAACAAACTGCAATTTTATTTTCATGAAACTCTTCCCCTTGGTTAAAAGATTGAATGGGACACCTATGTGCTATCAGATTGGTCATTCTGTTATATGGACAAACACAGAGTTTGTGATATATATTTATATAAACTCTCTCATACCATATGCCTCAATAATATGTCTGTCTCTTAAGGCGTATATGGATATGATACATATTTTATATACATGCGTGCATATGATATACACTGGGTGGTATCAGAAGAGATTTGAGGAATATACACCAACCCGACACCAGTGAATGTGTTTAGAAAGTGTGGTGGGGACCGGGCTGGAGAGTGATTCAAAGTTGCCCTCATATTGGCCCATCGTTTAGAAAATATTTAAAATTTAGAGCATATTATTGTAAAATGCCATAATTAAAATAATTACAGAATAATAAAGGAAAATCTATAATACATTGTAGAGAAAAGATAAAAGATAAGGCCTTTGCAGAAAATGTGTGGGTAGCAGACTGTAGACTACTGAATGCTTAGGGCAGAGGATAGAATAGGAAGAGAATCTTCTTTTTGTGCCAGTGAAGCAAATGTTTCTAATCACCCTCGTAGAGGTTTGACAATACACCCTGTCTTGAGTTATCAGGAAAGGCAAAGCATGCTCGACTCTCAGGGATCCATCAACCTCCGGCCATCGTTAGCCTCTTATTTGATATTTCAACTGAGAATACCCTAGGCTAAATTTATCTTTAATAGTGAAAAGTTCAGGGTTAACATAAGAGACAAGTAAGTACTATAATAATTTAGAAACCACTTAATACACTAAAGTAGGAATTTGCCAAATGGTACCCAAGAGCCCTAAAATAATTAATACATTCTCTAGAAGTACTTAAATTAATCCCAGGATATAGTTAATAAACTGTGAGTCACTATTTCAATTGTAGAAGGAACAAATTTTTGCTAACAAATTTGGTGGAATTTATGTTAAGTCACTGAATTTCATTTTTAAACATTAATCATGTTTTATGAGGACTTTAGTTTTTAGCGCATTTTCTTCAAGCTAGTAATTTGTTAATACTATTTAAGTTGTGAGGAAACAATAACTCATTACTAGCTTCACGCTCATGATATCACCTCACAAACTAAACTGAATGCTTGCAGTTCAATTAATAAACCTATTTTAAAATTATCTAGTGGAATATGAATTCTTTCATGACTTCTTTCTGGAAACTGCAAGTGTACTCTATTGATTGAAACCTTGCATGCTGCAAGGGGTTTGATTTGTGTTAGGCAAAGAGACAAAGTCTTGTCAGAGCAAAGTTAAGCCAATATAATTTTAAACCACATCCTTAGTAATGAAAGGGGGGGAATAATTACATAATGAAGAGTAATATAATCCTAATATTTAATAAAGTTTTTCTGTATTTGGTGCTATCTAAAGGCCGCCTTGGTGATTCTGATCTTAGAATTTTACATGCATCACAATTACCCTTTCTGGAATTTAAATATAATGAATTATAGAGGTTCTGCAAAATGTCAGTAAACTAGAATGTATATTTATATAATGGCTTTCAGTTCTACGCTTGTTTTTGATAAACCAGTTATTGAGTCAAATCCAATTTTGAATTTGCCACACTTCACGATTGTGTGAGCCAATTTCTTAAAAACAATCTTTCCCTTTCTCTTTTTCTTTCTCTTGTGTGTACATATACATATTTATGTAAATGAGACAGATGATATATATGCATATTATATATAATGTATATGTATAATCTTCTATTGGTTCTGTTACAGAATACCCTAGTGCAGATTGTCCCAAAGTTTAAGGATAAGATTCAAACTGCTTATCATGACATATAGAATCTTTTATTTTCTTTGTAATGTGTCTAACTTCTGTGGCTATTCTTTTACCATATTATTGGTACTGCACCAACTGGTTTGCCATTTTTTGTTGTTCTATACACTTGTATTTTATTATTGATTCACTTTTTTCATGCATTTCTTTGTCATTCTTTTATACATACAAACCACGGCTTTGAGGAACTCTATTTTCTAGAAACTGAACTGATCTCAATGCTTGGGAAAGCAAGCCATTCACTTGCTATGCATGTGCCAGACAGAAGGAATATTATCCTATCACTTCTAGTCATATCTGTGCAATATGATAATTACTGGCCTTGTGTCTAATGAGGACTTGATATGTGTCTAGTGTGAACTGAGATGTACTGTGATTGTAAAATACACATTAGACTTCAAAGACTTAGTAACAAATAATTAAAATGTATTAATTTACCCACAATTTACCTTTTATTCTTTTTAATGTGGCTATTAGAAAATGTAAATTTACATATGTAACTTACATTTCTGTCTCCCCGTGACTTGTATGAGTAGGGCTATACAATCGTATCTTCTTCATCACCCATATTTCATTTCCCAGGCACCATGTGAAACTTACTTTATTGTGTTCCAATTTATATATCAATAGTTCTTATGATTTACAGTTGACACTTGAACAACCAATCCCCCATGCAGTCAAAAATCCATGTAGAATTTTTGACCCCTCTCAAACTCAATTACTGCTGACCAGAAGCCTTATAGATAACACAAATATTTGAATAAATCACATTTCGTATATGTACTGTATACTGTATTCTTATGATAAAACAAGTTTAGGAAAGGAAAATGTTATTAGGAGAACCATAAGGAAAAGAAAATATATTTACAGTACTACATTGATGAAGAAATCCATGTGTATGTGTAAGACTCACATAGTTCAAACCCATGTTCAAGGGTCAACTGCATATTATTTGTATTTATCTTCAATAACCTTATTAGCTAAGTACTGTAATTTTTCCCATTTTACAGAATACCTAATCTAACATTGTTAGAATGAGTTATTTTTAGAACATCAAGCTGTAAAGTCGTTGGAATAGAATTCCAAAGGCAATTTGAAGCTCTGACACCACCAAGTGTCACCTGACACCAGCCAAAAAACGTATTGTATGAACAAATTTAAGTGGGAGAAGCAGCTATAAAGTTTGTGCATTCTGACTTCCATATGCAGAAATTCAACTTCACACATTTTGTGCATGATTTGGAGGAGGGGTACTATGTAGGCTTTCTCTCATCTGTACCATGACAAGCCACTATTTCTGGTCTTTTTGACCGGTCTTGTGTTGCTACTCAGTTCTCACAGTTAAAGCGGGCCGTTAGGCATAGCTTACCTCAAAGTTCAAATTCTCAAAATATCTCAAGTTTCTATATTCTGAAAAGGAAGAACTGTTTTTCCCTGTTCCTACCTGTTGTTTATTAGAACAAAATTATAAAGGGTTTATTATATTATAAAGGGTTGGGATCCTTGGTCTGTTTGCTGAATTAATTTGAATTAATTTGACAAATAGATTAGTACATTCCTAAAGCTTCTAAATTTCTTCAGATTCTTCCATCCTTACACCCACCAAGCAAAATAACACCTCTACTCTATATTGTCGCAGAAATTTCGTTTATTGCATATCCCACATGACTACTCTGAATAAAGTACTCTGAATCCTCTGCTATTTGGCATCCTGGGATATACTAGTATTTTTCTTCTCTCCTTAAACCTAAGATGTTTTTCAAAGTTCCTTATTCTTTGCACTTACTTTAAAAATGAAAATTGAACAGTGATTTTTTTTCTCTGCTGCAGTAATGTATACCTTATCCTTAATTGTTTTAGCTTGAGATGTGCAGGGCAAACATAATTATAATCATAATAAATACTTTGAATTAAAAATACATTGGGCAATGTTTCAAAATCCTTTCTATACCTTTGAGCTAGGTTTTTTGCTTTTTGTTTACTGTTTGCCTTCTCTCTAAATGTTAGAAGATATTGGAAGATCCATAATTCTATGTTCGTTTGTATTTGAATTTTTCTCTCCGGTTTTATTTGTTGTAATTACTGGTTTATTTAAAACAACTTTTTCCCACTACCATGGAAAAGGTGATGTGCTGAATGTTAGAAAATGCCTGCCTCTCCATAATTTATATTCAATTCACAGCTTTAGGATCTGGATGCAAATACTAATATTCCTTGCTACTTTCAACAACCAAGATGCATGGAGGGAGTGTTATCTGGCCTTGATGTTTTTCTCAGTGAATAATCCCTTAAATGTGATCAAGGACTCCCTGCAGCTTTTCCCACAGGTTGAGTAAGCTCAGAGCATCCTCGTGGTTACCTGCAGTCATCTTGTGCTGTAGCTTCTTCTAGTTTTATTTCTATATAAAATCATTCCCATCAGTCCTTCATCTTTTAGGAATTACTCAAAATTCTAGTTTCCTGGGGACATTTTTGTCTTTTTTTTTCCTAATAGTGCAATAAATCAATTGATTTATTCACTTTGAAATCCTTTCCTTCCTTCTCCCTTTTTGAATGAAGTTAGGGATAGGAAAGACAAAAGATATTTGTATCCATTTTGCAATCTTGATCCATTCTCCAAATAATTTTACTTGTATTTTCTAAAACGTAAAAATCTCTTGATTATTTAAAATCCTTATTGGTTGCCGTTAACCCCCACATAATTTGTGAACACATCACAGAAGATCTCCAGGATTTTCCAACTGCTCCAGCTAAAACTCTTGTCAGTCTCAACCTCTGTCCTCTGTTAATCACAGTAGACCACAGAGTTTATAATTCTTAAAATCAATATGCTCCTTCTCATCTTTTATGGCAGTATTTTTTTTTTTTTGCCTGCTCTTTGCCTGGCTTAAATTCTCTCAAGTTTTATGACACCGCTATAATGTCAATCTGACATTACAGGATGAATTCTTTGACTTTTCTCTCAACTTAATGAGATTCCTTCTCTGTACAACTTTAACATCTTAGGCATATATCTATTTCAAAGCTTGTTATTACATTATGTTGCAATTTTTCACATAAATGTCTCCTTACGAGGCTGTTAGCTCCTTAAACAAAGGCTATCCCTTAGTTGTCTTCATAGTTTCAGTGCCTAGAGTCTCACAATATAAATGTTAAAATATTACTCCATAATTCAATGAATAGTCACAAAATATTGCATATACAGTAATAATATCAACACATGAGGATATAATAACAACATCTCAGTGACTACTGATTTCAGAAACACTGTTTTATACCAAAGTTGATCACAGGAACTTCACTGTAGTCCAGTCTTCACTTTTTTTATTTTCGTGGAGACAGTATAACTTTTGATCAAATCTGGAAAGGAAAATTAAATCATTCTGATGAGTCATCTTCACCAATTAGAGTAGTCTAATCATCTTTGATCTTTGTATATTAGTGTTCCTAAAACTTAGTCATCTTATTGCTCTTTTCTCTGGGCAATTTCCACCCTCTAGTCCATTGCTTTACATATGTCTTGTTAAAGCAAAAAAAAAAAAAAAAAAAAAAAAAAAAAAAGAAAAAAGAAAAGAAACCACATATTTTAAGGTTGGATATAAACCTTAAAAATAATTTTTCACTGATAAAGATCACATTTTCCATTTTCTAAATATCTCAATATTATTTTCCCCAATCAACTCTATTTATAATTACCTTTATCTAGACTTTGTTTTTCTATTCTTACTAAGTTTTGAAGTTCTCTCTGTCAGATAACATCTTACCTAAGGAAAAATGCCTACTTATTTATTAATTGAATATCAATCTCTTATGAAAATAAAAATTTTCATCAGGGGTCACTAATACTTTGGAAGTTAGGAAGGAAAAAAAGCAAAATACAGGTGGAGATAATGTCTTTGAAATACAGATTATTTGGGGACCATGTATTAATATTATATGAAAGTCTTCCCCCAGATCTATAAATTAAATTGAAACTTCTAACCTACTAAAATTAATTAAGCAATTGATTAGCATCCTCAAACTCAGAATAAAACCTTTCCTTAGATTTCCTGGTGTATATATTTTAAAGTTCACTCTATACATCAGTAAAAATAATCATCTCAATTTTTTGCCCTGATCATTTTCATAACAAACTCATGGTGGCAGATGAGCGATTTCCTCCATCAAATTCAAAAGGTTAAGCTCCAAGAAGTATCAATTGGCAAATGCAGCATAATTTCAGATGCACAATAATTGAGATTATTAGTCATGGAACAGTGAAGACTAGCTTTTCAAAGCATGAATATACATCTAATATTGCGTAGCTTTGTGCAGACACAAAGTAGTTATTGTCAAGGGATAGATTTTTTTTTCCTTCATAGTTTTAAAATGTGAGGCCCTTTGAGCAACACGCACATTCTTAGTCACAGTTTTGACACCAGGTTCACTACAGTTACAACAGAGGTCTTGGACATCCTAACAACGGAAGGAGAATGTGATCCTGATGCTGAAGAAATTCAATGGAAGTGTGAAGGCCTCCTCTGCTCTGCTGGATGCTGAGCCTTGGTGTGAGGCAAACAGGATTTTATCCAGAGGCAAACACTAAGATCTGACAGTTCTTAGTGCTTTTCTTGTGCCCAGTTAGGGTGTAAGTGCTTTCAGATATCAGTTCATCATTACAATCATATTCATTTTTTTATTTTTTTATAATTCCAATTACATTTTTTAAATTTTTATTTATTTATGATAGTCACAGAGAGAGAGAGAGGGAGAGAGAGAGAGGCAGAGACACAGGCAGAGGGAGAAGCAGGCTCCATGCTGGGAGCCTGACGTGGGATTCGATCCCTGGTCTCCAGGATCGCGCCGTGGGCCAAAGGCAGGCGCCAAACCGCTGCGCCACCAGGGATCCCCTCATATTCACTTTTAAAATAAGAGTTGAAGTGACTATTTTTTTCAGAGAAGTGAATTCATGCACAGAGCCTACTTCTAGAAATGTGCTCTTATGCCCTAAACCACATTCTCTTTCCAATCTACGGATGATATAGGATAATAAAAAGATATACATTAAGTAAAAGAAACAAACAAAACCTCATTTAAATTTCTTCCTACTATCTCACTAAAAAATTAAAAAGAAACACACTGCAATCAAATTAGATCAGTTGAAATTTAGACAAAAAAATAATAGGGAGATACAGTGTATATATAGTTCAAAAATTCATTTTGGGACCTTAAAATTGTTCTTCCTAAATAAAAATACCACAGGATCTATCAATATGTTCTTGTTTTTGCTCACAGATAGGAAAGTTACAATGATGTTAAATAGTTTGTTGATCTTACTTATGAGGAGTGAAGAACTTTGTCTATATTCACATCATAATGAATTACTTTTACCTAAGAATAAAAGTTAAAGTGGTAAGCTGGAATTATTGAATAAAATGTAGAAATGTTTACACTATTGTCCTCGAGTAAACTTTTCTCGTTCAGTTGTCTATTGATCTCAGATTTTATTTTCTTCAACCAGACCAATGCCTTTCAACTTACACATGGAATAGCGTAAGTATAACGTGGCACCTTGTCTAAGTACACTGGGGTAACTGGGCACAGATTTTGAAGTAATCATAGTTTAGTAAAAAACATACCTTGCTTGCTATTGTATTAGTAGAGGAGGAAAGTGAAACACAAACTTTTGAATGCAATTCATACTGAATGAGATTACAATTTCAGAAAAATTCATATTTAGACTATTTACATATTTCATATGCACACCTTTTTAGAAAGCAAATTTCTGAGTAGAAAATGGAAGAAAATCAGATTATAACCTGGATAAAACAGCAACGAGTTATTATTAACCATGCTTTGCAAAGGAAAATTATTGCTTTGAACTTTGTCAGTAAATATGAACCTATATTCTATACAGTTCTTGAATATTTTATTACATAAAATGGTAATAATCGCTCAAATAAATTTCAAACTAAAGAAATTCACATTGTTTTCAATATCCTTTTAACTCAATACCTTTTGATAAAACTCAACTTTTATCTATTAACCCATTATACTGTAAAAAAAGAAAAAAAAAAAAGAATGAGAGAAAACAAACAAGCAAGTAAGCTGTGTTTTGAGGAAGACTCTTCTGATTTGAAGATGATAAGATTTGGGGGGTTGAGGGATCCCCGAATGACTCAGCAGTTTAGCATCTGCCTTCAGCCCCAGGGCGTGATCTTGGATCCCGGGATCAGGTCCCACGTTGGGTTCCTTGCATGGAGCCTGCTTCTCCCTCTGCCTGTGTCTCTGCCTCTCTCTTTCTGTGTCTCTCATGAAAAAAATAAATAAAATCTAACAAAAAAAAAAAAAAAGATTTGGGTGGTTGATCATGTTATTTTGATAGCATTTAATACAGAATTTAGGTCTATAGGCAGGCTGTAATAAAGGAACTTCTCTCTTCCTTTATACTCTTCTGTTACTGCAGCTCAATTGCACACACAAACACACACACACACACTCCTAGTTTTTCTATAAATTTATCTAGTTCTCTGTAACATCTTATTCATCTTCAAACTGCTAATATATCATTTTGATTACTCTATTCACAATAATTTGTTTCAGAAGTTATGTGGAGAATGCACAATGTTCTCTATTCAATAAATCTATTGCTATTAATTGAGCAGTACAAAACCCTAGCTATAGGTTCATCAATCTTCAACAAAATCATACATTTAATAAGCTTCAGGGTAGTGTCTCTCTCGTTGACCCATCACCAATACATTAACTAATATTGTCATGAAAAAGTGGCACCTTTTCTTTGTCCATTGATTCATTGGTCCCAAACAAATACTGACATTTTCATTATCATCACTGACCTCAGCCATGGAATATTCTGAAAATGCAAACCAATCAAAGTCTAATTAAAACAAGTCAGTATTAGATTTCTATCAAATTGAAAATGCAAGTATTCAGTTTAAAGTTTCATAAAATTCCTATCAGCTTTCCAAATTTCACATGAAACCATTTTCTAGGATACATAAAATTTATTGAATCAAAAAGTAAAGAAACACGGGACAGAGCTAGAAAAGACAAATGAAACTAAAAAGATAGATGAAGAGCCTGAAGGTCTGTTTTATTTTGACCAGAAAAAGCAGAGAAAATTAGATTTATATAAATATGTAGCGATTTTTGCAAACTTGTTTTCTTCCATCTGATTGCACTGCATAGTGCTTTCAAGAAAGATCGGTTCTAGTTTGACCTCTATTAAATCTCAAAATATCCAATTGTTTTCAATGCCACCATTGTTTTCTTGCCCTGTGATTTTATGGGTTATTTTTCCCCCATGCTGTCCATTC
Source organism: Canis aureus (assembly GCF_053574225.1). Taxonomy (NCBI): domain Eukaryota; kingdom Metazoa; phylum Chordata; class Mammalia; order Carnivora; family Canidae; genus Canis; species Canis aureus. The sequence goes on from NC_135645.1 coordinate 28,482,422, forward strand.
TTTATAAGGTGTCTAGTGTTATATAACTGTAGGATATCATTAAGAAGATAGAAAATTGGAGATTATCACACTTTCCTTTAACAACTACAGACTTATATTGAATTGATATTTGGTTTAGACTCTCTCAATCCATAATTATATTCAAATTGTAGATAAGTATCTTTCTTTCCCTGAGGATGAATGCAAGTTGCTAGGGCAGGAAAAAGATGTCAAAAAAATTGTTCATACCAAAACAGTACGAGAAACTAGCATGGACTCTACTATAAAGATGTGCAAGGAACATTTAATCACTCTGTTCTGTGTGACATGAGCAGGAGAAGGAAGGAGACGGAGTACATTTATGTGACCCATGTCACCAGAAGAGAGGATGGTTTGCATTGATGGATCAAGAAACAGGCACAGTCCCCTGAGTCTTCCAGTCTCTGCAGATGTCTTGTCTACCCAATCACCCAATTTGTTTCTGGCGTATGCTACCATGGTCTGTATCTTGGGAAACTCATGATTCTAGAAGATGTCCCCAAAAAGGGAGCAATAAATAAAATCCATGAAAATCCAGAATCCCCCTCATTCTATTCATCTTTGCTCCTTGACTCTTTGGGAATTTGACTCAAGAAGAGAAAGGCTTGACACAAGTTTCTGATTACCTATGACATCTGTACTTTCCTCATACATCCCCAGCTGGAAAATAAGCTTTCCTTTTTCTCTTTCCCTAGAGCCACTGAATACATATGATCCCTATACAATATATGATCCTACATCACTGAAGAAATGCTAGGATTTGAATTGGCCAAAGTTGACATTTGGTGTGAAAGCCACAGAACCCTAAGGATGAGGAATTAAAAAGATGGAACACAATTGTGTTAACACGCCAACACATCATTTCTGTTCAGGTATAAATGGAACATTTCGTAGAGATTGCCTGATGATTCACACGAAGCTGATAATGAAACTTCAGCCTGGCATTTCAAGATCATTGCTTAATCCATACTGTGGTTACTGAAAGTTTTCTTGCTTTGAGGAGTTATCCGTACTACTGCAGACCTGCCAAGGCATATGGCACAGGGATGAGCATAGTTGGATAGTAAACAGGGAATATTTGTGCAAGGCCTAGGATTTCCTGGTAAGGAGTTTAGATTTTACACAATCTTAGGCAGGTTAGTTAGTGTTTCAATTTATTCATGCTTCTCATATGGAAAATATGCTATAGGGATTGGACAGAAGTTTTGCAATTATTTAGTCCAGAAAAAAGAGAACAGTGAAAAAAATAGTGGCCTAGACAAATATGAAAATAAGTCATAGGAAGTTGTGGTTAATATTTCCAACATACAATTTGGTAAAGAAGACACGTTTTATTTTATTTTAAAGATTATTTACTTATGCATTCATGAGAGATCAACAGAGAGAGGCAGAGACACAGGCAGAGGGAGAAGCTGGCTCCATGCAGGGAGCCTGATGTGGGACTCGATCCCAGGACCGTGGGGTCACGACCTGAGGCAAAGACAGATGCTCAACCACTGAGCCAACCCGGGTGCCCCAAGACGGATTTTAGAATCATATGAATATTGCCGTGGAAATAAAGTACAGAAGGATTGCTCTGATGTTTTGTCCTATGCAACGAGTGAATGGTAATGCCAGTTGATTGGGAATGAGGTTGTAACGAAGACATGTTAAGCGTCCTGGACATTTAAGTGGAGATATCAGCTTATATAACTAGGTCTGGACAGAATTATAACAGCTTATAAAATTATTTTTCTCTTAGGAAAGACTTAGATATATGTAATAGAAACTGGATTGGTGACCTCAACTGTCATTTTACCCCTTAACGACACACTGTAATCACTTGAAAAATGAATTTGAAGACTCTTCTCCTTAGTAAGCTATTTGCATAAAAGGCCTAAAAGCAGTTCCAGAAAATAAAAGGACGATCTTGATTTTTACCAAGAAGCCTACAGGGTTTTTTTAAGTCATACTTTCTTTCTTTTTTTCTTTTCTTTCTTTCTTTTTTTTTTTAAGGCAGCCCAAGTATCCATTGAAGAATGAATGGATAAGCAAAATGTCGTAAAAAACCTACAGTGGAATGTTATTCAATCTGAAAAAGAAAGAAAATTCTACCACATGCTACAACATGAATGAAAGTTGAGAACATTATGTTAAGTGAGATAAGCCAGTCGGTAAAACACAAATACTGTACTTTTCCACTTTTATAAAGTACTTACAGGAGTCAAATTTAAGGAGACATAAAGTGGAATGGTGGTTTTCAGGCGCTGGGAGGAGGGAACGTTGGGAGTCATTGTTTAATGAGGAAAAAGAGGGATCCCTGGGTGGCGCAGCGGTTTGGCGCCTGCCTTTAGCCCAGGGCGCGATCCTGGAGACCCGGGATCGAATCCCACGTCGGGCTCCCGGTGCATGGAGCCTGCTTCTCCCTCTGCCTGTGTCTCTGCCTCTCTGTCTCTCTGTGACTATCATAAATAAATAAAAATGTAAAAAAAAAAAAAAAAGAGGAAAAAGTGTCCCCTTCACAAGGGTTCTGGGGATGGATGGTGCTGGGGGCTGCGGGCATCACTGTGCTGGATGCCACCGTGCACTGAAGGGCGGTTAACGCGGTAAATTTCAGGTTATGTTTATTATACTGCAATAAAAAGATGAGAAGAAAAGAAGATTTAAGAGACTAAAAAACAAAAAGTAATGCCTGCAACAGAAAGATGCCATATGTTCATTTTTAAAAAGTCTATAAAGCTATTTGAAATAATTTCCGATGACTTTTACTGGTATTTTAGAAGGTCAAAAAAATATATATATATCGCAAAACGGATGATGTACGCAGTAGAACTAAGCCGCTCCTTACACACATGCGAGGTGTCGGTGGAAGAGAAGGAGCAGGACGGCCGCTCTGCGGTTTGCAACCCGCGGCCCAGGCGTCTGCACGGGTACCTCGGGCTGCAGGCGCGGGGCTGGGCTCCGGGTGCGGCTCCTCCGCGGCACTGCGCCCTCGCAGCCCGGGGCTCGCCGCGGCCGGTCCGGTTCTTGGCTGCGGCTCCCGCGCCCACGGGGACGCCCGGGGGGCCGGTTCCGGAGTCGCGCGCCCTGCAGTGTAGACGCTGTGCGGGCCCGGCACGTGGCTCGGGTTGGGGCCGGGTGAGGCCGGGTGGGGCCGGCGGGGCCCGGGCAGGGGCCCTCCCTTGCGCCCCCTCGTGCCCTCGCTCGCAAATTAATAGATAAAATCTTAAAAAGAGCGGGCGGGCGGCGGCTCCCCCCGAAGAGCGGGGGGGGGGGGGGCTCCGCGCTCGAAGCTACGCCCGCGGCGGGTCCCGCTCTCACCCCTCACCCGCTCTCACGGGGCGCGAGTCCCGGCACCAGCCGCGGGCGGGGAGACGCCGGGAAAGCTCTGCGAGCCGCGGGACCCACCCCGACCACCGGTAACCCGAGGCGAGCTCCCCGGGGCCCGGGGCTCCCCGTGACCCCCGGAGCTCGCCGTGACCCCGAGCCTCGCCGTGACCCCGGAGCTCGCCGTGACCCCGGAGCTCACCGTGACCCCCGGAGCTCGCCGTGACCCCGGGCCTCGCCTTGACCCCGGGGCTCGCCGTAACCCCGAGCCTCGCCGTGACACCCGGAGCTCGCCGTGACCCCGGAGCTCGCCGTGACCTGCGGAGCTCACCGTGACCCCGGGCCTTACCGTGACCCCGAGCCTCGCCGTGACCCCGGAGCTCGCCGTGACCCCGAGCCTCGCAGTGACCCCCGGGCTCGTCGTGACCCCCGGAGCTCGCCGTGACCCTGGAGCCTCGTCGTGACCCCTGGGCCTCACCGTCACCCCGGAGCTCACCGTGACCCCGGAGCTCGCCTTGACCCCGGGCCTCGCCTTGACCCCGGGGCTCGCCGTAACCCCGAGCCTCGCCGTGACCCCCGTAGCTCGCCGTGACCCCGGAGCTCGCCGTGACCCCGGGCCTCGCCGGGACCCCGAGCTTCACCGGGACCCCGAGCTTCACCGGGGCCCTGGGGCTCGCCGGGACCCCGGGGCTCACGAGGACGCAGGCTGCTCCGTGTCCGCCCGGTTGCCCGGGATCCCCGCAGCGCGCAGGGCTCTCAGCTCCGCCCCGCGCAGCCTCCACCTCCTGCAATAAAATCTGAAAGTTCGAGCCCAGAAACCTGCCGACGTTGCAAAACGGCTGTTACAGTCCTGGCTCGGAACGGGCAGCCGGCTCAGCTGGGCTCTGATCTCCGCCAGAGCGATCCGAGCCGGCTGCTGCTCCCGTGGCGAGGCCTCATCCTCCCGCGGAAGGAGCCGAGACGCGCCGCTACCCGAGCCCGGCGGCCTGTGTCCCGCAGAGAAGCCAGCGGTGGTGGTGGCGGCTCGGCTGCCTGCGCCCCCGAGGCCCCGCCCCCGAGGACCCGCCCCTGAGGCCCCGCCTGCCCCGAGCCCCGCCCCCGAGGACCCGCCCCTGAGGCCCCGCCTGCCCCGAGCCCCCGCCCCCGAGGCCCCGCCCCCGAGGCCCCGCCCCCGAGGCCCCGCCCCCGAAGGCCCTCGCTCTGGCCTCGGCCCGAATCCACCTCCTCCCACCGTCCTCTGCCCCTGGGCTACTTTAGCTTAGCACCATTTCTCGCTGGATTACTGAAAAAAACTTCTTACATTTTTTTCCGCTGTCCCGTTCATGTTCATACATCTTTGATGTATTTTGCATAATAAAACCGAGTAATGGCACTGGAATACATAACTTCTTAGCTTTCCTCTCATTTCTGAAAAATCTCCGTTGAGAGGAACTTTCTCATGGCCCCATGATTTGTGTCTGTGGTCCCTTCTTTCCCACATCCACCTGGCTGATGGTTAGTTGACACCCAGACCTGGAAGAAGTCATTTTATTCTGGAAAACTTCCCAGTGCCTACAGGGTGGGGCTCCTCTCCTGCGTCCTCAGAGCATCTCTGAACAGGCTCAGTGTCGGAGAGATTGTGCTGTACCCGAATGAACTGAGGCCTTCCTTTCGGAGAGAGCAGGTTTTAAGCTCTGCAGAGACAAAAGATCCGTGTTATTGTTACCTGCGGTCCTCAGACACTGTGCCCACCCCATGCTGGGCCCTCAAGAAGATACTAGTACGGAAAGACAAAGAAGAACAAAAAGGAAAACAAGGAATTACATCAAAACCAATTTTTAAAAGTCATATAAATAGTTTTAAAAGGCACGTAGAAGTGTTTCATCCTGGAAGAGGGGGCTGTCAAGACGAAAACAAAATCAATGACAACGTGCACAGGTGAAGAAAACGGGTAGACACCACGGTCAGGGTAGGCAAATGGGCTGCTGCGGGAGCAGGCCTTCCATGGGACAGTGTAGGCCCGGTCTAGTGGGAGCACAAATTGTGTGCTTCGTGCTCTGTTTGTCTGACCTGGTCCAAAGACATCTGTCATGTGGGAGCTGGCCAACGGACATCAGCATATGCCATTCTCAGATTAGGGACAGCCTGCCAGGAGCAGTTCTGGTTGCTTGTCCTTGCCAACATTTTCTGAAATACATCCTTGTTTTCTGGTTAGCGTCGCCCATCTCCGGCCTGCTGTGGGCTAGAGACTGAACAGGGTCCAGGGTCCCCCCGGGGCCTGGCTTCCAGACGTGTCAGGTCTCCTTGTCTCCTTTTAACATCTCTACTGAGGGCGGAGTGACAAGCAACACAAATAACATCGGAGATGCTGGCCTCTTGTGACCTTAACAGGGAACAGCGACATTTACAATGCAATGATTTGTCTCCAAGGTTGACATCAATCTAGTAATAGCAAAGATTTCTTTCTTTCTTTCTTTCTTTCTTTCTTTCTTTCTTTCTTTCTTTCTTTCTTTCTTTCTTCTTTCTTTCTTTCTTCTTTCTTTCTTTCTTTCTTTCTTTCTTCTTTCTTTTTTTTCGGTCAGTGGGCTCAGTGAGAATCAAATATGTTTTCTCAGCTATGGACCTTTATAAAACAAAAGGAGTCTGTTAGAATGAAGGAAAGAGGGTGTAAGGATTAAAGGAAACTTCTATCCTTTTCTCCATTTCCTCAAGGCTCGCCACTCCGTATACAGTTGTCACCCTAGGACCCAGTGGAAGCTGGGTCCACTCAGCCTTCTCTTCTCCAGCCCTCAGCATCCTACCAACTGGGGCCGGTGGGGGGGGGGTGTCTCCCATCTTCTCCGATGTACAACAAAATTAATCATTCACAAAAGGAAATCTTCCAGACATGTGTTACAAATGCGTGATTCTTTCATATAATTTCATATAAAGTTTTAGGCTATCTTGTTTCCTTTTTTTCCTCCAGCTTTATTGAGATATAACAGACATATAAGATCTTAGATCTTATAAGTTTAAGGTATAAGGTAAGGTTAGTGAAACATATCCAACATCTTACACAGTTACAATTATTTTTGTGTGTGGTGAGAACTTTTATAACATACTCTCTTAGCAGCTTTCAAACATCCAATATCGTCAACTACAGTCATCATGTGTACATTATATCACCAAAACTTATTTATGTTGTAACTGGAAGCTTGTACCCTTAAAAATATTTCTCACTTGTCATATATTTCTCCCTTTTTTGAAGGAGACAATTTTTCAAACACTTTTGGGAGGTTTTGCAGTTAGGTGTGACTTTGTCAATCTTTACAGAAATTAATTGATTCCAAATTAATTTTGATATGGTTATACTTATTCTGTTGGGCAATGCTTTTATGATGTAAATCAAAATAGTCTCCCACTAGAATGAAACCATCTGAAAACAAATACATTGCAAATAAATAAATTTAAAGTGGAAAAGCATTCTTTGGATAAATCTCTAGTAATGCAATTGCTAGATCATAGGGTAGCTCTATTTTTAACTTCTTGAGAGCCCTCCACACTATTTTCCAGAGCGGCTGCAACAGTTTGCCTTCCCGCCAACAGTGTAGGCAGGTTCCTCTTTCTCCACATCCTTGCCAACACCTGTTGATTTTAGTGTTGTTGATTTTAACCATTCTGATAGCTGTGAGGTGATAGTGTAGTTTTGATTGATATTTCCCTGTTGATGGGTGATGTTGAGCATCTTTTCACGTGCTTGTGTATGTGGAATTCAAGAAATAAAACAAATGATCATAGAGGAAGAAAAGAGAGAGGCAAACCAAGAAAGACTCTTAACTAGAGAACAAACTGATGGTCACCAGGGGGGAGGAGAGTGGAGGGATGGGTTAAATAGGTGATGGAGATTAAGGAGGACACCTGTTGTTTGTGATGAGCATTGGGTGTTATATGTAAGTGTTGATTCACTAAATTGTACGTCTGAAACTAATATTACATTGTTATAATGGGAATTTAAATAAAAACTTACAACATAAATAAATGTAAGCTTAAAAAAACAAAGTGGAAAAGCATGTAATTATCATAATCAGAAAAAAGTACTTTATTTTATTCAATATCCATTCTTGACTAAATCTGAACGTAGCCAGAACTCAGTGCATTCTGTATCATAGTAATGTGTCAGTATTCAACTACCAAACTACATAATTAAAGGAGGGAAAAAAAAGGATTATTCTGTAGTTTTAGGAAATCCAATTATAAGCCATTGAGAAATAAGAAATAAGTTCATTTTTGTGTAGATAAACTGTCTCCATAAAAATTAAACAAATAATGGAAATATATTATTTAATATATTCTTTGTATTATTAATATAACTGAAATAGAATAAGTGAAAATAGGGAAAAATCACAACCCCACCCTCTGCTTAAACACCGACCTTGTTGTCAATCTCAGAGGCCATCAGCTGAAGAAGAGATCTGGTCCTCTTAAGACCTGCCATGCGACAAGTATGTGTACACACACATATATAAATACGCACATATTTTTTCCTCCCCCAACTTTTGCCGAAAGGGTAATGCAGACATCTAACAGAGCAACAAACACTGGGGAAGGGAGTATCCAGATCTCTTGAGGAGTCTTAGATTCAGTGTTTTGTACCAGAGACCCAAAATGCGGCAGTGGATCTCTTGGAAGGTGGAGACCAGGTGACACATATCATTCTGGTTCATATTCTTTTGCTTTGCGTTCTGTGATCCTCAGACCCCTCTTGAGGTTATTTCCCTGAACCCTTAACCTCAATATATTACTATCTCTCAAGAGAATCAACATGGTGGCAAGTGACATGGAGACATGGTGGCAAGTTGATTACATTGGATTTTTTTTTTATTGGATTTTCTTTCTTGAAAGAGAGATGAGTAACAATTTGTATTTTCTGGGATTGTCACATATTCTGGAAATAAATTTCCCTTGACTGTCCACATTGACTGTGTCAGCACCACTCTCAGAGGACTCAGGGTAATAGGATCAACCATAATACAGCCTCAGACCCAGGGAATTGCAAAACAATGAAGAGCACGTGATCATAGGATCAACTCTTTCTGTTCATATCACTCAGCTGCTGACCGGATGTGATATGAGGTGACCTTTTAAAGGCTCAGGAAAAGTGTTACCTTGACGAGTATGTGATGTGGAGACGGGGTACCCTGTTCAACCAACAACGACTCACACTGCTGCTGTTGCTTTGTTCCCAGTAACTAAAATACAAGATCTTGGCAACCAAAAAGTCGAAGTAGAAATGCTCCTTGTCTTCATCATTTTCCTAATCCATTTGGGGAATTCGGGTTTTCATCTATGCAATTTCTAGCTTGTGGGAATAGAGACATAGACTAATTTCACCAGAAAACACAAGTCTCCAGTATGGGGAACACCGTAACACCTCCCTCTTCACTGTGGGCTCCTCATGCTGATAGGTCAGGATCCAAAGAAAGCATTTATTATCCTAGAAGATGTAACTGAACATTATTTACATCATATGCCAAGATTATTGCTGCATAATCAGGGCAGTGAAAAGATTGTCTGGAATTCAAGGACTGCTGGGGGTACTTACCCATGCTTCCATTCCTTCTGATAACAGTCATAAGTATTTTCTGAGATCACTTCCCAAATACATTTTCTGCACCTACCTCCGTACCTTAGGGTCTTTCTTTGGGGGAACTCAGGTAAAAATGTAGATAATAATCAACTATGCTGGAGAGGTTGCCCACGGCCCCTTTAAGAGTGGCTGCATGCCACTTCCCAGCTGCTATATAGTTTGGTTGCTAACAGCTGTGCTTTCTTGGGAGCCTTGACACTCTTCTCCTCCAACAGATGGAACCAACGTTGCTCTCACCCTAGACCTCAGCAAATGACCTGGCCTTAATGTAGGATAAACTGTCACATAATTTTTGTTCTAGAGCCTCTTCATGGTATTAGACTGAAGCTCCTCTTCAGAGGAGACACATGCTTGTTTGCTTAGCATCACCCCCCCCCCCGCCCCCCGCCATCTCACCTCACCTTATCCCTCTCAGGGCACCTCCTTAAGACAATCAATTGTGTAGATGGAAAAAATAAATGGCGATCCCAGGCTTTGCATCTAGAGAAGCTGACCTAACCCGTGTGACATTTCCTTTGAGTAAGGCCTTTCCATGTGTGGGAACTCCAGACGCTAGACAGACTGCGTAGGTGGGAAGGAGAAAGCAGGCTCATAAGGAAAGCAAGGTGGGTAGAAAGTCCACTGTTCCACGTCAATGGGGCCTATGTCTGCTATTCCAAGGTGTTAAATCCTAAAGGGAAGCGGTGACCTCATCTCCAGAGAGCTTTGAAGGATTGGAAAGCAGAGGGCCTTCTGGGTATGTTTACAAAGGTGCAAGATTCCAGCAAGAAATGATTCTGTGGTGTTAGTACAGGATCTTGAGGAGCCACATGGAGTTTTGGAGTTTCTGCATCTTTGGTAACAGGATGATTCCTTTACATGCAGGTGGAAGGAGATGATCTTAGCCTCGTTGGGTTCTGTGAACCACAGCATAGGGAAGCAAATACAGAAGACTTCCTCTGTACCCAAGACAAACATAACCTAGACATAATGTAAACACTGAGAACTGCTGGGCTGAAAGAGACCTCATGAAAGAGATCAAAGAACTTTACCAAAGTGGTCCACATGAAGGGAAAACTGAAGGCCAAAAGAAGAAATTGAGGTCAGGCTAACAGAGGACACTTGAGGATCATGCCCAAACACAGTTTTGCCTGTTGAAACACCCACCTTTATTCAACAAACCTTTGGAGAAAAAGAAATTCCTAATTTTCATTCATCTGTAAAAGGGAATTATTACACAGGCTTTTATTTTAATCAAAGATCATCATAAGACATATCTTCCTAATACCCTAATTAATTTGTAATGTAAATAGTCACCAGCTCAAGATTTAAATGAAAATAAAATCAAACCAATTTAAAGCTAATATCTATTGTTCTAAAGCAAGTGATGGCAAGTGATAGCAAAATGAAAATAAATAAAGATAAGCTATAGCAGAGCATTGGCCAATATTTATAATAAATGTTTTCAGATGTACATGTTTTAAATGGGGAAATAGCTATATTTCTGGAAAGCAGACATTATTTAGAATCTGAATAAATAAATTTCCTCAAGGAGAAAATATATTTTAAATTTCTATCGTGATTTACTATTTAAAATTTATTTAGTCAATATTAGCTGATTGAATCCTCACTATATCAATAGATGAAATATCAGTTATTCACTTTTTTTGGCTGAAAAGCTAGGACTTGGTTCCAGGAAAATTATACATGTTATTTGATATAATTGTCACAATCTGCATTTAAATTATCTTTCTAGTCAATCTCCATTGGTCTTTCCAACATACCACAACTCTTACTCTTTTGCCATATTATTTTGTGTGAGTAGCATATCACTTGGAAAATCAATTATATATCATGTATAAGTATAGCATGACTCTTCCTCAAATAAATGTAGTCAGAATATGCAGAAGCAGATTATAACAGCTAACCCAAAGTATTTATGTTTTCCTTTGTGATTTAAAATTTTGCTATTTTGGATACAACTTCATGGGAAATTTGGTATTCAAAATTAAGGGTATTGTTACTTTGAGTTCTTTTAACAGACTATAATTATATAAAGGTGTATGAATCCAGAAACATTTTATTTTTTTAAAGATTTTATTTATTTATTCATGAGAGGCACGGGGTGGGGGGTGGGCAGAGACCCAGGCAGAGGGAGAGGCAGGCTCCATGCAGGGAGCCCAAGGTGGGACTCGACCCCGGGTCTCCAGGATCACGCCCTGGGCCAAAGGCGGCGCTAAACCGCTAAGCCACCCGGGGATCCCAGGAACATATTTTAAACTAAATGTTAATTAACCTAACAAAAATGATAATTACTCTTCAGCAAGTGACTGATCAAATTCTTTTGTTTTCACAAAGAAAAACGTTGAGGATTTACATGTAAGGGGATTTCGTGTTTCTTCTAGCTGGGCCGCTTTATTTTAAAGATCAAGATGCAGAGGGGTGCCTGGGTGGCTCGGTCGGTTAAGCATCTGACTTTGAGTCAGGTCGTGGTCTCAGGGTCCTGGGGTCCTGGGGTCCTGGGATGGAGCCCCCAGTCGCACTGGGTTCCTCAGCAAGGAGCTGCTTCTCCCTTCCTACCCCACCCCGCTTGTGCTCACTCTCTCTCAAATAAATAAAATCTTTAACAAATAAATGAATAAAAAAAAAAATAAAGACCAAGATACAGAAATCCTAAAGTTGAGATTTCTTGCTCACTTCTGTACTAGTTTATGGTTAGATTTAGGACTTCTCAGTGATGTTTCCACCAGACCAGGCTGAGAATAGTGAGGATCTTAGATTTTTATCTTAGACTTCAAGGTATTTGGTTTCCCATTTATACCCCTTAAATAACTATTCATTAAGTAACTATTAAATAGCAAATAGTTAAATAATTATTCTCACCTTTAATCAGATTACAATGATATTCCAGTACCTTACCATTAGCACATTGTGAACACTCAATATGAAAATGGAAAAAATAAAGTCACATTGATTAAAAAAAACATATAAAACCAGATTTTAGACAATGTTGTGAGACTTGCAGAATGACTAGAGCAGTACAGGAATTATTTTAGTAGATCTATAGCACACTTATTGGAAACTACACCTGAAAGAATTCTGTTCAGTGTAATTTCATTGTAAACTGTATGAACTGTATCCTCTGATATCTAGAACAACTTCTAGAAATAACTCTTCAAATAACTTCTAATAGGTTTATTTTCTATCTGAAATTATTTGTTACATATGGGAGAGAGCTGATAGATTTTTAAAACTGAAGTTTATTTATTTATTTATTTATTTATTTATTTATATTTATTTGATGTTATTTATGTATTTGGGAAGCAGCGACACAGAGAGCACAGGATTGGTGAGGGGCAGAGGGAGAAGCAGACTCCTCCCTGAGCAGGGAGCCTGATGGGGGCTCCATCCTGGGACTCTTGGATCATGACCTGAGCTGAAGGCACACAAGGCTTAACCCACTGAGCCACCCAGGTGCCCCCAGACTGCAGTTATTTTAGATGATATTGGTAAGGTGCCTTTTTTTTTAAGCATTTATTTCTTGAAAGAGAGAGAGAGAGAGCGCAAGTGTGCAGGTGCAGCAGTGGGGAAAGGGCAGAGGAAGCAGGAGAAAGAGAATCTCAAGCAGACTCCACCCCAATGAGGGGCTTGAGCTCATGACCTGCATGGAAATCAGCAGAGGCTTACTCAGCTGAGCCACCCAGCACCCCTGTAAGATGCTCTCTGAATTACAGCCTGTGGTATATTTTGCGTACCTGCTACTATTTAAGGCAGTGGTAATCTTAACCTTTTTTAATTACCGCATTTAGCTTACTTTAAATAACACCAGCATTTAGTCCTACAATCTTAAGGTACAACAACAGTGACACAAACCGATGGCATACATCATAGTCACAACTAAGTGGAATACAAACATTTGAATCCCATTTCTATGTTTTACCAAACCTTAGGAGATGGAATATTAAAGGAGAAAAAAAAGTAATGATTTCCCACACCGATTCGGAAGTTTTGATGGTTTGTAAATATAAAAAGTTTAGAACTACAATTCATGACTTTGCCGTGCAGCAATCTCTCTGTGTGACAGGAACACAATGTTTGATGGACTGCTTAAATCACTTCATTCACCACTGAACTGAAACTAAGAAGAAACATCTGTACAGTACAAAGTGACATGACTCAAACAATTCAAGAATAGAAATGAAAATGAAATGAGTGATTCATCATATCAAAAGCAAAAAGTGAATTTATCTGTACAATATAATTATCTTAATTGGTGTTAGTTGAAAATGAGAACTAAATTTCCCGATCGTATTAAATTACTACTAGTTAATTATGGGAAAGTACAGGGAAATTTTAACCCCAACAAACATGATTGCACCTGCAGTGCTGTTTATATAAATTCATGCATTTGAAATATCAGCTTCAAGTTCTATCCACTAGGAAAGAAATGATGTAGTAAAATTATTATTTGTTATACGAGCATATTAATGTCTCAAAGCAAGTTTTCCTTCTATTTTTTAAAATTTTATTCAGTTTTTTAAAAATTTATCTTTTATATTCTTATGCTATTACATGTACTGGTATCAATGTGATTTACACAATTAAAAGTTCTAAAAAGGGCAACCTGGGTGGCCCAGCGGTTTAGCGCCTCCTTCGGGCCAGCCTGACCCATGTCAGGCTCCCTGCATGGAGTCTGCTTCTCCCCCTGCCTGTGTCCCTGCCTCTCAATCTCTCTGTGTCTCTCATGCATAAATAAAAATAAAATGTTTAAAAAAAAAAGTTCTAAGAAGCTGGGACGCCTGGGTGGCTCAGTGGTTGAGGATCTGCCTTTGGCTCAGGGTGACCCCAGGGTCCTGGGATCAAGTCCCACATTGGGCTCCCTTCATGGAGCCTGCTTCTCCCTCTGCCTAGGTCTCTGCCTCTCTCTCTCTCTCTCTTTCTCTCTGCCTCTCATGAATAAGTAAATAAAATCTTTAAAAAATTTCCTAAAAACTAACAGGTTAAGCATATTATACAATTATAGTTTTTAAGCCAAAAATAAATAAATTCCTTGGCATTTAAAGTGAGTTCTATTCTACTTGTCATGATTTTTTCTTTTTCTGATATCAATTGCCATTTCTAAACCTTTTGAGAATTTGATACTGAGAGAACATTTGCAAGAAAAATACAAAAAAATTTTTCAAAAACTTCATGAAGATTTTCCAAATGTTAACATTTCACCGCATTTATTTTCTCTCTATATACATGTGTATTATCATTTGATCAGCTGTTTTAGAGTAGTATCTGTATTCCCCAAAAGGATTTAGTTTGCATGACAAAAAAAATTATTTAACCATGCTACAGTGATCAAAACCAGGAAATAGATGATACAATATTATTATCTAATCATTGGGACATTGTTCAGATGTCTAAAATTGTTCAGTGTTCTTTCTTGCAAAATGTTCTTTTTGTTTCTAGTCCAGGATCCATTCCAGTATAACACATTGCACTTAGTTGTCAAGCTTCTAGTTTCCTAAAATTTTCTTAGTCTTTCAGAACCTTGGCATCTTTTGAAATTATAGGCCAGTTATTTTGTAGAATTATAGGCCAGTTATTTTGTAAAATGTCCCTCGATTTGGCTTTGTCTGATGTAGACTCATGATTAGATTCAGGTTATGCAGTTTTGGCAGAAATATCACAAAAGGAATGCCCTGCTGTGCCCAGTGCACCATAGCAGGAAGTGATAACTTGGCATTTTTAAATAGCCTAGCTTAAGAATGGTTTTACTTTTGCAATCATTCTTGTAACTGTACCATTCTTCTTGGTGTATAGAATGTTATTTAAGCCATTACTTGTTATTTATTGGGAGTTCAGGATTTTTATATTCTTTGATCAAGTGGACACTGTATTCACTGCTTTTCCTTTGATATCTTTATCCCTTTTCTGTTGCTCCAGATACATACTTGAAATTGATGTTTATTAGCTATTACTTTTTTTTCTCTGTTTCGGCCTTTTTCAATTATCATTGAACTTGGCCTAATCAAGGCTTCTGTTTTGTCTTCCATCACCTCTATGTAGAACTACAGTGGAAATCTTTAAGAAAAAATAAGAAGAAAAGAGGAAAACTTCACACAGCTACCTCCTAAATTTGTTTTTATCTCTTCCCCATGTATCCTCTAGATACGACTTTCCTTCCTAAAGGTCAATAATTAAACAAGGCTTAAATCCCTCATACAGTAGACCAATTGTTGAGAAAGAAATTAGGGTTCATAAAATTTATGAAATACCAGGTTATATCCTAGATGTTCTAATATCTCAGGAAATGTGTTTTCCCATGAATTTTATATTAAGAAATGTGTTTTTTTTTTCCTAAACTGGAGTGGCAAAATAATGTGTCTCACTGACTAATGAATAGATTGATAGTAGGATCTCTCACTGAATAATTCTACAGATCACTGATTTGATCAAAGTGAATTGGTTCAAGGAAAACATTTCTCTTTCATCCATAACAAATCATGTAGCAGCCCTCACGCAATGTAGTTGGTGTTTGAGATTTCCACTAACGACATTCTTTTAATTAATTCCTGCTGATTGTGTAGCTGCAGGCCATGTACGTTGTACTGGAGATGATGACAAATTTGTGACTTTTTGGACTCTCGAACTAGGTAATTGATCAAAGACCATCTCTGTGTTTAGGATGGTTCCCATTGCTCTTCCATTTCATCATTTAAATTCCCCAAGGCAAATGAGTAGTAATGATATTTATCATTTTAATTGATTTCCATAGAAGAGTCATTTTAGTAAATATCCAATATAAAATACCCAATTTTGGCTTGAGCATATAAATCTCTTATGTTTCATGACCTGCATTTATTTTCTAGGGGGAAATTTGTAACTCACCCATAAGGTATGGAGAATGAAGTTGAACTGCTATTATGACACACCCTCTCTAAAGGTCGCCATACTGTAAACTCAACTCAGCTTTACTCTATACTTCTAGAGTTGAGATATCTACCCTTTCCTTTTCTTTATTCCCCCTTAAACTGTAGTTTATCTACCATGTAAAAGGAGCACTGTTAATTGTTAATTAGCATTGTTAATTGTGTTATGGGCCTGAGTAATGTTTTTCACAAAGATGATCTTTTAATTTAATGAGTCTCTTTCATGTGCTACTTGTTGCTGAATGTGTCCCTCCTGAGCTTCTCAACCAACTGGTGTACCCGTGTCCCTGCTATTGTGAGGCTTATGTTTAGCAGATGACTCTTGCCTGCCCTCATTTCCAGAAGATAGCTCTTGGCCAAATAGCATGCGCCTCAGCAGGGATTCTCTCCCTGATCTCACCTCTTTGGAGGGCAGACCATGGCCAGTGACTGACTGGTATAAGAGTTCAAAGTAACTTGTTGCAAGGAAGCATTGACTTTTTGGCGAAATTTATGTTCCACAGATTCCATGTGGGATCAGACTGGAACTAATCTCCAGCTGAGATGATATCATCATTTAAAATTTGCCTTTGATCTTTATTGCATCATTTTCTTTTTCTTTTTTCCTGAGGGTTTTTCCCTAATAATCCACTTGAAAGAAATCTCCATAGTGGACTCTTTTTCTAGAAAACTTAACCTAAGACAGTGCATATGAGGAGTCATTCTAGAAATGAGCTCCTAAAACTGGGATTCTGGATGGCAAGGAGGATCTCAACACTGGTTGCAAGTAGAATATTGACAGTGCTTGGAATGTTCTAGCAGTGTGATTGCTAAGACTTTGTCTATGGTGGATTGGAATACGATATACTAAAAAAAAAAAAAAAAAGGATGTGCTAGCAAAGCAACATCTCAGGTGTCTGAGAGAAGTGGGAGAGGTAGTGATTATAGGAATAGTAGAATTAGATGGCTGTTGCTAGGTGCCAATGATTAATTAATTTGAGAAAGTGATAGTCTCAGATCTCTCAATTGACAGATTAAACTAGCTTGTGAAAGAATTCCTCCTTAGCAGCTTTTAAGGAAATCTTTATCTCCTGCAGCTACAGCTAGAGGATGAAGGAGGCTGACTATCAGGTATAGGGCATAATTCTATAAGTGGTAGAAATTCAAGGAAGACTGAGGCACCTGGGTGGCTCAGTAAGTTAAGCATCTGTCTTCAGCTCAGGTTATGATCTTGGGGTCCTGGGATCAAGTCTTGCATTGGGCTCCTTGCTCAATGAGGAGATTGCTTCTCCCTTTTCCTCTGCCCCCCCACCCCACCTTCTGTGGTTGCTTGCTCTCTCTCTAATAAGTAAATAAAATCCTAAAAAAGAGAGAAATTCAGAGAAGAGTTAATTCTCAGCCTAGAAACATCCACTATGTTGGAGTCAACACCGTAAAAGGAAAGGAGGAAGACATGAAATATAAGGGTAGATGCACCAGGATCCCTGACTACCTTGGTGCCCCTTGTTAAAAAATAATGGCAACCCTTTGCTTAAAGCTTATGAAGAGGTTTTACATGATGTAATTTATTGTAATTTATTATCTCCTATTGTAATTTATTCTCTCTTTACGATCTGCTTACCTCCTCTCCTTGCCAGTTGACTAATAATAACTGCGATCCAGTCTCAGCATGACCTAACTGGACTATTTTAAAAGTGCTAAATAAAAGGTGTGTGTGTGTGTGTGTGTGTGTGTTGTGTGTGGACTTTAAATTAGGTAATGGTTTTTGTCAATATATGAGCACTCTCTTGTGACTTTTGGGGTTTAATGCCCCAGAAAGGGTTTTTAGGGCCATTCTGATACCTTGCCAGAATGGTCCCTGGAAACAAGGAAAATAGCAATGGCCCACATTAAACAAAAGCTTGCAGAAAAGTGGAGATAGAGTGGAGGAAGGCAACAAAATCTTGAAAAAGTTGGTATTCTAAACCGTATGACCTAAGAAACCACCTACTGTGTTTATTCCCAGGTAAGAGTGGTATAAAACTGCACTTATAATGTCTATAGCGATGGCCTAGTAACACCATCAACTGTGCTATACCAGAAAGCAGCAGCTGCATAATTCACTATATGATAGACCCAGTGGATCCTATGGTCCTACGTTCACCATCTGATTTCTTTTGCCATAAAGTGGGTGCAATGGATTAAGGTGATATTATGCAGGACCCTACAGGTCAGATACAACTTTTTGGCTTTGTTGCCCAAAAAGGAAATGATATTTGCCTTGCTTTTACAAGTGAAGTGCTCCTACCTGACTTCTTTTATCCAGAAGTTATATTATCCCCAATTATTAATAGGACCGCAGTTCTACAATAGTATCTCCTACTTTTGACATTATTCTAAAGAAAATGTCCACCTCTGGGTTCCCATATGGTACCAGCACTCTACTCCACGAAGCTGTTGAAATAGACGTTATAAGGGCAGCTTTATACCAATCTTATGGTGTTACTAGGGCTGCAGAATAAAGAGAATTGTGAGGGAATACATGTTGAAAGGAATGTACTGCATAATTCAAAACTTTGGCCTTTGAGGTATAAAGAGGAAATAATAATTATAAATACTTTGGAATTGGATGTTTGTAGCTGAGTGTTTTTGATACACTGAAGAGAGAAAATGGCCAGGTCAGATCAGTTACTGATCCCTTCTTTTCATTCTGTATACTGCTCAGATATCAAATCTCTAGAGACGCCTTCCTTGACCTATAAAACAACCATGGAGATTCATCTCTCAAATGTCATTTCAAGAGGCCCTGACATAGAAACAACAACAACAACAACAATTGACATTGTCCAGCTTTAATATGTTCTATATATTTTTATGTGAGGACCCACCTCCTCCTCTAGGCTACTTCTAACCAATTACTGAGCACTGTGAGTGACCTGGGCAGAACTCAACTGATTTTGCTTGATGCAGGATTCCCTAAATGGGGTACATAAAGCTACTTGACATGAGACTATAAGGAACTCAAGGATAATTGCATGAGAAAGAAGATTTTGTATGTGGCTTTAATTTCTCCATTAAAGTAAAGCAGAAATATGTGTTTTATCTGAGATTTAACTTTTCTTTTGAATATTATCTATTCACATTAGTCATCTACTTGATAGGCTATCTAATGAACCATTTGGACAAGTCAGTTAACTTCATGACATTTTCAACATGACACAGAAACAAGAATAGGGGATTGGTTCTATACTTTGTTGATGTAAAGTTCTGATGTATATCAGTGACTTCTGTGCATAAATCAAAGATTACTTGGCTGAAGGGTTTGATAGGTTGAGGAAAAGAAGAATATCCTTGGTTATTTTAGGTTGAAACTCAGAAGGAAAAAGCATCCTAAGGATCATATTTGCCTAGTCTAGTTAATGATAGTAGTGGAACTGACAGAAATTTGACATAGGCTTTCTTGCACATTATAATAGTATTTGTATAGCTCCCAAAGCAAACAGTATTTTCTTTCATGAAAAGCCAAATGCATAAGTTAGCCAAAAATATTTTTACAGAATATATGCAATATTTAAGGATGAACAAATATTCTGGAATGAAAAAATTAAAAATGAAAATTTCAAAAATAGATTAACAGATTAAACCAGCTAAATAGGAAAAATAAGATAAATTAATATTTCTGTGCTCTATAATGAAAACATGACACATTGTTAAATATATGTGTAAATAAAATCAATGATAAATAAACACTGTAAATCAAGTTCTGACAATTTCTAGTCTCTTCCTACTAAAGAACTGGTGATAAATATCAATCACATCACTGGGAAATTTTCTTTGAGCAATTAGAACAATTATTTTGTTGAAGAAGTTCATATTCTAATTGATTTATCCTGTTTTCAACATATCTCTTCTTTGCTCATAGACGTATTCAAGATCTTGAAGCCCTCATTGTTTAAAGCTCAATGTCTGGGAAAGTTTCTGCTTCCTTTCAATATGTTCAATGACTTCTCCTTTTGTTGAGTTGTGTCCAACTTCCCTAAACTCCCTTCCTATGGACTGGTTTTGTTTGTTTGTGTGCACTCACTACTATGAAATCAGAATGTATGAGAAAACTGTAGCACAGCATATCCACCTCAAAATTCTTGTAAGAGAGAGGAATCAATATCTACTTTGAGTGGGGTCAGAAAGTTTTTTCTCATTTCCTTCATACAGTGAACTCCTAGCCTTTAGTGGTAGTCGTTGTGGTTTTGATGCTTAATTACCTTATGTCAGATATCATGACTATTTCTTTTCTAAGATATTCAGAACATACGGGACATTGTGGTATACTTCTTTGCACCAGGAGTTAACCACTGAATAAAGATAATTTTTTTTTTTTAATTTAGTTTAGTAATTCAGTGTTACTGTGACAGGAGAGATTAAATGTATATCAGGAACTATTTTCTACTACTGCCCTTATTCTTTGTTGTCTAAGTATCTTTTTTTTAGTCCTTGAATTTATCTCAAGTAGCAAAAATTTCTATCAACACAACAGTTAATCCGTGGCATGGCATCTGAGTAAAAGTGAATAAATTAATAAATAAATCTGCATTGTAAAATGTTACTCTGACTTTACACTTTGAAACATACATTTTCAGTAATGACTACACTCTAAAAGACTTCACTGTAAAAAAGGAAGACAATCATAATTTTTCAAATGTCAGTTTTATTCTTGTGTAACGATTACTTTCACTGACAGAAAAACTACTTTATAGAACTCTGAAATGTAGTCAACTTTTTTTTAACTCTTAGGGGGAAGATCCTAACAAATACATAGAGCACTTCTTTTAGGAACATGACTACCTCTGTAGAAAAAAAAAAAAAAAAGTCCTAAAATCACTTCTTATTTACAATATTATGAAAAGTTTAGAAAATTACTTGTATATTCTTTTTATTTTATTTTTTAATATTTTATTTATTTATTCATGAGAGATGCACAGAGAGGTAGAGACACAGACAGAGGGAGAAGCAGGCTCCCTGCCAGGAGCCAAATGTGAGACTCAATCCCAGGATCCCAGGATCATGACCTGAGCTAAAGGCAGACACTCAACCACCGAGCCACCCAGGTGTCCCTTCTATCTGCTTTTTACATTTGAGGCTGAAAAAAAATTTTTTCCAATTTTTCTTGTACAATACACATAACAAAATTTACTATCTTAACCATTTTTAAGCACTAATTCAATGGTAATATGTATATCCCATATATGTATTATTTATATTTTTGTAAATCTATCACCACCATCTTTCTCTAGAACTCTTCATCTTGCAAAACTGAAATTCTGTATCTATTAAACAATATCTCTCCATCATCTTCTTTCCTCCCCTTTGTTCCTGGCAATGTCCTTCTTCTGTCCTTCCATCCTCCCTCTCTCTCTCTCTCTTTCTCTCTGCCTCCTCTGCATCTCTCTCTTCTTTCTTCCCCTTTTCCCCATAGCCCTTGGTAATCACCATTCTACTTTTGCTATGAGTTCAGGTTTTTTTTTTTCCTTCTCTTTAGCTTCCACGTATAAATGAGATAATGTAATATTACCTTTCAGTGTATCGCTTATTTCACTTAGCATAATATCCTGCAAGTTCATTCACGTATCACAAATAGCAGGAATTCCTTCCTTTTTAAAAACTGAGTAATATTCTATTGTGTGTTTATCTCACATCTTCTTTATCCATTCACATCAATGAAGACTTAGGTTGTTTCCATATCCTGGCTATTGTGAGTGACACCAGCAATGAACATGGGAGTACAGATATCTTTCAAGATGATGATTTTACTCCCTTTGGATAGTAGATTTCCTTTCCCAGATGGTTTGATTACTCTATATTGAAAGGTTTTATGATAACACAGCTTATTAAGAAATTTTTCTGAGCACTGATAGTATTTCTGCATATATACATATATATATTCACATATAAACATTTTTTAAAACATTAGGTTTATTGAAGTATGGAATATAAGAATGCAGGTGCTAATGGATGTGTGATTAAACATTTGCATCCATGTTAATATAAAATGTAAGATATTTCAATAGATCAGAAACAAATTAGTCATCTTATACTGTGTACTTCTATATTGAAGCCATCAGAATAGCATTATAAGCAATGATAGAGAACTCTTGTTTAAAAATAAATAGTATGTTTCAAGGTCTTATATAAATCATAAACAGGGATCATTTAACTTCACTTATGTTGGAAGTTATGAACTGTTATAGGGTGTGCCAAGAGGACAAATAAAACTCTAGCCAAATAATGGTACCTTATATCTTTCCAAAATCAAGTGACACGGATATCACATCGAGACAATAACAATGTTAAATTTGTAGCATGTCTGAAAACAATTAACATCTATTGAAAATATACATAATCTTTCTAAATTTTCATGAGAGATCCTAAACATATTCTCTACAAAATTTACAGATAACGAATATGTTTTAGGTAGATGTTGATATTATTTGGCTATTAAAATATTTTCTGAGAAAGACAAATACTGTATGAGTCTACTCAAATCTGGAATCTAAAAAAACAAAACCGGTGAATAAACAAACCAAAAGCAGATACAAGAGGACAAACTGATGCTTGTCAAGGGGAAGGGGATGGACAAAATGGGTGAGAAGGAATAGGAGACCGAGAACTCCAGTTATAGAATAAATAAGTCATGGGGATAAAAAGTATAGCATAGAAAATGTAGTCAATGATATAATAATGGTGCCTGGTGACAGATGGTAGCTGTGCTTGTGAGCATAGCACAAAGCACAGAAATATTGAATCGCTGTGGAATACCTGGAATTAATGCAGCTATGTGGGTAGTTGTAAATATGTATATATATTTCAATTTTATTTGAAATTGGTTGAATCATCCTTATTTATAATTGTGCAGGATCAACTAACGCACTGTGATAGGTTAAATACTAATTGTAACGTTAACAACAAAGGAAACTTTTTTGTGTTAAATTGCCACAAGCCTGTAGACTTAGATTTGATCTCAATAGACTGACTTTAGTGTTTACCTTTAAACCATTTTGCTGTGTGGTTTGCTTAATATATATCGGATCATGTTCTTCACTGCAAAGAATTCCTACGTAAGGGAAAATTGGTCTTAAAAAATACTCGAAAAAAATATTTGATTATTGGGTGAGGTCTTTGCCTGTCAAAAGAGTCATTAAAAAATATGTTCTGGGATCCCTGGGTGGCGCAGCGGTTTGGCGCCTGCCTTTGGCCCAGGGCGCAATCCTGGAGACCTGGGATCGAATCCCACATCGGGTTCCCGGTGCATGGAGCCTGCTTCTCCCTCTGCCTGTGTCTCTGCCTCTCTCTCTCTCTCTCTGTGACTATCATAAAAAAAAAAAAAAATATGTTCTACCTTCTTTTGGCAATTTCACCAACCATTTAAGATGCATCGGTATTAGAATAATGGTGAAAACAAAGCTGTTCTGCATCCTCATTTTGTCATTTTTCTTTTCTATATCTCTGGAGGAGTAAAAGTCAGAAGCCTCTGTCATGAAAGTAGGACACACTGCAGAACATTTGAAGGAACAAAAAAAGTCACCAGGTAATATTAGCCAATGTCTGCCTAAAGATTACACAGTTGAGACTTTAATTATTAACTAGTTGGGCATGAGTCCAAGGGAGATGTTTCTACTGATTCATATCCTAGGCATGGAATATTTTAATATTAGCTGATAAATAGAATGATTTATATTTTTTTAGATAAAACAGGGAAATGCAGAAAAATTCTATGAGGTAGCTCAAGTGAAAATAAACATACTTATTTAGCAGAAGAACGTGGTAGAAATGAAGACAAAAGTTTAAACATACTTTTAAAATACATATACGTATTTCTCTAATTTACGTGCAATTATTACTTAAGATGTGACTAGGAAAATGGATGATCTGTTGCAATGGAAGAGGAAAATATATAATTTATGTAACATTTTTCTTAACAAAAAGCAATTTTTATGTAGTGAGTGTCAATAAAACCCCTTAATATGGTCATTTCATGTTCAGAGATAGACGAAGTTCAAGTCTGTAATAGATATCTACTATTCCCCACCCCACCCCACCCCCTTTGGTGCTTATCTAGTGTTTTTTCACTTCGGAATCACTCCCGCCCTATAGATGACGTATAATGAGATTATCCAGTGGCCCTATGACCATAGGGACTGGCCCAGTGTGGTCTAAGCTAATCAAACCACCGCTGTCTCTGGTGCGTTGGCAGATTTCAGGGACGAAGAGCCCTACGTTATGCATTTGCTATTTGAAAATAAAGTGAAGTTGGGCTGGTAATGGCCATGGTACCTGCTACTGGGCATGAGCTTCTCGGGGAGATGAGAGCGTGAGCCCAGATGCCATTGTCTGAATCCCTGCATCCATCTGTGTCTCTGGTGAGTCTTGCCTTAAACATCTCCATTATGTGAGAGACACTTTCTACTTTTACTTGAGATTCATTGAGAGTTCTCTCATTGCAACCAACAAAAACAAAAAAATTTATGATTGGCTCATGTAGAATAAACCTGACTAGAAACACTTTCTATGAAGGTTTCACAGATGTTGCCTATAATTTTTGAGGGCTACATATTCCTGGCAAGATTTATAAACCCCTGTTTAAATGAAGTTATGGATCTGGGTTCTGCTTATCTCATACTGACTTTTCTTCTTGTCTTGACAAGATTCTGGCTAATTTTGCCATAACCTTTCATGATAAAATGATTGCTTCTGTGTAGCAGAATCAGTGTGAAAACCTGATTTCTCATTTAAAAAAAATAAATTTCTTGGCAAAACTTCTTACATTTTTTATTTTTGTCACCATCGCATCTTCGTTACTGGTGTATTCACATATCCCCCCTGCTAACTACCTGCTTCCTGTTACTACGCCAGGAATGGCATACGCATGGGGCTGCTGCTTTCTCACTCACAGTGATTATTTTTTCCCATCTATTTTTTCTATCTTCTGTTGCAATGTAGTTTTGATAAAAGCAGTAACTTCAAGATGGACAATGACAAAACCACCACTATCAAACCAATCTGACTGTGATGGTACTTTTTACAGCAGATAATAAAAAAACTTTAGCTTTAGAAGAATTTGTTTCCATTCAGAAATTGTTTCCATATATTCTATGTAAAATATCCTGCGGCCATGAAGATTCAACAGATGGGACATAGTTACTATGGTAAATGGACGTTCTCATAAATCATCCAAAGAACAATCACAGTGCGTTTTACACAGCTCTTGGTTTCAACCTAGATGTAAGTCAATAGTGTTAGAAAAACTTTAGGAAGTAGAAGATTGTGAAGTCACCTAAATACTTTAAAAACGGAGCAAAGAAAATAATGAAAGGCAGAGAAAAAAGGTTTCAACCAAAATAAGACAGAACTGAAACTACTGAAGTTACTATGGAGACAGAGCTATATGTGGAATTACTCAAGCCCAGAGTAAGTGTAAACAAGGTAAAAGTTGGGGGATTTTCTCAAAAGAAATCACTTGGGGAACTTTAACTGGCTTATTAAAAATCCCCTTTGAACCTCTACTGCAGAAAGGAGAAGGGAAATGATAACAAAAAGGATTCTAGTCGATTAAAAAAAAAATCCTAAAATTGTCATGAGAAAAGGCTCAAAGCAAGAACTGAAAAAATGTTGAGAGAGCCTGAATGACCCATAGAATTAATAAAGGTATAGACACTTTAAATAAATTAATATTTCTCTCACTGTACTTCTATATGGAGGTAATGTATTTGTCTACATATTTTTAGACCCTTGAAACTGTGCTTATTGAAGAAACTTTCTGCATTATTCTTGCGACCATGGTTAAAATTTCTTGTTTTACAAAAGATATCCTTGAAATCACCATCTCTCTTCATTTTTTCCTACAACTTAAAAAATATATATATTATCAAAGTATAGTTGATATCCAATGTTACGTGAGTTTCAAACGTAGAACATACGAATTTGACAATTCTATACCTTGCTCAGTGCTTACCACAGTAAGTGTAGTCACCATACACTATATTATTCCCTGTATTCCCTATGCTGTATTTTTCATTTTCATGACTTATTTTATAGCTATAAATTGTACCTTTTAATATTTCACTTTTTCACCCAACCATCTGTTCACCTTCCTCTGACAAGTACCAGTTTGTTATTTGTGTTCAGGAGTCTGTTTATTGTTTGTTCAATGGTTTTGTTTTCCAAATTCCACACTTAAATGAAATCATATGATACTTGTCTTTGTCTTTCTCTGTCTGACTTATTTCAGTTATAATGATCCACGTTGAGGCAAATGGCAAGATATCATTCTTTTTATGGATATATATATATATCCATAAAAAGGGCTGGCATATATATATATATATATATATATATATATATATATATATATCTTTGTCCATTCATGTATTAATGGACACTGGGGTGGCTTTTATATCTTGGCTATTGTAAATAATGTTACAGTAAACATGGGGGTTCATATTATTTCAAATTAGTGTTTTCATTTTCTTTGGACAAATATGCAGGTGAGGAATTACTGGATCAAGAGGTATTTCTATTTTCTTTTTTAAAATTTTTTTGAGAAAACTTCATACTGTTTTCCAAGTGGTTGACCAATTTAATTCCCACTAACAGTGCGTGAGAGTTTCCTTTTGTCTACATTCTCATCAACACTTGCTATTACTAGTCATTTCGGTATTACCTATTCTGACTCCTGTGAGGAAATATCTCATTGTGGTTTTGTTTTGCGTTTCCCTGATGATTAGCAACGGTGAGCTTCCTTTCATCTGTCTTTCATCGGTCTTTTGGCATCAATATGTCTTCTTGAGAAAAAGGTCTATTTGGTTCCTCTACTGAGTTTGTTTGATGTTAGGTTATTTAAGTTCTTTACAGATTTTAAATATGAGCTCCTTAATGGATGTATCATTTACAAATATCCTCTCCCTTTTAATAGATTGCCTTTTTGTTTATTGATGGTTTCCTTTACTGTGCAATTTTTTTTTTATTTTGGCGTAGTAACAATAATCTATTTTTGCTTTTGTTTCTTTCGTCTGAGGAGACCTATCCACAAACATGTTGCTAAGGGTAACGTCCAAGAGACTACTACCTTTGCACATTTTTAGGAGTATTTCTTTGTTCTTGGTGAGTCTGGCTAAAGGCTTACCAATTTTGTTTCTCTTTTCAGAAAACTAGATCTAGATTTCATTGATCTCTTTTATTGTTTTTTTTTTTTTTGTCTCTGTCTCATTTATTTGTACTCTGTACTCTACAATCTGTGTTTTTGTTTTTTTCTGGTCCCTTTATGTATGAGGTTAGAGTGTTTGAGATTTTTTTGGTTCTTTCATTACTATATCCTATTCTCTTATAACTGCTTTTACTGCATCCCAAAGATTTTTGGACCATTGTCTTTTCACTCTCCTGTGCCTCCATGCATTTTTTTTTTACTTCATCTTTGATTCCTTGACTGACCCAGTGCTAGTGTTGAAAGGCCCAACTGCTGTCTCTGAGGGCTCAGTGGTGTATGGGGCCATCTCTCCGTTGAGGAATCTTCAATTACCTGGACCAGAGCTGCAGACACAACGAAGGGCCGGGCTTGCTACCCGTGAGGCCAGCTGAAAGGCTCAGCTGCAAGAACTGGGGGTGCATTGGTGCATTGGGGGGGTATCTGCCCCACTCTTCAGAGAAGGAGTCCTTTTGGATAGATGCTGGTACTGGCTGTGGATGTCTGCCAGGTGTGCCAGGGCAGGAGCCCCTGGGAAGGGATGCTTACTGAGGCAGGCAGGTCTGCAGGGAGTACCTCAGGGTGGCGTGCAGTGTAGACAAGGCATATGGAGAGTGTGGGAACTGGCGTCCTCAAGTGCCCTGCTATCCAGGCTGGGAAGGATGAGGAAAATGGTACCCGCCAGCACACCTTCTTCCTGGAGAATTCTGCAGATCCCTGCTGCTCCGAGGCCTTGCTAAGACTAGTCAATAAATCCCCTTCATGGATACCTCAGGTGCTTTTGACACTGCTGTGTCTATGCTATGCCTCAGGCCAAGTTGTTTAGCACACCATCTTGTTAAGGAGGCAGAGGGAGAGACTGACTCAGTTTCCTATCCTCCTGCAACTTTCCTGACATTAAGCCCCATTAATTTTTAATGCCAGATGCTCTGAAACTCATCTTCCATATGCAGGTTCCCAATGCAGGGGGTGTCCAGTGTGGGTCAGAGTCTGGCTCCTGTGCTTGTGGCACCCCTCCTGTCTGTGGCTAGTCAACCCTACATGGGAGCAACAATATTTTCTTAATGTTCTATCGTCTCGATGAATTAACAATTGTATATTTATATAACGTCCTTCTTTGTCTCTTATTATGGTCTGGGGCCTAGAATCTGACTATAGCTACCTCTGCTTTTTTTTGCTTTGCACAGAACATCTTTATCCATCCTTCACTTTGTTTGTTTTTTTTTTTTTTTTTTTTTTTTTATGATAGTCACACACAGAGAGAGAGAGAGGCAGAGAGACATAGGCAGAGGGAGAAGCAGGCTCCATGCACCGGGAGCCCGATGTGGGATTCGATCCCGGGTCTCCAGGATCGCGTCCTGGGCCAAAGGCAGGCGCTAAACCGCTGCGCCACCCAGGGTTCCCTCCATCCTTCACTTTGAACTTGTGTGCGTCCTTAAAGCTGAGGTGAGTTTCTTGTAGGCAGCATCTAGCTGATACTTGTTTTTTTTGTATTTGCTATGTTTTGTTGTTTTCCATTCAACCACTCTACTGTGTATTTTCACTGGAGAATTTGATCTGTTTCCAGTTAAAGTAATTATTGATAGCTGTGTAATTACCATTGCCATTATCTTCATTTTTTCATTATCTTCTTGCTTTTTGTAATTACTTTCTCTGTTTCTTAATCTCTTTTGATTTTATGATTTTTTGTATAATGATATTCTTTGATCCTTGATTTTCATCTCTTGTGTATGAAACAAACTAAAAGGTTTATTTTGTGGTTACTATGAGGCTAACATAAAACATCTAATATTTATAGAATCTATTTTAAGCTCATAACTTGAATTTGAATGCATAAAAATTATATTTGTTGATACTTCCCCTACACTTAATATTTCTGTTATCACAACTCATACATTTTTATGTTGTGTATATACTAACAAATTATTGTAGTTATAATTATTTTTAATACTTTTGTGTTTTAACCTTGATACTAAAGTTAAAGATTTGCCTACCACCATTGTAACATTGAAGTTTTCTGAATTTTACTATATTTGTATCTTTGCTGGTGAGTTTCATATGTTCTTGTTTTCATGTTACTAATTAGCAGCTTTTCGTGTTTGCTGAAAGAATTCCCTATGAAATTTCTTTAAGGCTAGTGTAGTGGTGATGTTTTTGTTTGGGAAATCTTTTAGCTCTCCTTCGGTTCTGAAGGACAACTTTGCCTAGTATTCTTGTTTGGCACGTTTCTCTTTTCTTTTCTTTTCTTTTCTTTTCTTTTCTTTTCTTTTCTTTTCTTTCTTTTCTTTTCTTTTCTTTTTTTCTTTTCTTTTCTTTCTTTTCTTTTCTTTTTTCTTCTTTTCTTTTCTTCTTTTCTTTTCTTCTTTTCTTTTCTTTTCTTTTCTTTTCTTTTCTTTTCTTTTCCTTTCTTTTCTTTTCTATTTTCTTCTTTCAGCATTTCAAATATATAACTCCACTTCCTTTGTCCTGCATAGTTTCTGCTAAAAAATTTACTTAAAGTCTTATGGCAGTTGTCTTGTGTTGAATAAGTTGAATATATCTTCTTTTAAGATTCTTTCCACCTCTGACAATTATACTGTATCTAGATGTGAGTCTCCAGTTTTATCTCATTTGGTATTATTTAATCTTCCTGGATCTGGCAGTTTGTATTCCTAGTTTAGGGAAGTTTTCAGCCATTATATCTTTGGAAATTCTTTCTACCTCTTTGTCTCTTATTTCTCCATCTGGGACATGTATAAAGCCTATGTTGGCATGTTTAATGATGTCTCATAAGTCCCTTGAGCTAGTCTCACTCTTTTTATTTCTTTCTTCTTTTGATTGCTTTGGAAGAATTTTGCACCCTGGTGTATGAGGTCACTGATCCTTTATTCTCCTTGATTTATCTTGCTTTTAAACACCTCTATTGAATATTTCAGTGCAGTTATTCATCTCTACAATTTTAATTTTCTATGTTTGATAGTATCTCTAAGTTTTTAGTTTGTGGTAATGATGAGGTTTATATGTAACAGTCTATATACATATAGTGGACTTTTATAAGCTGGTGGTTAAGTTCAAATACATCCTTAAAAGCATGATATTTTACTTGCCCTACCACATTTTACATTTAGACATCATATTTTCCATCTTTTTGTCTGTTCCTTTTACTAATTATTGTAGCTATAGATAATATTATTTTTTAACCTTCATGCTAGCTTTATAAATGGTTGATCCACTACTTTTTCTATATGTTTGCATTTAACAGTGAGATTTTTTTTTCTTTCATATGTCTTCTTTCTAATTATGGACTTTTATTTTCTTCCTAAAGAAGTTCCCTTAATATTTTTTAAGCGAATTTAGATATGATGAACTCCTTTAGCATTTGTTTGTTTGGGAAACCCATTACTGCCCTTTCAGTTCTAAATAATAACCTTGCTGGATACAGGATTTTGGCTGTTTTTCCCTTTCGGCACTTTAAATATATTCTACTACTTTCTTCCGCCTTGCAAAGTTTCCACTGAAAGATCAACCAATATGAGGGGGACTCTCCTACATGTAACTAATTGCTTTTCTCTTACTACTTTTAAGTTTCTCTCTTTACCTGTACTTTTTGAGTTTTTAATCAGAAAGTGTCTTGGGGTGGATCTTTTGGGTTCATCTTGTACATTGCATTTCTTGGACTAGGATGTCTGTTTTCAGGGATTTTTCAGGGATTATTTCTTCAAATAGATTTTTGCCTCTATCTCTCTCTTTTCTGGGACTCTTATAATTTGAATGTTAATGTTTGATGTTGTCACAGAGGTCCTTTAAGCTGTCATCATTTTTTTAAAAATTATTTTCTTTTTCCTGTTTACTTTGAATGAAAGATAGCAAAACTTTGAAAGAAGCAGGTGAAAAGAAAACAGTTAATACAAGATGGAATACAAAATTCCATCAGGCTATCAACTAATTCTTTTTTAGCAGACACATTGCAGGCCAGATGTGGAGAGCTGTAATATACCTAAAGTGCTCAAAGGAGAAAACAAAAGCACTATAATCAAGAATACTCTACCTGGCCAGGTTATCATTCAGAATTGAAGGAGAGACAAAGAGTTTCCAAGACAAACACAAACTGAAAAGTTCAGCACCACCAAAACCAGTGTCACAAGAAATGTTAAAGGGATTTCTTTAAGTGTAAAAGAACAAGCCATGATTACAAGTAAGTAAATTTTGAGTAAGAAGGTATAAATATGACAATATATACATAAATGTGGAAGGGGCATAAAAAAGAAGTTTTATATTTTTTTAAAGAATATTTTACTTATTTATCCATGAGAGAGAGAAAAGCAGAGACACAGGCAGAGGGAGAAGCAGGCTCCCTGCAGGGAGCCTGATGTGGGACTCGATCCCAGGACCCCAGGACCATGACCTGAGCTGAAGGCAGATGCTCAACCCCTGAGCCACCCAGGTGCCCCAAAGTAGTTCTCTAGAGCTGTATTCAAACTTTAGTGACCATCAACAATATAGACTGTTACATACTTAGAATGCTATATATGAATCCCATATTAACCAGCAACCCAAAACATATAATAGATACACAAAAAGTAAAGAGAAAGAAAGCCAAGCATAACACTAAAGAAAGTCGCCAATCAAAAGAAAAGAGAGCAAGAAGAAATGAGAACTACAAAAGCAACCAGAAAACAATGAAAAAAAATGGAAATAAGTATATATCCATCAATATTTTCTTTAAATGTAAATGCTCTAAATGCTCTAATCAAAAGTCCCTGGGTGGCAGAATGGATTAAAAAAAAAGTCAAGGCTCATCTATATGCTGCCTACAAGAGACTTGCTTCAGAAAAGCCACATACAGACTGCAAGTCAAAGGACAGGAAAAAATATTCCATACAAATGAACAGAAAACAACAACAACAACAAAAACAAAAAACCAATGTAGCAGTACTTATATCAGGCAAAATAGACTTTTTTTTTTTAGATTTTTTAATTTAGTTATTTGAGAGAGACAGAGAGAGACCAGATGAGAGAGAATGGGCAAGAGGCAGAAAAAGGCAGAGGGAAAAGCAGGTTCTCTGCTGAGCAGGGAGCCTTATGTGGGGCTTGATCCCAAGACCCTGGGGTCATGACACGAGCTGAAGGCAGATGCTTAACCAACTGAGCCACCAAGGCACTCCCAAAATATACTTTAAATCAAAACCTGTAACAAGAAACCAAAATAAGTCATTACATAAAGATAAGGGGATCAATTCAACAAGAGCATAAAATGATTGTAAATATCTGTCACCAAACATGGTAGCACCTAAGTATATAACACAAATATAAACAGACATAAGGTGAGAATTTGACAGTAATATAATCATAGTGGGGAATTTTACCACTGCTTTGCATCAATGACTAGATCATTGAGGCAGAAAATCAATAAGGAAACAGTGTCTTTAAACAACACATTAGATCAGATGGTCTTAACAAATAAATATAGAACATTCCATCCCCAAAAGCAGAATACGCAGTTTTTTTAGTGCACATTGAACATTCTCCAGGATAGACCAAATGTTAGGCCACAAAACAAATCTCAACAAATTTAAGAAGATTGATCATGCATCTTTTCCATTCATAATGGTCTGAAACTAGAAACCAATTACAGGAAAAAGAAAAGGGAAAAAAAACAAACACATAGAAGCTAAACATCATCCTACCACTCACTTAATAGGTCAAATAAGAAATCAAAGAAGAAATTAAAAAAAATGCATGGATATAAATGAAAGCTCAGATGTACAGAATGTTGGGACATAGCAAAAGCAGTTCTAAGAGGAAAATTTATAGTGACACAGGCCTACCTCAAGAAATAATAAATGTCTCAAACAATCTTGTATTATACCTAAATGAACTAGAAAGTGAAGAATGAACAAACTGCAAGTTTAGTAGAAGGGGGGGGAAAGATCAGAACAGGAATAAATGAAATTAAGACTAAGAAAAACAAAGAAAGAAAAAGAAAGATCAATAAAGGTAACTGTTGGTTGAGAAGAGAAATAAAACAGATAAACCTGAATAGCTGGACTCATCAAAAAAGAGCAAAAGAGAGAAAGAGAGCCCAAATAAAATCAGAAATAAGAAAGTAGAACAAGCAACATGACAAAAAATATAAGGATTATAAGAGACTACTATGAAAAATTATGTGCCAATAAACTGGACAATCTTAAAAAGTGGATTAGTTTATAGAAATATACAATCTTCCAAAAATAAATCAAGAAGAAATAGAAAAATCTGAACAGGCCGATTACTAGTATCAAAATTGAATTCATGATCAAAACCCCCCGAAACAAACTGAAGTCCAGGACCAGGCATTTTCAAAGGTGAATGCTACCAAATACTTGAAAAAGAAGTAACACTTATTCTTCTCAAACTATTCAAAAAGTAGAGGATGAAAAAAGCTTTCCAAATATAGACTAAGTTTGCATTACCCTGAGACTAGAATCAGAGAATTAAAAAAAAAAGAAAAAGAAATAAAAAAATGAATGGCCAATATTCCTGACGAAAGTAGACACAGAAATGCTCAACAAAATATTAGTAAACCACTTTCAGCAATACGTTACAGGGATCATTTACCATAGCCACGTATTTGTCCTAGGGATGCAAGGATGGCTCAATATTCAGAAATGTATTAACATAATACAGCAATTAACAAAACAAAGAAGAAAAATGATATGATCACCTCAATCGATGCAGAAAAAGCTTTTTTTTACAAAATTCAATATCCATTCCTGATAAAAACTCTCAGAAAAGTAGGTTTAGAGGGAACATACTTCAACATAACAAAGGTCATACATATAGGAAAAATCCACAGCTAATATCCTTCCCAGTGGTGAAAACTGAGCTCTTCCTGTAAGATTAGGGCAAGACAAGATGTTTACTTTCACCGCTTTTATTCAACATAATGCTGAAAGTGCTATCATAGCGTACAAAGAAAAATAAATAAAAGATACACACATTGGTAAAGAATGAGTAAATCTGTCACTAAATGCAGATGACATGATACTCTACATAGAAAACCCTAAAGACTTAACCTTTTAAAAAGCTATTAGAATACATAAATTCAGTAAAGTTGCAGGATACATAATTAATGCACAGAAATTGGTTGCATATCAATATACTAGAAAACAGTTGCATTTACTATTGCACCAAAAACAATAAAAAACCTGGAATAAATTTAACCAAGAAGGTGAAAGACATATACTCTGAGAACTGCAAAACATTGATAAAAGAAATTAAAGATAACACAAATGGAAAAATATTCCATACTTATGGACTGAAAGAATTAATATTGTTTAAATGACCATATCATTCAAAGCAATCTGCAGATTCAATGCAATTCCTATTAAAACACCAACAGCATTTTTCACAGAACTAAAATAAATAATATTAAAGTTTGCATGGAACCAAAAGACCTTGAGTAGCCAAAGCAATCTTGAGAAAGAGCAAAGCTCAAGGTATCACAAGACCATATTTAAAAATATACTACAAGGCTATAATAACAACAGTATGCTACTGGCACTAAAATAGAGATAAATAAAATAGAATAGCCTGGAAATAAACCCACATTTATATAATTAGTCTAGGACAAAGAAGGCAAGAGTATACTATGGGGAAAAGACATTTTCTTGAATAAATTGTGCTGGGAAAATTAGATAGCTACATACAAAAGAATAAAACTAGACCACTTTAAGATTTCATTTATTTATTTATTTGAGAGAGAGAGACAGAGTGAGGGTGAAGGAAAGACTATGAGTGTGTGTGTGGGGAGGGATGGAGGGAGAGGGACAAGCAGGCTCCCCACTGAGCAGGAAGCCTGATTCAGTGCTCGATCCCTAGATCCATGACTCTAGGATCATGAACTGAGCCAATGGTGCTCCACTGACCAAGCCACCCAGGTGACCACTTTTTAACACCATACTCAAAAATAAACTCAAATAGAATTAAAGACCTAAATGTGAGATGTGACACCATAAAACTCTTGGAAGAAAACAGATGGTAATTTCTTTTATATTGACCTCAGCAACATTTTTCTAGATAATTCTCCGTGGACAAAAGAAACAAAAGCAAAAATAAACTGTTGTTACTACACTAAAATAAATAGATTTTGAGCAATTAAGGAAACCATCCAACAAAATGAAAAGGCAATCAAAAGATATTTGCAATATTTATATACACATATATATAAGAATACAGACTATATAAAGAATTTATATAACTCAATATCAAACACACAAAAACACATCAAATAATTAAAATGCCCATTATTAATCATCAGGAAAATGCAAATCAAAACCACAATGAGATATCACCTTACACCTGTCAAGGTGGCTGGAATCAAAAAGGTAAGAAATAAGTGTTGACAAGAATGTAAAGAAAAAAAAAGTTTGTGTATTGTTAATAAGAATGCAAATTGGTGCAGCCACTCTGGAAACAGTATGGAGGTTCCTTGAACAATTAAAGATGAATTACAATATGAGCCAGTGATTCTACTACTAGTTGTTTACCAAAGAAAATAAAAACACTAATTCAGAAGGTATATGGACCTTTATGTTTATTGCATGATCTGCAATAGCCACGATATGAAAGCAACCCAAGTGCCCATGGATAGATCGACGGCTAAAAAGGTATGGTGTATATATATTTACAATGAACTATTATTTAGCCATAAAACATAATGAGATTTCTCCATTTGTGACAACATGAATGGATCCAGAGGATATTATGCCAAGTGGAAGAGGTCAGGGTAAGACAAATAACCATATAATGTTACTTAGATGGTGAATCTAACAAACAAAACCAATAAACAAATGAAAAGAAACTCATAGATGCAGAGAACAAACTCATGGTTGCCAGAAGGGAGTAGGATCAGAAGATGAGCAAAAGGAGTGAATGGAAGGCTTCCAATCATGAAATGAATAAGTCATGGTGAGAAAATGAACAACATATAGTAAATAATCAGTGCTATTGTAATAGAATTATATGGCAATAGATGGTACCTACTCTTGTGAGCATAGCATATGTATAAACTATTAAATGACTATTTTGTAGGCTTTAATGAAACATTTTGTGTCAACTATACTTCAGTGTGAATAAAAACATATTAAATAAGCATAAAAGAGATAATTGCTATTCTACTCTTTTCAAAACATGCTTGTTAACCTCTATTCTTGGTGACTTTTGATACTTTGCATTTCCATATAAATTTTATTTTATTTTTAAAGATTTTATTTATTTATTCATGAGAGACACATACACACACACACAGAGGTAGAGTTGCAGGCAGAGGAATCAGGCTCCATGCAGGGAGCCTGACGTGGGACTCGATCCCGGGTCTCCAGGATCACTGGGCTGAAGGTGGTGCTAAACCACTGAGCCACCCAGGCTGCCCTCCATATAAATTTTAGAATTAGTTTTTCATGTTTTAAAAAAGAGCTACAGAAATATTGTGTAGGACTCTAGTGAATTTATAGGTCAATTTATGGGATACTTGACATGTTGCCTTATGGGCAATCACAGTCCATAAAGGGGACATACCTCTCTTTTTCTTAAAAGATCTTTCTAAAGGAATATACATGTTGCTGAGGAAAATTATTCAGCAAATATTTTATTAGTCTTTTTCTTAATATTTTAATTATACTAAATTTAAATGTATTTTAAAATTTTTATTTTCTAAGATTTGTTGTTTGTACATAGAAATACAGGTGATTTTTGTTCATAAGAAATTGACAAGCTGATTCTAAAATCATCTAAGAATGCAAACAATGTAAAATAGCTAAAAATTTTATAGAAATGAAAAAACAAAGATGGAGAACAAACAGTATGTAATTCTAAGATTACAGACTTATAAATTACATTAATCACCAGAATGTCATACTGCCATGGATCAATGGAAGAGAATAGAGGGTCCAGAAATAAGTCCATACATATTTATTTATACAATTTTATAGAAAGATAAAAAGGCAAATCAAAAGGAAATGGACAGTCTTGTCAAAGGATCCGTATAGATGACCATACCCTGAAAAAGCAAACCATGACCCCTCAAAGTTAACTTCTCAGTTTTAAAAGACAATGTTAAGGGAATAAAAAGACACGTCTTAAAAGGAGAAAATAATTGCAAATAATATATCTGATAAGGAATTTGAATATAAAATATATGAACTTAAAAATCAATAATATAAAACAACCAAAGAGAGAGAGATGCACACATTTAAAACACTTCATTCAAACAGAGATGTCAAATAAGCACATGAAAAGATGCTCATTATTACTCATTAGGGAAGTACCCATAAAGTCACAAATTAATAATACATCAATAGAATCATTACAATGAAAAAAAATAAAAAATGAAAAAAAAATAGAAAAGTGGCCATACTCAATGTTGCAGAACATGTGG
Organism: Canis aureus; assembly: GCF_053574225.1. Classification (NCBI taxonomy): domain Eukaryota; kingdom Metazoa; phylum Chordata; class Mammalia; order Carnivora; family Canidae; genus Canis; species Canis aureus. The sequence continues at coordinate 28,519,837 of NC_135645.1, forward strand.
AGGAACTAGCACTTTCATGTATTGCTGGTGGAAATGTAAGATTTTCTTTTTTTTTTTTTAATTTATTTTTGTTTTTTAAGATTTTCTAATTTTAGAAAATATTGTGACTATTATTTAAAATGTTGGTCTATGGCTTTCATGTTATCCGGTCATTACTCAACAACTATCTATTCAAAAGGAATGAAAACATATTTACAAAGGTTTTTACACACATAAGCTCACATCTTGAAAATAATTCTAGTGTCCATCAACAATTAATTGGTAAACAAATTGCCAAACATCCCTACAATGATGGTCAGCAATGCAAAGAAATGAACATTGATTCATGCTACAACATGAGTAAACCTAAAATAATTATGCTGAATGAAAAACCAAAAATATAAAAGTGCTTTCCGTACAATTCTACTTACATAAAATCATAGAAAATGCAAATCTGTCGTGACAGAAAGTGATGGCTTGCAATGTACAGCGGGCCTCAGCAGGAAAGGTTTACAAACAGGCACAAATAATCTTTGGGGTAATGAACATGTTCTTTATCTTGATTTGCTGACAGTCTTTACATATGCCAAGCTTCTACAATTACTTTAAATATGGACCAGCTTTAATATAAAAGGACCCGCTCTTATTTGTGGTTTTGCTTCCTGTAGTTTCAATGACTCATGGTCCTGGAGGCAGATTACCCTCTTTGTGACGGGTTATCAGAAGGTCAAGAGTAGCCTAACACCACGTCCCAAAGCCTACTCTCGCTTCCTCTCAAGATACAGGCATTTCAACCTCATAAGAAGGGTGAGTGCTCCACAAGAAGATGTTTTGAGACAGAGACCACATTCACATAAATTTTATTACAGTATATGTTTATAGTTCTCCTGTTTTATTAGTGATTGTTGTTAATCTCTTGCTATGCCTAATTCATAAATTAAACTTTATCATAGGTGTGTATGTAAGGGAAAATAAAATCATACTAATATACAAGATTCGGTACTATCCGCAGTGTTGGGCATCCACTGGGGGTCTTAGAATATGTCCCTTGTAGATAAAGAAGATGACTGAAATGCTGTTAAAGACTTAGTGGATCTTTCAATTATCCAAAAGAACTCCAGCAATTTTGAGGCCAAATGTGGGTAGGAATACTGCAGTGCAGTATTTTGGAAATGTTATGGATCCTTCAACTGAACTTTGGGGTTAAAGTAACAGTCTAATAGTTTTACTGAAGAACTTTGGGAGATTATTAAATAATCAGTTGAGACATGCTTTGGAAATTACTCTGTAGAGTTAAACACGACTAGGCCAATTATCTAAAATATTTTTCCAATTAGTAAAATGTTCGAAGTACTTTTAAATGGATAATTGATAACAAAAAGTAGCCTAAGAGTTTATTGGTTCAGCTTTTAAATCTTATCTATCAATCAATCATCTATCTATCATCTATCTGTCTACCATCTATCTATCTCATCTATCATCTATCTATCTATCTATCTATCTATCTATCTATCATCTATCGTCTCTCTATCTATCTCTCTATCTATCATCTCAGGCTCCAAGCCCAATGTGGAGCCCAAACCTGAGATTAAGACAGGCGCTGATATGGAGTCAGATACTGACCATCTGAGCCACCCGACTGCTCCTCAGCTTTAAAATATTTTGGATGTTGATACTAAGTTACAGTAGAGAGATATCTCAAGATCTACTGTTTATACTTAAAGTCTGTTGATTCAGGGATAGGTAATCCATTAAATATTATTTTAAACCATTTTAACTTATTTGTGACCCGGAACATTTTTCGGAGTAGAAGTATGACAGAGCTAATTGCCCAGAGCTGCACTGTATTCAAGCTGAGTCTGTCCAAAGATCCTAGTACTGTTGGCAATCCTGTACTTTCTGGACAGGTAAATGTTCACAGCTCCTCCAACATGGCCTCAGGATGATCTGGGTAATTAAGTTATAAGGACAAATAGCTTATCACACTCATTAAATTTCTGTGTTAATACTTTGAATTCTCACAGTAAGGTGTGACAAAAATTTAAACCTAAGCTGCTATAGTTTTTCAAGAGGCCTGTTCCAATCCTATTAAAACCACCTTCCTAAAATTAACATGGTTGGTAAATATAAATTTCATTAAGACTATGAGAAATAATTGGTAATCAGTAATTTATTTACTATTTTACTTCAAATACCTACTTGGTTTTATCCAAGTGCATAAATTTTAAATATATTAAGAAACAGCAAGAATTGCAATTCAAATAGGTATAAATCACTCCATACTTAAAACAACCTGTCCTATTTACCTAATTACCTTAAATTTAGGGATGATTAATTTCAGATATAATAATAACTAATTGGTGAGTCTAATAATTCATATAATGAACATATAAGACTGTTTAAAGCAAATATAGTGTTTAATACCACTCCTTGCCAGAGAGATTAAAAGACTACAGTTATTATCATATGGCCACAAAATTAAGTGTTGGAAACTTTAATGGCAGCCTGCCAATAACATTTGTTGAGGATTTCAATAATTTTATTCTCTAACAAGGAAAATCAGTTTCTGTGCCAGGCCTTCCTCATAAATGAAGTCCCCATACTCAGTTAATTGAAATCTCTCAGACCTTCACCTAATGCTATCCCATCAAGATAAAAATGCATTGTGAAATTATAGAGAATTTGTTTCTATGTGCATGGGTATGACTATAGGATCTATTTTTCAACTCAAGTTAAATAGGTTTTATTTTGTCTTTCAAAGTAATTTATTGCTCTCCTCAAGGCCACTATTTTGCCTCTACGCAGATTAGCTTCTAAAATATAGATTAAAAAAACAAAAAACACACAACATGTGTGTTTGTCATGCCCTCATTCCATCACTTCTGATTCTCAATTCACCTCTACTACTATGTATATTTGTCAATTCAGTTCCACTGTAGCAAAGGATGAGGCATTTCTTTTCTGATTCAAGCTAATCTTGTTACCTTTATACTGGAGTCCCTCCCTTCTGCCTCTCAGAAGTCTGTTTTTCTAATTATCCCCACCTTTCAGCATGCTCCAGTCTCCTTCAACATAAGTTAAATAAAGTAACATGTAGAATCCCATTACTTCAGCACTCAAGTAGTTAATATTCATCCTTTTTTCTCTTCCACTGCAAAATTAAAAAAAAAAAATATATATATATATATAATTTGATTCCCATTTATTCCTCAGTGTGATTCAGTCTTTATTCTCTTGAAACCACACCACCTTAGGTGTTCAATACAAGAGTCATTAGACCAAATCATATTACAGATTTCTACCATGATAAGTAAATACCATTTTCTGCTTCTTTTGTTTTCTATTAACTTCCCAGAATCTTGTCTTTCTATTTTATGTCTCCAATCATTCCATGCCATCCTAACTGGCCTTTAATGGTGATATATACTCTTCTAATATAAAGTCTCTTCTAGTTATCTTTCTACATTTGTGGTTGACAATTTTTTTTTTTTATAAAGGTTTGGATAGTAAATATTTTCAGCTTTACCAGGTGTAAATGAACACGTACTATTGTATTCCAATAAATCTTCACTTTAAAAACAAGTCACAGGCCACATTTAGCCCATGTTTCACAACTTGTGGACCTTTGTTCTTTATTTAAGAAAAAAAAGATTTATTTACTCATGAGAGACACACAGAGAGAGGCAGAGTCACAGGGAGAGGGAGAAGCAGGCTCTCTGAGGGGTTCCTCATGTGGGAATCGATCCCAGGATCCCGGGGTCACAATCTAAGCCAAAGGCCGACGCCCAACCACTTAGCCACCCAGGTGCCCCATGTGGACTCTTGTTCTACTGGATTACCAGATAGTTTCATTATCCATACCTGTGGCAGCTATTGCCTATTATAAAATAATGACAGCCATGTACTTCTCACATCTAACATTTTCTCTCAGCCTCTATTTTCAGTAGTAGATCAAACACGTCCATAAGCCATTCTCCCTAAAAACAAAAGATTTTTTTAACATGCCACAAAATAAAAATTTTACATATCTGCAGCATTTGCTGTTCAGTAAACTCATAATCACCATTCTAGACCCAGTCTAAGGTTCTTGTATGAAGCCACTGCTAACATCTCTTGTGAAAGATAATTATTTTTCTTGCGTTCTCTTTTATTATATATATATATTTTAAATATTTTATTTATTTATTCATAAGAGACACACAGAGAGAGACAGAGACACAGGCAGAGAGAGAAACAGGCTGCATGCAGGGAGCCTGATGTGGAACTCGATCCTGGGACTCCAGGATCACGCCCTGGGCCAAAGGCAGGCGCTCAACCGCTAAGCCATCCAGGCATCCCTCTCCTTTATTATATTAATGTCACTATTATAAAACTTTTTAAAAATGGATTGCAACTTAAGTGTCCCTCTTTCCCAATAGTGTGTTTATTCATTAAAGAAAATATTGGAGATTTCCTTTTATTTATAAGCAGTTAACATAGTTATCACTTTATTTAACTAAAAAATTACAAAATCAATGTGCATATTTGACATAAAGTTTTTCCTGAGAATATTATTCTGGTTCCAAACTATTGTAAGTCTGAGAATGTTGTTGTTTTGGTATTTTTTACTAAGGGTGCATTAACTGCTCAAACAGTTCTAAAAATTTCCATGTCTTCCCATAGAAAGTTTACTGTCCAATATGGATAGGCTGGCTCTACTTCTTCTTATTACTCAAACACTCTGGCTCCTTTATCTTGTCACTCTGTTCTCTTCTTGATCCTAGAAGTCCTCTCCATTCAATTAGCAGACAGAGAAACAACATGAGGGCCGCATTTAGGAGATTCATATGAGCAAGGTTGAGAGGCAGGACATGTCATTTCTAAACACATTGCCATGGAAGATTCTCAGTTACTACCCCTCACTTAAATACAAAAGACTAAATAGTAAGTAAACAAAAAACTTAGATGGCAACCAGGAAAAAAAAGAATTAAAGACTAGCACAAATATTGAAAAGCAAAAATAATCTCTGCCATAGCAGATTGTATTTTTTTCCTTGTTTTTTCTTTCCTTTTCTTGTTTCCTTTTTTCTTTCTTTCTTTCTTTCTTTCTTTCTTTCTTTCTTTCTTTCTTTCTTTCTTTCTTTCTTTTCTTTCTTTCTTCTTTCTTTCTTTCTTTCTTTCTTTCTTTCTTTCTTTCTTTCTTTCTTTCTCTTTCTTTCTTTCTTTTTTTTCTTTACTAAGAAATGCCATAGGGTTAGTTTAAAACTTCAAGCTTTCTTCAGGACAAGGAGGACTTCTTAAGGGAGCAATTTCAGGAATACTGCTGTTAATTAATATCATCCAATATAATACTGAAATAATTTGGTACCTTCTAAGATGTAAAAAAGATGTTAAGAGACTGACAGTAGTACACATTAAAGAATATTTGGAAAAATTTTGCTGGACTTCCGAAAATTTTGTAAATCATTGTATATATCTTGTTTCATGCAATAACCAAGACCCTGAATACTCTGTATTGAACTCTATTATATGAATTATCAACTCTGTGGATAATTCATAGCTATGCTTTAAAATCAGTATTTGAGATTTATAAAGGCTAGATGTATGAATGGGTATTTTCATCCCATACAACTGACCCCATTGCTGGATGCTCAGAAAATGCAAGGTTATTTCAGCTTTAGCTTACTACATATGTTTCTGAAGATAAACCCACTAGAACAATAAAGTCATAACTGATTCCCAGATACAAATCAGTTATGCCATTTCATGGTTCCCATTTCAATGGATGGTTGTGAAATGGACTAGCAAATCTAGTTTCAATACAAGATTAAAGTCATATCAAGTATCTTTTCAGTCCACAATGGTATGAAACTAGTAATTATAATAAAAGAATTAGAAAACACACCATCACATAAAGGCTGAAAAACATGCTACCAAACAAACAATGGAATGATGAAGAAATCAAGGAGAGTTCTAGGGCTCATTTGAGCAGCATACCATTCAGGGAATCCAGCCACTTCTTTTATCTGCATTATCAAGGTAAAGACAGTACATAAACAATGGTGCTTGCCACACCTCCAATCCTGGAGAACATTCCAGTAGGTCTCCCATCATTTAGAAGAGGATTAGTTTCTTTATGTTCTAGTTGCCCCTTGGAACCCTGGCTTTTTTGTGTGCTCCACAGTATCTGAAGCTGGGGTGGGTTAATGGCCTGGGACTTACTTAGGCAGCAAGCTGGCTAGGGTGACTGGACCCTGCTCCTGTCTGTACGATTAAGAGCAAGATGGAATGTGAACAATGGTACTCACCAGCCCCTCTGATCCTGCCCTCCCTGGCCATTAGGCAGGTACTCAAGAACTGGTTCCTTTATATTCTCATTCCCCTTTTATTTTTATTTATTTATTTTTTGTCCCCCTTTTATTTTTTTTAAAGATATATTTTTTAAAGATTTTATTTATTTATTCATGAGAAACACACGGAGAGAGAGGCAGAGACACAGGCAGAGGAAGAAGCAGGTTCCCTGAGAGGATCCCGACGTGGGACTCGATCCTGGGACTCCAGGATCATGCCCTGGGCCAAAGGCAGGCGCTAAATCACTGAGCCACCCAGGGATCTCCTCAGTCCCCTTTTAAAGATTGTATTTATTTGAGGAGAAGAAAAAGAAAGAAAGAGAAAGAAAGGAAAAAGAAGAAAGAAAGAAAGAAAGAAAGAAAGAAAGAAAGAAAGAAAGAAGAAAGAAAGAAAGAAAGAAAGAAAAGAAAGAAAGAAAGAAAGAGAAAGAAAGAAAGAAAGAAAAGAAAAAGGGAGTGGGGGAAGGGTAGATGGAGAAGCAGACTCCCAGATGAGCAGGAAGCCTGATGGGAGGCTTGATCCCAGGCCCCTGGGATTATGACCTGAGCAGAAGTTAACGCTTAACCAATTGAGCTGCCTACTTGCCCCTCTAGTTCCTCTTTTAAACTGTAGCTTTTCTTCTCTGCCCCAGGGTAGATGCATCTTGGTCACTCAGGTCTCTCCCTCCCTACTACAGTTTGCAGCATTAGGGCAGAGTTTCCACTGTTACTGTGTTTTCATTTCTCTTCCCATTCTCTATGTGCAAAGCTGTACAATCACCTTAGTTCTTCAGAATTGTTCTATATGTAGGTATAGAGTCAGTGTGCCTGTGGAGGAGAGTTCAGGCCTTCCTATGTCACCAACTCAGATATGAACCTCAATCCTTGTTTTTGTTTTTGTTTTGTTTTTAAGATTTTACTTATTTATTTAGAGAGAGAAAGAGAGAGCACAAGTGGGGCTGGGAAGAGAGAAAGTCTCAAGTAGATTCCGTGCTGAGCCTACAGCGCAATGTACGACTTGATCTCACAACCCTGCAATCATCATGTGAGTTGAAATCATGAGTCCCACACTTAACTGACTGAGCCACCCAGGTGCTTCGACCCTCTTTGTTTTAGAGGCTTCCAGTAGGTAAGGGTGTGACAAAACTCATCAGTGCCCCCAAAGAGGAGGATCACAGAGCCCAGATGCAGACAGAGTAGAAGATAGATACTCAAAAAGCAGCTGGAACTGTATATGGTCCAATCCCTCCCCAGGAAAAACTGGCACCTGTGTGTTTTTGCCTGCTTCGTTTGCATTGAGACCATGTATAGTCACTAGCTGTGGTCTTGTGCCCATTTAAAAATGTCTTGTCTTTTAACTTCCATGCTAGTTATAGGAAGTACAATAGTCCTGAAGACAAATGAAAATAGAAACAAATGGTCCAAAATCTTTGAAACTCAGCAAAAATAGCTCTAAGAGGAAAGTTTATAGTGATACATGCCTACCTCAAGAAACAAGAAAAATCTCAAATAAATGGTCTAACATTATAGTAAAAGAAATTGAAGAAGATAAAGACTAATATTAGTAGGAAAAATAATAAAAATCAAAACAGAAATAAAGAAATTAGAGACAAAAAATATAGAAAAAAAATCAAGGAAACCAAGGAGCTCCTTCTTTGAAAATAAATAAAATTGATGAAACTTTAGCCAGGCTGATCAAGAAAAAAAGGAGAGGATTCAAATAAAATCAGATAAAACAGAGGTACAACTTACACCAAGGAAATAGAAAATATCATGAGATTAAGAAAAATTATATGCCAACTAATTGGAAAAAACTAGAAGAAAAGGATAAATTCCTGGAAATATATAACTTTCTCAAATTAAATCAGGAACAAATAGAAAATCTGAACAGATTGATTATTAGTAACAAAACTGAATCACAATAAAAAATTTCCATGGAAAAACAAAACAAAACTCTGGAGCAAAAGGCTTCATAGATTAAAACTACCAAATATTTAAGGAAGAATTAATATTCATCTTTCTCAAATTTTCTATGAGTCAAAGAGGAAAAAAAGCTTTAATTCATTCTTTAGAGCCAGTGTTACCCAGATACCTAAATCAGACAAAGATATTACAAAAAAAGAAAATTACAGCCCAATATCACTGATGAACATGGATGTAACAATCCTTAACAAAATATCAGAAAACTGAATTAAGCAATGCAATAAGAGGTCATTTACCACAATCAAGTGTGATTTATTCTGGAGGTACAAGAATGGTTCAATATTTGCAAATTAATCATCATGATGTATCCAATTAACAAAATGAAGGATAAAAAATATGATCATTTTAATATATTTAGAAAAAGCATTTGAGAATATTCAATATTTGTTCATGCTAAAAACTCTCAACAAAATAGGTTTAGAGGGAACATACCTCAACATAATAAAGGTAATATATGACAAACTCACAACTAATATCCCCCTCAAGGGTGAAAAATGGAGAGCTTTTCCTTTAAAATCAAGAACAAGACAAGAATGTCCACTATTGCCACTTTTGTTCAACATAACATAGTATAGGAAGTGCTAGGGAAAGCAATCAGAAAATAAAAAGAAATAAAAGGCATCCAAATAGGCAAGGAAGAAGTAAATCTCATTTTGTGCAGAGGATGTGATACTATTCATAGAAAACCCTAAAATTTCCACCAAAAAAAACCTATTAAAATAAATTAAATCAGTAGAGTTGCAGAATTCAATATTAATATACAGAAATCTGTTACGTTTTTATGCACTAATAACTAAGTAGCATCAAGAGAAATTAATCCTATTTGCAAATGCATAAAAGGAATAAAATACCTGAGAATAAATTTAATCAAATTGGTAAAAGACCTATACTCTGAAAACAGTAAGACACTGATGAAAGAAATTGAAGACAACACAAATGGAAAGATACACCATGCATGCTCATGGATTAAAAGAATTAGTTACTAAAGTAGACATACTACTAAAATCCATCTAAAATTTTAATACAATCCCTATCAAAATATCAAGAGTATTTTACATAGAACTAGAAAAAAATTCTAAAACTTGTATGAAACTACAGAAGACATTGAATAGTCAAAGCAATCTTGTGAAAGGAGGCATAATGCTCTCTGATTTCAAGATATGTACAAATCTAAATTAATCAAAAGAGTATGGTACTGGCAAGAAAAAAAAAAAAAGGAAGAAGACATGCAGATCAATAGAACAGGAAATCGAACCAAGCAATAAATCCATGCTCATATGGTCAAGTAATCTGTGACAGGGAGGCAAGAATATACAATGGGGAGAAGACAGTCTCTTTAACAAATGATGCTGGGAAAATACAAAGGAAAGAACCTGGACTACTTTCTTATGCCATACACAAAAATAAACTCAAATGGATTAAAGACCTAAATGTGAGACTCGGAACTATAAAATTCCTAATAGAGTGCATAGGCAGTAGTTTCTTGGACATCAGCCTGAGCTACATATTTACGGATAGGTTTCCTCAAGCAAAGAAAACAAAAGTAAGAATGAATTGTACTTACTACACCAAAATAAAGAGTTTTGCACAGCAAAGGAAACCAACAGAAAGGCAACTTACTAATTGGAAAATATTCGTAAATGATATATATGATAAGGGGTTATTATTTGAAATATATAAAGAACTTATGCAACTGACCACCAAAAAACACAAGTGATCCAATTTAAAAATGGGAAAAAGATCTGAATAAACATTTTTTCCCCAAAGACCTATAGATGGCCAGCAGACACATAAAAAGATGCTCAATGTCACTAAGCATCAGGAAAATGCAAATCAAAACCACAATGATATATTACCTCATGCTTGTCAGGAAAAAAAACACAAGAAATAGCAAATGTTACTGACGATGTGGAAAAAATGGAACGTTTGTGCATTGTTGGTCAGACTATGAATTGATGCAGCTACTATGGAAAAACGTATGGAAGTTCTTCAAAGCATCAAAAATAAAAATATCTTATCATCCAGAAATACACTTATTAAAGAAATGAAAACACTAATTTAAAAAGATATATGCACCCTCCATGTTCATGGCAGCATTATTTACAATAGCCAATATATGAAAACAACACAAGTGTCTATGGATAGAGGAATGGATAAAGAAGGGGTGGTCTGTATATACAATGGAATATTAAGTAGCCGTAAAAAGAATAAAATCTTGCCACTCATAACAACATAGATGGAGCTAGAAGGTATTATGCTAAAAGAATTAAGTTAAACAAAGAACAAATACCATATTTTACTTATATGTTAAATCTTAAGAAAAAATAAACAAACACACATGCACACAGACCCACACAAACATTAATAGCCCCATAAATACAGAGAACAAACTGGTGGTTGCCAGATGAAAGGGGGGTTATGGTGTTGGGAAATAGCTGAAGAGGATTAAGGTTTACAGATTTCCAGTTAAAAAGGAAATGTCACGGGGATGAAAAGAATAGCATAGGAAATATAGTCAATATATTGTAATAATCTCGAATGGTGATGTTAAAGGACACCAACTGGTCTCAAGGGTTATCTCGCTCCAAGGTGACTCACTTCTTACTTACTGTCCTCAGTCTCTTGCTCTGTAGTGGACCGACCACTGGCCTTGAGGATGAAGGACTTCCCAGGCTCACTGAGGCCAGCAAGTCTGTTTGAAGTTGCAGAGGCTTTTTGTTTAGCTTAGCAATTTTCTTTTTCTTTTCCTTCCTACCCCCTTTTTTTTAAGGTCACACAAATGATTTTACTAACCCTTTGTGTATCTGTAGATCTTTCCCTATTTTGCAGAAAGATCAGAGCCCTGCTGCATGTCACAAAACAGAAACTGGACTGTCTCACCCCGGGACAACATCTGTAGTTGGCACCATCGAGTCTGCCTGTATTCAAGAAATGTTGCAGACCACTACACTGCCTTTTCTGATTGTCCTAAAGTCCTAAAAACAAACAAACAAACAAAACAAACAAAAACTCTGGGCCAGGCAGAAACCTTGGAGCTGCCTTTTGGGCAAGAGTCTACCTTTTTTTCCCCAGGTTGCCGGCTTATGGAATAAAGTTCGAATTTCTTTCCATTCAAAACCTGTCTCTTGAGTATTGGCCTTTTGAGCGACAAGCAGCCGAGCTTGGGTTTGATAACAGTGGCAGGTGCTGACTCCATTTATCATTTAACAGAATTGTTGACTCACTGTGTTGTGCACCAGAAACCAATATAACACTGTATGTTGTCAACTATACTCCAAGAGTAAAATATTTTTAAAATGTACTAAGAGGGTTGATGAGAAATCACGAGCATTGAGAGGCAAAGTTGATTGAAGTTCATATTCCATGGAGTCAAGAAAATTTTTTTAAAAAAGAAAAAAATAAATAAAAAGAAAAAAAAGAAGAAACAACAGGGGACTATGTTCCAAAAATAGAACAAATCAAATATCTTGAAACTGATCTTAATGAAATGGACATAAATGACTCACCTAGTGTAGAGTTTGAAACAATAGTTGTAGACTCTTATGGAGATCAGGAGAGCAATGAATAAAAGTGTGAGCATTTCCAAGAAAGGATTGAAAATATAAAAAATAGAAAACAGAGGCAGAGGGTTTAAGATGGCTGCACAGGGAGATCTGAGTTCCCCGACTCTCATGTGCACAGCAAATCTATACCTACATATAGAATAATCCCCTTTGAGGGGATCTTAGAAACTGAATGGGGCCTCCATTACAAGGGACAGGACTGAGATAGGGAGACGAAACAGAGTTACAGTCTGGAACATACCCAAGTTGCTGTACTCAATGGTTGAGACAGATCTTGAAGGTACAGAAAAATTTCTGAGGGAAATTTAATCAAATCTTCTAAGGGATTTGATCTCCACATCAAGCATCCCAACCCTTAGATTCTATATAGGAGAAAGGAGCACCCAAAACATCTGGCTTTGAAAATTAACAGGGAGTGTATCCCACAAAATCACAGAAGTGTGGAGAAAAGAAAAATTATTCTAAAAGGGTTTACATGCAGATTAACTTGACCCTGAAACCATTTCAAAAATATCAGATTCAGGGGCACCCGAATCAGTTGGTCAAGAGTGTCTGACCCTTGATTTCTGCTCAGGTCATTATCCTGGGTCCTGAGATTAAGCCCCACATTGGGCCCCACACTCAGTGTGGAGCCTACTTGAGATTCTCTCTCTCCCTCAGCTCCTCCCCCAACTTATGCTCTAAATAAATAAATAAGATCTTAAAAATATATATATCAATCCAAAGTGCATAAACCACAGGTGATGGAAACTCATTTACTAATCTTGGAGTCCCTGCCAGAAAGACAGGAAAGAGCTGGGACTCTTCTCAAGGACTGAACCACTGATAGAAGTAATTTTTGCTATTTTGTTCAGTTGTGCTAACCCTGATGCTGGGAGGAACCATTTCAGAAGACTCCCACTAGACTGCTAATGTTGGGAAGGTATGCCCCATTGAGGCTCCCACACGACCCTGTACTTCAGCCAAGTTTCACAGCTGGCAGGACAATAACTATCCAGAAGTACACCCACAGTATTCACAGACCTGCCCTAACATAATGGTGCATGCAGTGCACACGGAGGACACCCTTGAGCACCCCCTTGATGTTTGGGTGGGAGGATTATGCTTCTGGATCCTACAAGACATCTCCTACATAAGACTACTCCTTTAATACCAGAAGATGTAGCTGAACTACCTCATACCCAGAAACCAAGAAACAGACAAAATAAGAATCCAGAGGACTAAGTGCCAAATGAAGGAGTGAGACAAAAGTCTCAGAAAAAGACAAAAATGCAATAGAGTAGACAATCTGCAGATAACGACTTCACAGTCATGGTCATGAAGATCATACCAACTACAGAGGAAAGCAGATGAACCCAATGAGAACTTCAACAGAGAAATAGATAATATAGGATATCCCATTTTCTTGTCTTTGATTTTATAATGCTTCACAGATATTACATTTTTATCAGATGGAATTTTTGTAGCAAATCTGTGTTGAGCAATTCTATCAGCATCATTTTCTGAGCATTTGCTCACTTTGTGTCTCTGTGTCACATTTTGGTATTTCTTACAACATATCCAATTTTCTTATTATTGTTATATTTGTTATGGTGATCTGTGATTAGTGATCTTTGATGTTATTATTGTAACTGCTTTGGGGCACCACAAAACATGCCCATGTAATACAGAAAACTTAAAAAATGTTGGATGTGTTCTGATGGCTCCATTGAATAGATGTCACACCACCTCTTCCTCTCTTCAGGTTTCTCTATTCCCTGAAACACAATACTGAAATTAGGTAGACTTATAACTATACAATGGCCCTTAAGTGTTTAAATGAAAGAATCACATGTTTCTTATGTTTAGTCAAAAGCTAGAAAAGATTAAACTTAGTAAGGCATACTGAAAGCTGAGATAAACAACAAAAAAATAGGCCTCTTGTACCAAACAGCCAAGTTGTGAATGCAAAGAAAAAGTTCTTGAAGGAAATTGAAAGTATTACTCCAGTGAACGCACTATGATAATAAGGCAAAACAGTCTTATTGCTGAGATAGAAATCATTTTAATGGCCTGGAGAGAAAACTAAAGCAGCTCCAACATTTCCTTAATCCAAAGACCCTTTCAGAGCAAGGCCCTAACTCTCTTCAATTCTCTAAAGACTGAGAGAGTTGAGGACGCTACAGAAGATAAATTGGAAGTTAGCCAGTGTTGGTTCATGAGCTTTAAGGAAAGAATCCATCTCCATAACACAAAAGTGGCAAGTTATCCAGACTATCTAGCTAAACAACTTTATTTAATAAAGTTGTCTAAATGAATAGATTTTCAATGTAGACAAAACAACCTTCAACTAAAAGGTGATGACATCTAGGACTTTCATAGTTCAAGACAAGTCAGTGACTGACTTCAAAGGTGCTAACATCAGATGGTGACATAAATTGAAGCCAGTGGTCATTTACCATTCTTAAAATCTTAAAATCCTAGGGCCTTTAACAATTATGCTACTTCTACAACAAAGCCTGGATGACAGCACATCTGTTTACAACATGATTTACTGAATATTTTAAGCTACTTTTAAGACCTACTGCTCAGAATAAAAAGGTTCCTTTCAAAATATGACTGCTCATTGACAGGGCA